>NW_027125225.1:0-328516 GCF_033026475.1 Channa argus
ATCATTGCAACAGCTTTTATTTAGCCAGAAATCAACAATGTAGGTTTTTATGCGCTTAAAAGCATTTTCAGTCCAAATGAGCTGATTTCTGCCAATTGAAGCAAAATACTGAAAGGAAAGTGGGTTTGCCTTCATATTTGACCCAGAACAACTCAGTTCAGCATGGAAATATCATTGCAACAGCTTTTATTTAGCCAGAAATCAACAATGTAGGTTTTTATGCGCTTAAAAGCATTTTCAGGCCAAATGAGCTGATTTCTGCCAATTGCAGATAAATTCTGAAAGGAAAGTGGGTTTGACTTCATATTTGATCCAGAACAACTCAGTTCAGCATGGAAATATCATTGCAACAGCTTTTACTTAGCCAGAAATCAAGAGTGTAAGTTTTTATGCGCTTAAAAGCATTTTCAGGCCACATGAGCTAATTTCTGCCTATTGCAGCAAAATACTGAAGGGAAACTAGGTTTGCCTTCATATTTGACCCAGAACAACTCAGTTCAGCATGGAAATCTCATTGCAACAGCTTTTATTTTGCCAGAAATCAAGAGTGTAAGTCTGTATGCGCTTAAAAGCATTTTCAGGCCAAATAAGCTGATTTCTGCCAATTGCAGCAACATACTGAAAGGAAAGTGGGTTTGCCTTCATATTTGACTCAGAACAACTCAGTTCAGCATGGAAATATCATTGCAACAGCTTTTATTTAGCCAGAAATCAAGAGTGTAAGTTTTTATGTAATTAAAAGCATTTTCAGGCCGAATGAGCAAATATGCTTGTTTCTGCCAATTGCAGCAAAATACTGAAAGGAAAGTGGGTTTGCCTTCATATTTGACTCAGAAAGACTCAGTTCAGCATGGAAATATCATTGCAACAGCTATTATTTAGCCAGAATTGAAGAAGTTTTAATGCCCTTAAAAGCATTTTCAGACCTAATGAGCAAATATGCTTGTTTCTGCCAATTGCAGCAAAATACCGAAGGGAAAGTGGGTTTGCCTTCATATTTGACCCAGTACAACTCAGTTCAGCATGGAAATATCATTGCAACAGCTTTTATTTAGCCAGAAATCAAGAGTGTAAATTTTTATGCGCTTAAAAGCATTTTCAGGCCAAATGAGCTGATTTCTGCCATTTGCAGCAAAATACTGAAGGGAAAGTGGGTTTGCCTTCATATTTGACCAAAAACAACTCAGTTCAGCATGGAAATATCATTGCAACAGCTTTTATTTAGCCAGAAATCAAGAGTGTAAGTTTTTATGCGTTTAAAAGCATTTTCAGGCCGAATGAGCAAATATGCTTGTTTCTGCCAATTGCAGCAAAATACTGAAAGGAAAGTGGGTTTGCCTTCATATTTGACCCAGAACAACTCAGTTCAGCATGGAAATATCATTGCAACAGCTTTTATTTAGCCAGAAATCAAGAGTGTAAGTTTTTATGCGCTTAAAAGCATTTTCAGGCCGAATGAGCAAATATGTTTGTTTCTGCCAATTGCAGCAAAATAATGAAAGGAAAGTGGGTTTGACTTCATATTTGACCGAGAACAACTCAGTTCAGCATGGAAATATCATCGAGCAGCTTTTATTTAGCCAGAAATAAAGAAGTTGTTTTGCGCTTAAAAGCATTTTCAGGCAGAATGAGCTGATTTCTGCCTATTTCAGGAAAATACTGAAGTGAAAGTGGGTTTGCCTTCATATTTGACCGAGAACAACTCAGTTCAGCATGGAAATATCATTGCAACAGCTTTTATTTAGCTAGAAATCAAGAGTGTAAGTTTTTATGCGCTTAAAAGCATTTTCAGGCCAAATGAGCTGATATCTTCCAATTGCAGCAAAATACTGAAAGGAAAGTGGGTTTGCCTTCATATGTGACCCAGAACAACTCAGTTCAGCATGGAAATATCATTGCAACAGCTTTTATTTAGCCAAAAATCAAGAGTTTAAGTTTTTATGCGCTTAAAAGCATTTTCAGGCCAAATGAGGTGATATCTTCCAATTGCAGCAAAATACTAAAATGAAAGTGGGTTTGCCTTCATATTTGACCCAGAACAACTCAGTTCAGCATGGAAATATCATTGCAACAGCTTTTATTTAGCCAGAAATCAAGAGTGTAAGTTTTTATGCGCTTAAAAGCATTTTCAGGCCGAATTAGCAAATATGCTTGTTTCTGCCAATTGCAGCAAAACACTGAAAGGAAAGTGGGTTTGCCTTCATATTTGACCCAGAACAACTCAGTTCAGCATGGAAATATCATTGCAACAGCTTTTATTTAGCCAGAAATCAAGAGTGTAGGTTTTTATGCGCTTAAAAGCATTTTCAGGCCAAATGAGCTGATGTCTGCCAATTGCAGAAAAATACTGAAGGGAAAGTGGGTTTGCCTTCATATTTGACCCAGAACAACTCAGTTCAGCATGGAAATATCATTGCAACAGCTTTTATTTAGCCAGAAATCAAGAGTGTAAGTTTTTATGCGCTTAAAAGCATTTTCAGGCCGAATGAGCAAATATGCTTGTTTCTGCCAATTGCAGCAAAATACTGAAAGGGAAGTGGGTTTGCCTTCATATTTGACCCAGAACAACTCAGTTCAGCATGGAAATATCATTGCAACAGCTTTTATTTAACCAGAAATCAAGAGTGTAAGTTTTTATGCGCTTAAAAGCATTTTCAGGCCAAATGAGCTGATATCTTCCAATTGCAGCAAAATACTGAAAGGAAAGTGGGTTTGCCTTCATATTTGACCCAGAACAACTCAGTTCAGCATGGAAATATCATTGCAACAGCTTTTATTTAGCCAGAAATCAAGAGTGTAGGTTTTTATGCGCTTAAAAGCATTTTCAGGCCAAATGAGCTGATGTCTGCCAATTGCAGAAAAATACTGAAGGGAAAGTGGGTTTGCCTTCATATTTGACCCAGAACAACTCAGTTCAGCATGGAAATATCATTGCAACAGCTTTTATTTAGCCAGGAATCAAGAGTGTAAGTTTTAAATTCGCTTAAAAGCATTTTCAGGCCGAATGAGCAAATATGTTTGTTTCTGCCAATTGCAGCTAAATACTGAAAGGAAAGTGGGTTTGCCTTCATATTTGACCCAGAACAACTCAGTTCAGCATGGAAATATCATTGCAACAGCTTTTATTTAGACAGAAATCAAGAGTGTAAGTTTTTATGCGGTTAAAAGCATTTTCAGGCCAAATGAGCTGATATCTTCCAATTGCAGCAAAATACTGAAAGGAAAGTGGGTTTGCCTTCATATTTGACCCAGAACAACTCAGTTCAGCATGGAAATATCATTGCAACAGCTTTTATTTAGCCAGAAATCAAGAGTGTAAGTTTTTATGCGCTTAAAAGCATTTTCAGGCCGAATGAGCAAATATGCTTGTTTCTGCCAATTGCAGCAAAATACTGAAAGGAAAGTGGGTTTGCCTTCATATTTGACCCAGAACAACTCAGTTCAGCATGGAAATATCATTGCAAAAGCTTTTATTTAGCCAGAAATCAAGAGTGTAAGTTTTTATGCGCTTAAAAGCATTTTCAGGCCGAATGAGCAAATATGCTTGTTTCTGCCAATTGCAGCAAAATACTGAAAGGAAAGTGGGTTTGCCTTCATATTTGACCCAGAACAACTCAGTTCAGCATGGAAATATCATTGCAACAGCTTTTATTTAGCCAGAAATCAAGAGTGTAAGGTTTTATGCGCTTAAAAGCATTTTCAGGCCAAATGAGCAAATATGTTTGTTTCTGCCAATTTCAGCAAAATACTGAAAAGAAAGTGGGTTTGCCTTCATATTTGACCCAGAACAACTCAGTTCAGCATGGAAATATCATTGCAACAGCTTTTATTTAGCCAGAAATCAAGAGTGTAAGTTTTTATGCGCTTAAAAGCATTTTCAGGCCAAATGAGCTGATATCTTCCAATTGCAGCAAAATACTGAAAGGAAACTGGGTTTGCCTTCATATTTGACCCAGAACAACTCAGTTCAGCATGGAAATATCATTGCAACAGCTTTTATTTAGCCAGAAATCAAGAGTGTAAGTTTCTATGCGCTTAAAAGCATTTTCAGGCCAAATGAGCTGAGTTGTTCTGGGTCAAATATGAAGGCAAACCCAGTTTCCTTTCAGTATTTTGCTGCAATTGGAAGATATCAGCTCATTTGGCCTGAAAATGCTTTTAAGCGCATAAAAACTTACACTCTTGATTTCTGGCTAAATAAAAGCTGTTGCAATGATATTTCCATGCTGAAATTAGTTGTTCTGGGTCAAATATGAAGGCAAACCCACTTTCCTTTCAGTATTTTGCTGCAATTGGAAGATATCGGCTCATTTGGCCTGAAAATGCTTTTAAGCGCATAAAAACTTACACTCTTGATTTCTGGCTAAATAAAAGCTGTTGCAATGATATTTCCATGCTGAACTGAGTTGTTCTGGGTCAAATATGAAGGCAAACCCACTTTCCTTTCAGTATTTTGCTGCAATTGAAAGATATCAGCTCATTTGGCCTGAAAATGCTTTTAAGCGCATAAAAACTTACACTCTTGATTTCTGGCTAAATAAAAGCTGTTGCAATGATATTTCCATGCTGAAATGAGTTGTTCTGGGTCAAATATGAAGGCAAACCCACTTTCCTTTCAGAATTTTGCTGCAATTGGCAGAAACAAGCATATTTGCTCATACGGCCTGAAAATGCTTTTAAACGCATAAAAACTTACACTCTTGATTTCTGGCTAAATAAAAGCTGTTGCAGTGATATTTCCATGCTGAACTGAGTTGTTTTGGGTCAAATATGAAGGCAAACCCACTTTCCTTTCAGTATTTTGCTGCAATTGGCAGAAACAAGCATATTTGCTCATTCGGCCTGAAAATGCTTTTAAGCGCATAAAAACTTACACTCTTGATTTCTGGCTAAATAAAAGCTGTTGCAATGATATTTCCATGCTGAACTGAGTTGTTCTGGGTCAAATATGAAGGCATACCCACTTTCCTTTCAGTATTTTCCTGCAATTGGCAGAAACAAGCATATTTGCTCATTCGGCCTGAAAATGCTTTTAAGCGCATAAAAACTTACACTCTTGATTTCTGGCTAAATAAAAGCTGTTGCAATGATATTTCCATGCTGAACTGAGATGTTCTGGGTCAAATATGAAGGCAAACCCACTTTCCTTTCAGTATTTTGCTGCAATTGTTAGAAACAAGCATATTTGCTCATTCGGCCTGAAAATGCTTTTAAGCGCATAAAGACGTACACTCTTGATTTCTGGCTAAATAAAAGCTGTTGCAATGATATTTCCATGCTGAACTGAGTTGTTCTGGGTCAAATATGAAGGCAAACCCACTTTCCTTTCAGTATTTTGCTGCAATTGGAAGATATCAGCTCATTTGGCCTGAAAATGCTTTTAAGCGCATAAAAACTTACACTCTTGATTTCTGGCTAAATAAAAGTTGTTGCAATGATATTTCCATGCTGAAATGAGTTGTTCTGGGTCAAATATGAAGGCAAACCCACTTTCCTTTCAGTATTTTGCTGCAATTGGCAGAAACAAGCATATTTGGTTATTCGGCCTGAAAATGCTTTTAAGCGCATAAAAACTTACACTCTTGATTTCTGGCTAAATAAAAGCTGTTGCAATGATATTTCCATGCTGAACTGAGTTGTTCTGGGTCAAATATGAAGGCAAACCCACTTTCCTTTCAGTATTTTGCTGCAATTGGCAGAAACAAGCATATTTGCTCATTCGGCCTGAAAATGCTTTTAAGCGCATAAAAACTTACACTCTTGATTTCTGGCTAAATAAAAGCTGTTGCAATGATATTTCCATGCTGAACTGAGTTGTTCTGGGTCAAATATGAAGGCAAACCCACTTTCCTTTCAGTATTTTGCTGCAATTGGCAGAAACAAGCATATTTGCTCATTCGGCCTGAAAATGCTTTTAAGCGCATAAAAACTTACACTCTTGATTTCTGGCTAAATAAAAGCTGTTGCAATGATATTTCCATGCTGAACTGAGTTGTTCTGGGTCAAATATGAAGGCAAACCCACTTTCCTTTCAGTATTTTGCTGCAATTGGCAGAAACAAGCATATTTGCTCATTCGGCCTGAAAATGCTTTTAAGCGCATAAAAACTTACTCTCTTGATTTCTGGCTAAATAAAAGCTGTTGCAATGATATTTCCATGCTGAACTGAGTTGTTCTGGCTCAAATATGAAGGCAAACCCACTTTCCTTTCAGTATTTTGCTGCATTTGGCAGAAACAAGCATATTTGCTCATTCGGCCTGAAAATGCTTTTAAGCGCATAAAAAATTACACTCTTGATTTCTGGCTAAATAAAAGCTGTTGCAATGATATTTCCATGCTGAACTGAGTTGTTCTGGGTCAAATATGAAGGCAAACCCACTTTCATTTTAGTATTTTGCTGCAATTGGAAGATATCACCTCATTTGGCCTGAAAATGCTTTTAAGCGCATAAAAACTTAAACTCTTGATTTCTGGCTAAATAAAAGCTGTTGCAATGATATTTCCATGCTAAAATGAGTTGTTCTGGGTCAAATATGAAGGCAAACCCACTTTCCTTTCAGTATTTTGCTGCAATTGGCAGAAACAAGCATATTTGCTTATTCGGCCTGAAAATGCTTTTAAGCGCATAAAAACTTACACTCTTGATTTCTGGCTAAATAAAAGCTGTTGCAATGATATTTCCATGCTGAACTGAGTTGTTCTGGGTCAAATATGAAGGCAAACCCACTTTCCTTTCAGTATTTTGCTGCAATTGGCAGAAACAAGCATATTTGCTCATTCGGCCTGAAAATGCTTTTAAGCGCATAAAAACTTACACTCTTGATTTCTGGCTAAATAAAAGCTGTTGCAATGATATTTCCATGCTGAACTGAGTTGTTCTGGGTCAAATATGAAGGCAAACCCACTTTCCTTTCAGTATTTTGCTGCAATTGGCAGAAACAAGCATATTTGCTCATTCGGCCTGAAAATGCTTTTAAGCGCATAAAAACTTACACTCTTGATTTCTGGCTAAATAAAAGCTGTTGCAATGATATTTCCATGCTGAACTGAGTTGTTCTGGCTCAAATATGAAGGCAAACCCACTTTCCTTTCAGTATTTTGCTGCATTTGGCAGAAACAAGCATATTTGCTCATTCGGCCTGAAAATGCTTTTAAGCGCATAAAAAATTACACTCTTGATTTCTGGCTAAATAAAAGCTGTTGCAATGATATTTCCATGCTGAACTGAGTTGTTCTGGGTCAAATATGAAGGCAAACCCACTTTCATTTTAGTATTTTGCTGCAATTGGAAGATATCACCTCATTTGGCCTGAAAATGCTTTTAAGCGCATAAAAACTTCAACTCTTGATTTCTGGCTAAATAAAAGCTGTTGCAATGATATTTCCATGCTAAAATGAGTTGTTCTGGGTCAAATATGAAGGCAAACCCACTTCCATTTCAGTATTTTGCTGCAATTGGCAGAAACAAGCATATTTGCTCATTTGGCCTGAAAATGCTTTTAAGCGCATAAAAACTTACTCTCTTGATTTCTGGCTAAATAAAAGCTGTTGCAATGATATTTCCATGCTGAACTGAGTTGTTCTGGGTCAAATATGAAGGCAAACCCACTTTCCTTTCAGTATTTTGCTGCAATTGGCAGAAACAAGCATATTTGCTCATTCGGCCTGAAAATGCTTTTAAGCGCATAATAAATTACACTCTTGATTTCTGGCTAAATAAAAGCTGTTGCAATGATATTTCCATGCTGAACTGAGTTGTTCTGGGTCAAATATGAAGGCAAACCCACTTTCCTTTCAGTATTTTGCTGCAATTGGCAGAAACAAGCATATTTGCTCATTCGGCCTGAAAATGCTTTTAAGCGCATAAAAACTTACACTCTTGATTTCTGGCTAAATAAAAGCTGTTGCAATGATATTTCCATGCTGAACTGAGTTGTTCTGGGTCAAATATGAAGGCAAACCCACTTTCCTTTCAGTATTTTGCTGCAATTGGCAGAAACAAGCATATTTGCTCATTCGGCCTGAAAATGCTTTCAAGCGCATAAAAACTTACACTCTTGATTTCTGGCTAAATAAAAGCTGTTGCAATGATATTTCCATGCTGAACTGAGTTGTTCTGGGTCAAATATGAAGGCAAACCCACTTTCCTTTTAGTATTTTGCTGCAATTGGCAGAAACAAGCATATTTGCTCATTCGGCCTGAAAATGCTTTTAAGCGCATAAAAACTTACACTCTTGATTTCTGGCTAAATAAAAGCTGTTGCAATGATATTTCCATGCTGAACTGAGTTGTTCTGGGTCAAATATGAAGGCAAACCCACTTTCCTTTCAGTATTTTGCTGCAATTGGCAGAAACAAGCATATTTGCTCATTCGGCCTGAAAATGCTTTTAAGCGCATAAAAACTTACACTCTTGATTTCTGGCTAAATAAAAGCTGTTGCAATGATATTTCCATGCTGAACTGAGTTGTTCTGGGTCAAATATGAAGGCAAACCCACTTTCCTTTCAGTATTTTGCTGCAATTGGCAGAAACAAGCATATTTGCTCATTCGGCCTGAAAATGCTTTCAAGCGCATAAAAACTTACACTCTTGATTTCTGGCTAAATAAAAGCTGTTGCAATGATATTTCCATGCTGAACTGAGTTGTTCTGGGTCAAATATGAAGGCAAACCCACTTTCATTTTAGTATTTTGCTGCAATTGGAAGATATCCCCTCATTTGGCCTGAAAATGCTTTTAAGCGCATAAAAACTTAAACTCTTGATTTCTGGCTAAATAAAAGTTGTTGCAATGATATTTCCATGCTAAAATGAGTTGTTCTGGGTCAAATATGAAGGCAAACCCACTTCCATTTCAGTATTTTGCTGCAATTGGCAGAAACAAGCATATTTGCTCATTCGGCCTGAAAATACTTTTAAGCGCATAAAAACTTACACTCTTGATTTCTGGCTAAATAAAAGCTGTTGCAATGATATTTCCATGCTGAACTGAGTTGTTCTGGGTCAAATATGAAGGCAAACCCACTTTCCTTTCAGTATTTTGCTGCAATTGGCAGAAACAAGCATATTTGCTCATTCGGCCTGAAAATGCTTTTAAGCGCATAAAAACTTACACTCTTGATTTCTGGCTAAATAAAAGCTGTTGCAATGATATTTCCATGCTGAACTGAGTTGTTCTGGGTCAAATATGAAGGCAAACCCACTTTCCTTTCAGTATTTTGCTGCAATTGGCAGAAACAAGCATATTTGCTCATTTGGCCTGAAAATGCTTTTAAGCGCATAAAAACTTAAACTCTTGATTTCTGGCTAAATAAAAGCTGTTGCAATGATATTTCCATGCTAAAATGAGTTGTTCTGGGTCAAATATGAAGGCAAACCCACTTCCATTTCAGTATTTTGCTGCAATTGGCAGAAACAAGCATATTTGCTCATTCGGCCTGAAAATACTTTTAAGCGCATAAAAACTTACACTCTTGATTTCTGGCTAAATAAAAGCTGTTGCAATGATATTTCCATGCTGAACTGAGTTGTTCTGGGTCAAATATGAAGGCAAACCCAGTTTCCTTTCAGTATTTTGCTGCAATTGGAAGATATCAGCTCATTTGGCCTGAAAATGCTTTTAAGCGCATAAAAACTTACACTCTTGATTTCTGGCTAAATAAAAGCTGTTGCAATGATATTTCCATGCTGAACTGAGTTGTTCTGGGTCAAATATGAAGGAAAACCCACTTTCCTTTCAGTATTTTGCTGCAATTGGCAGAAACAAGCATATTTGCTCATTCAGCCTGAAAATGCTTTTAAGCAAATAAAAACTTACACTCTTGATTTCTGGCTAAATAAAAGCTGTTGCAATGATATTTCCATGCTGAACTGAGTTGTCCTGGGTCAAATATGAAGGCAAACCCACTTTCCTTTCAGTATTTTGCTGCAATTGGCAGAAACAAGCATATTTGCTCATTCGGCCTGAAAATGCTTTTAAACGCATAAAAACTTACACTCTTGATTTCTGGCTAAATAAAAGCTGTTGCAATGATATTTCCATGCTGAAATCAGTTGTTCTGGGTCAAATATGAAGGCAAACCCACTTTCCTTTCAGAATTTTGCTGCAATTGGCAGAAACAAGCATATTTGCTCATTCGGCCTGAAAATGCTTTTAAGCGCATAAAAACTTACACTCTTGATTTCTGGCTAAATAAAAGCTGTTGCAATGATATTTCCATGCTGAACTGAGTTGTTCTGGGTCAAATATGAAGGCAAACCCACTTTCCTTTCAGTATTTTGCTGCAATTGGAAGATATCAGCTCATTTGGCCTAAAAATGCTTTTAAGCGCATAAAAACTTACACTCTTGATTTCTGGCTAAATAAAAGCTATTGCAATGATATTTCCATGCTGAACTGAGTTGTTCTGGGTCAAATATGAAGGCAAACCCACTTCCCTTTCAGTATTTTGCTGCAATTGGCAGAAACAAACATATTTGCTCATTCGGCCTGGAAATGCTTTTAAGCGCATAAAAACTTACACTCTTGATTTCTGGCTAAATAAAAGCTGTTGCAATGATATTTCCATGCTGAACTGAGTTGTTCTGGGTCAAATATGAAGGCAAACCCACTTTCCTTTCAGTATTTTGCTGCAATTGGCAGAAACAAGCATATTTGCTCATTTGGCCTGAAAATGCTTTTAAGCGCATAAAAACTTACTCTCTTGATTTCTGGCTAAATAAAAGCTGTTGCAATGATATTTCCATGCTGAACTGAGTTGTTCTGGGTCAAATATGAAGGCAAACCCACTTTCCTTTCAGTATTTTGCTGCAATTGGCAGAAACAAGCATATTTGCTCATTCGGCCTGAAAATGCTTTTAAGCGCATAATAAATTACACTCTTGATTTCTGGCTAAATAAAAGCTGTTGCAATGATATTTCCATGCTGAACTGAGTTGTTCTGGGTCAAATATGAAGGCAAACCCACTTTCCTTTCAGTATTTTGCTGCAATTGGCAGAAACAAGCATATTTGCTCATTCGGCCTGAAAATGCTTTTAAGCGCATAAAAACTTACACTCTTGATTTCTGGCTAAATAAAAGCTGTTGCAATGATATTTCCATGCTGAACTGAGTTGTTCTGGGTCAAATATGAAGGCAAACCCACTTTCCTTTCAGTATTTTGCTGCAATTGGCAGAAACAAGCATATTTGCTCATTCGGCCTGAAAATGCTTTTAAGCGCATAAAAACTTACACTCTTGATTTCTGGCTAAATAAAAGCTGTTGCAATGATATTTCCATGCTGAACTGAGTTGTTCTGGGTCAAATATGAAGGCAAACCCACTTTCCTTTCAGTATTTTGCTGCAATTGGCAGAAACAAGCATATTTGCTCATTCGGCCTGAAAATGCTTTTAAGCGCATAAAAACTTACACTCTTGATTTCTGGCTAAATAAAAGCTGTTGCAATGATATTTCCATGCTGAACTGAGTTGTTCTGGGTCAAATATGAAGGCAAACCCACTTTCCTTTCAGTATTTTGCTGCAATTGGCAGAAACAAGCATATTTGCTCATTCGGCCTGAAAATGCTTTCAAGCGCATAAAAACTTACACTCTTGATTTCTGGCTAAATAAAAGCTGTTGCAATGATATTTCCATGCTGAACTGAGTTGTTCTGGGTCAAATATGAAGGCAAACCCACTTTCATTTTAGTATTTTGCTGCAATTGGAAGATATCCCCTCATTTGGCCTGAAAATGCTTTTAAGCGCATAAAAACTTAAACTCTTGATTTCTGGCTAAATAAAAGTTGTTGCAATGATATTTCCATGCTAAAATGAGTTGTTCTGGGTCAAATATGAAGGCAAACCCACTTCCATTTCAGTATTTTGCTGCAATTGGCAGAAACAAGCATATTTGCTCATTCGGCCTGAAAATACTTTTAAGCGCATAAAAACTTACACTCTTGATTTCTGGCTAAATAAAAGCTGTTGCAATGATATTTCCATGCTGAACTGAGTTGTTCTGGGTCAAATATGAAGGCAAACCCACTTTCCTTTCAGTATTTTGCTGCAATTGGCAGAAACAAGCATATTTGCTCATTCGGCCTGAAAATGCTTTTAAGCGCATAAAAACTTACACTCTTGATTTCTGGCTAAATAAAAGCTGTTGCAATGATATTTCCATGCTGAACTGAGTTGTTCTGGGTCAAATATGAAGGCAAACCCACTTCCATTTCAGTATTTTGCTGCAATTGGCAGAAACAAGCATATTTGCTCATTCGGCCTGAAAATACTTTTAAGCGCATAAAAACTTACACTCTTGATTTCTGGCTAAATAAAAGCTGTTGCAATGATATTTCCATGCTGAACTGAGTTGTTCTGGGTCAAATATGAAGGCAAACCCAGTTTCCTTTCAGTATTTTGCTGCAATTGGAAGATATCAGCTCATTTGGCCTGAAAATGCTTTTAAGCGCATAAAAACTTACACTCTTGATTTCTGGCTAAATAAAAGCTGTTGCAATGATATTTCCATGCTGAACTGAGTTGTTCTGGGTCAAATATGAAGGAAAACCCACTTTCCTTTCAGTATTTTGCTGCAATTGGCAGAAACAAGCATATTTGCTCATTCAGCCTGAAAATGCTTTTAAGCGCATAAAAACTTACACTCTTGATTTCTGGCTAAATAAAAGCTGTTGCAATGATATTTCCATGCTGAAATCAGTTGTTCTGGGTCAAATATGAAGGCAAACCCACTTTCCTTTCAGAATTTTGCTGCAATTGGCAGAAACAAGCATATTTGCTCATTCGGCCTGAAAATGCTTTTAAGCGCATAAAAACTTACACTCTTGATTTCTGGCTAAATAAAAGCTGTTGCAATGATATTTCCATGCTGAACTGAGTTGTTCTGGGTCAAATATGAAGGCAAACCCACTTTCCTTTCAGTATTTTGCTGCAATTGGAAGATATCAGCTCATTTGGCCTGAAAATGCTTTTAAGCGCATAAAAACTTACACTCTTGATTTCTGGCTAAATAAAAGCTGTTGCAATGATATTTCCATGCTGAACTGAGTTGTTCTGGGTCAAATATGAAGGCAAACCCACTTCCCTTTCAGTATTTTGCTGCAATTGGCAGAAACAAACATATTTGCTCATTCGGCCTGGAAATGCTTTTAAGCGCATAAAAACTTACACTCTTGATTTCTGGCTAAATAAAAGCTGTTGCAATGATATTTCCATGCTGAACTGAGTTGTTCTGGGTCAAATATGAAGGCAAACCCACTTTCCTTTCAGTATTTTGCTGCAATTGGAAGATATCAGCTCATTTGGCCTGAAAATGCTTTTAAGCGCATAAAAACTTACACTCTTGATTTCTGGCTAAATAAAAGCTGTTGCAATGATATTTCCATGCTGAACTGAGTTGTTCTGGGTCAAATATGAAGGCAAACCCACTTCCCTTTCAGTATTTTGCTGCAATTGGCAGAAACAAACATATTTGCTCATTCGGCCTGAAAATGCTTTTAAGCGCATAAAACCTTACACTCTTGATTTCTGGCTAAATAAAAGCTGTTGCAATGATATTTCCATGCTGAACTGAGTTGTTCTGGGTCAAATATGAAGGCAAACCCACTTTCCTTTCAGTATTTTGCTGCAATTGGCAGGAACAAGCATCTTTGCTCATTCGGCCTGAAAATGCTTTTAAGCGCATAAAAACTTACACTCTTGATTTCTGGCTAAATAAAAGCTGTTGCAATGATATTTCCATGCTGAACTGAGTTGTTCTGGGTCAAATATGAAGGCAAACCCACTTTCCTTTCAGTATTTTGCTGCAATTGGAAGATATCAGCTCATTTGGCCTGAAAATGCTTTTAAGCGCATAAAAACTTACACTCTTGATTTCTGGCTAAATAAAAGCTGTTGCAATGATATTTCCATGCTGAACTGAGTTGTTCTGGGTCAAATATGAAGGCAAACCCACTTTCCTTTCAGTATTTTGCTGCAATTGGCAGAAACAAGCATATTTGCTCATTCGGCCTGAAAATGCTTTTAAGCGCATAAAAACTTACACTCTTGATTTCTGGCTAAATAAAAGCTGTTGCAATGATATTTCCATGCTGAACTGAGTTGTTCTGGGTCAAATATGAAGGCAAACCCACTTTCATTTTAGTATTTTGCTGCAATTGGAAGATATCCCCTCATTTGGCCTGAAAATGCTTTTAAGCGCATAAAAACTTACACTCTTGATTTCTGGCTAAATAAAAGCTGTTGCAATGATATTTCCATGCTGAAATGAGTTGTTCTGGGTCAAATATGAAGGCAAACCCACTTTCCTTTCAGTATTTCGCTGCAATTGGAAGATATCAGCTCATTTGGCCTGAAAATGCTTTTAAGCGCATAAAAACTTACACTCTTGATTTCTGGCTAAATAAAAGCTGTTGCAATGATATTTCCATGCTGAAATGAGTTGTTCTGGGTCAAATATGAAGGCAAACCCACTTCCATTTCAGTATTTTGCTGCAATTGGCAGAAACAAGCATATTTTGCTCATTCGGCCTGAAAATGCTTTTAAGCGCATGAAAACATACACTCTTGATTTCTGGCTAAATAAAAGCTGTTGCAATGATATTTCCATGCTGAACTGAGTTGTTCTGGGTCAAATATGAAGGCAAACCCACTTTCCTTTCAGTATTTTGCTGCAATTGGCAGAAACAAGCATATTTGCTAATTCGGCCTGAAAATGCTTTTAAGCGCATAAAAACTTACACTCTTGATTTCTGGCTAAATAAAAGCTGTTGCAATGATATTTCCATGCTGAACTGAGTTGTTCTGGGTCAAATATGAAGGAAAACCCACTTTCCTTTCAGTATTTTGCTGCAATTGGCAGAAACAAGCATATTTGCTCATTCGGCCTGAAAATGCTTTTAAGCGCATAAAAACTTACACTCTTGATTTCTGGCTAAATAAAAGCTGTTGCAATGATATTTCCATGCTGAACTGAGTTGTTCTGGGTCAAATATGAAGGCAAACCCACTTTCCTTTCAGTATTTTGCTGCAATTGGCAGAAACAAGCATATTTGCTCATTTGGCCTGAAAATGCTTTTAAGCGCATAAAACCTTACACTCTTGATTTCTGGCTAAATAAAAGCTGTTGCAATGATATTTCCATGCTGAAATGAGTTGTTCTGGGTCAAATATGAAGGCAAACCCACTTCCCTTTCAGTATTTTGCTGCAATTGGCAGAAACAAGCATATTTGCTCATTCGGCCTGAAAATGCTTTTAAGCAAATAAAAACTTACACTCTTGATTTCTGGCTAAATAAAAGCTGTTGCAATGATATTTCCATGCTGAACTGAGTTGTTCTGGGTCAAATATGAAGGCAAACCCACTTTCCTTTCAGTATTTTGCTGCAATTGGCAGAAACAAGCATATTTGCTCATTAGGCCTGAAAATGCTTTTAAACGCATAAAAACTTACACTCTTGATTTCTGGCTAAATAAAAGCTGTTGCAATGATATTTCCATGCTGAAATCAGTTGTTCTGGGTCAAATATGAAGGCAAACCCACTTTCCTTTCAGAATTTTGCTGCAATTGGCAGAAACAAGCATATTTGCTCATTCGGCCTGAAAATGCTTTTAAGCGCATAAAAACTTACACTCTTGATTTCTGGCTAAATAAAAGCTGTTGCAATGATATTTCCATGCTGAACTGAGTTGTTCTGGGTCAAATATGAAGGCAAACCCACTTTCCTTTCAGTATTTTGCTGCAATTGGAAGATATCAGCTCATTTGGCCTGAAAATGCTTTTAAGCGCATAAAAACTTACACTCTTGATTTCTGGCTAAATAAAAGCTGTTGCAATGATATTTCCATGCTGAACTGAGTTGTTCTGGGTCAAATATGAAGGCAAACCCACTTTCCTTTCAGTATTTTGCTGCAATTGGAAGATATCAGCTCATTTGGCCTGAAAATGCTTTTAAGCGCATAAAAACTTACACTCTTGATTTCTGGTTAAATAAAAGCTGTTGCAATGATATTTCCATGCTGAACTGAGTTGTTCTGGGTCAAATATGAAGGCAAACCCACTTCCCTTTCAGTATTTTGCTGCAATTGGCAGAAACAAGCATATTTGCTCATTCGGCCTGAAAATGCTTTTAAGCGCATAAAAACTTACACTCTTGATTTCTGGCTAAATAAAAGCTGTTGCAATGATATTTCCATGCTGAACTGAGTTGTTCTGGGTCAAATATGAAGGCAAACCCACTTTCCTTTCAGTATTTTGCTGCAATTGGCAGAAACAAGCATATTTGCTCATTCGGCCTGAAAATGCTTTTAAGCGCATAAAAACTTACACTCTTGATTTCTGGCTAAATACAAGTTGTTGCAATGATATTTCCATGCTGAAATGAGTTGTTCTGGGTCAAATATGAAAGCAAAACCACTTTCCATTCAGAATTTTGCTGCAATTGGCAGAAACAAGCATATTTGCTCATTCGGCCTGAAAATGCTTTTAAGCGCATAAAAACTTACAATCTTGATTTCTGGCTAAATAAAAGCTGTTGCAATGATATTTCCATGCTGAACTGAGTTGTTCTGGGTCAAATATGAAGGCAAACCCACTTTCCTTTCAGTATTTTGCTGCAATTGGAACATATCAGCTCATTTGGCCTGAAAATGCTTTTAAGCGCATAAAAACTTACACTCTTGATTTCTGGCTAAATAAAAGCTGTTGCAATGATATTTCCATGCTGAACTGAGTTGTTCTGGGTCAAATATGAAGGCAAACCCACTTTCCTTTCAGAATTTTGCTGCAATTGGCAGAAACAGGCATATTTGCTCATTCGGCCTGAAAATGCTTTTAAGCGCATAAAAACTTACACTCTTGATTTCTGGCTAAATAAAAGCTGTTGCAATGATATTTCCATGCTGAAATGAGTTGTTCTGGGTCAAATATGAAGGCAAACCCATTTTCCTTTCAGTATTTTGCTGCAATTGGCAGAAACAAACATATTTGCTCATTTGGCCTGAAAATGCTTTTAAGCGCATAAAAACTTACACTCTTGATTTCTGGCTAAATAAAAGCTGTTGCAATGATATTTCCATGCTGAACTGAGTTGTTCTGGGTCAAATATGAAGGCAAACCCACTTTCCTTTCAGTATTTTGCTGCAATTGGCAGAAACAAGCATATTTGCTCATTCGGCCTGAAAATGCTTTTAAGCGCATAAAAACTTACACTCTTGATTTCTGGCTAAATAAAAGCTGTTGCAATGATATTTCCATGCTGAACTGAGTTGTTCTGGGTCAAATATGAAGGCAAACCCACTTTCCTTTCAGTATTTTGCTGCAATTGGAAGATATCAGCTCATTTGGCCTGAAAATGCTTTTAAGCGCATAAAAACTTACAGTCTTGATTTCTGGCTAAATAAAAGCTGTTGCAATGATATTTCCATGCTGAAATGAGTTGTTCTGGGTCAAATATGAAGGCAAACCCACTTTCCTTTCAGTATTTAGCTGCAATTGGCAGAAACAAGCATATTTGCTCATTCGGCCTGAAAATGATTTAAACGCATAAAAACTTACACTCTTGATTTCTGGCTAAATAAAAGCTGTTGCAATGATATTTCCATGCTGAAATCAGTTGTTCTGGGTCAAATATGAAGGCAAACCCACTTTCCTTTCAGAATTTTGCTGCAATTGGCAGAAACAAACATATTTGCTCATTTGGCCTGAAAATGCTTTTAAGCGCATAAAAACTTACACTCTTGATTTCTGGCTAAATACAAGCTGTTGCAATGATATTTCCATGCTGAACTGAGTTGTTCTGGGTCAAATATGAAGGCAAACCCACTTTCCTTTCAGTATTTTGCTGCAATTGGCAGAAACAAGCATATTTGCTCATTCGGCCTGAAAATGCTTTTAAGCGCATAAAAACTTACACTCTTGATTTCTGGCTAAATAAAAGCTGTTGCAATGATATTTCCATGCTGAACTGAGTTGTTCTGGGTCAAATATGAAGGCAAACCCACTTTCCTTTCAGTATTTTGCTGCAATTGGAAGATATCAGCTCATTTGGCCTGAAAATGCTTTTAAGCGCATAAAAACTTACACTCTTGATTTCTGGCTAAATAAAAGCTGTTGCAATGATATTTCCATGCTGAACTGACTTGTTCTGGGTCAAATATGAAGGCAAACCCACTTTCCTTTCAGTATTTATCTGCAATTGGCAGAAACAAGCATATTTGCTCATTCGGCCTGAAAATGCTTTTAAACGCATAAAAACTTACACTCTTGATTTCTGGCTAAATAAAAGCTGCTGCAATGATATTTCCATGCTGAACTGAGTTGTTCTGGGTCAAATATGAAGGCAAACCCACTTTCCTTTCAGTATTTTGCTGCAATTGGAAGATATCAGCTCATTTGGCCTGAAAATGCTTTTAAGCGCATAAAAACTTACACTCTTGATTTCTGGCTAAATAAAAGCTGTTGCAATGATATTTCCATGCTGAACTGAGTTGTTCTGGGTCAAATATGAAGGCAAACCCACTTTCCTTTCAGTATTTTGCTGCAATTGGCAGAAACAAGCATATTTGCTCATTCGGCCTGAAAATGCTTTTAAGCGCATAAAAACTTACACTCTTGATTTCTGGCTAAATAAAAGCTGTTGCAATGATATTTCCATGCTGAACTGAGTTGTTCTGGGTCAAATATGAAGGCAAACCCACTTTCCTTTCAGTATTTTGCTGCAATTGGCAGAAACAAGCATATTTGCTCATTCGGCCTGAAAATGCTTTTAAGCGCATAAAAACTTACACTCTTGATTTCTGGCTAAATAAAAGCTGTTGCAATGATATTTCCATGCTGAACTGAGTTGTTCTGGGTCAAATATGAAGGCAAACCCACTTTCCTTTCAGTATTTTGCTGCAATTGGAAGATATCAGCTCATTTGGCCTGAAAATGCTTTTAAGCGCATAAAAACTTACACTCTTGATTTCTGGCTAAATAAAAGCTGTTGCAATGTTATTTCCATGCTGAACTGAGTTGTTCTGGGTCAAATATGAAGGCAAACCCACTTTCCTTTCAGTATTTATCTGCAATTGGCAGAAACAAGCATATTTGCTCATTCGGCCTGAAAATGCTTTTAAACGCATAAAAACTTACACTCTTGATTTCTGGCTAAATAAAAGCTGTTGCAATGATATTTCCATGCTGAACTGAGTTGTTCTGGGTCAAATATGAAGGCAAACCCACTTTCCTTTCAGTATTTTGCTGCAATTGGAAGATATCAGCTCATTTGGCCTGAAAATGCTTTTAAGCGCATAAAAACTTACACTCTTGATTTCTGGCTAAATAAAAGCTGTTGCAATGATATTTCCATGCTGAACTGAGTTGTTCTGGGTCAAATATGAAGGCAAACCCACTTTCCTTTCAGTATTTTGCTGCAATTGGCAGAAACAAGCATATTTGCTCATTCGGCCTGAAAATGCTTTTAAGCGCATAAAAACTTACACTCTTGATTTCTGGCTAAATAAAAGCTGTTGCAATGATATTTCCATGCTGAACTGAGTTGTTCTGGGTCAAATATGAAGGCAAACCCACTTTCCTTTCAGTATTTTGCTGCAATTGGCAGAAACAAGCATATTTGCTCATTCGGCCTGAAAATGCTTTTAAGCGCATAAAAACTTACACTCTTGATTTCTGGCTAAATAAAAGCTGTTGCAATGATATTTCCATGCTGAACTGAGTTGTTCTGGGTCAAATATGAAGGCAAACCCACTTTCCTTTCAGTATTTTGCTGCAATTGGCAGAAACAAGCATATTTGCTCATTCGGCCTGAAAATGCTTTTAAGCGCATAAAAACTTACACTCTTGATTTCTGGCTAAATAAAAGCTGTTGCAATGATATTTCCATGCTGAACTGAGTTGTTCTGGGTCAAATATGAAGGCAAACCCACTTTCCTTTCAGTATTTTGCTGCAATTGGCAGAAACAAGCATATTTGCTAATTCGGCCTGAAAATGCTTTTAAGCGCATAAAAACTTACACTCTTGATTTCTGGCTAAATAAAAGCTGTTGCAATGATATTTCCATGCTGAACTGAGTTGTTCTGGGTCAAATATGAAGGCAAACACACTTTCATTTTAGTATTTTGCTGCAATTGGAAGATATCACCTCATTTGGCCTGAAAATGCTTTTAAGCGCATAAAAACTTAAACTCTTGATTTCTGGCTAAATAAAAGCTGTTGCAATGATATTTCCATGCTAAAATGAGTTGTTCTGGGTCAAATATGAAGGCAAACCCACTTCCATTTCAGTATTTTGCTGCAATTGGCAGAAACAAGCATATTTGCTCATTCGGCCTGAAAATGCTTTTAAGCGCATAAAAACTTACACTCTTGATTTCTGGCTAAATAAAAGCTGTTGCAATGATATTTCCATGCTGAACTGAGTTGTTCTGGGTCAAATATGAAGGCAAACCCACTTTCCTTTCAGTATTTTGCTGCAATTGGCAGAAACAAGCATATTTGCTCATTCGGCCTGAAAATGCTTTTAAGCGCATAAAAACTTACACTCTTGATTTCTGGCTAAATAAAAGCTGTTGCAATGATATTTCCATGCTGAACTGAGTTGTTCTGGGTCAAATATGAAGGCAAACCCACTTTCCTTTCAGTATTTTGCTGCAATTGGCAGAAACAAGCATATTTGCTCATTCGGCCTGAAAATGCTTTTAAGCGCATAAAAACTTACACTCTTGATTTCTGGCTAAATAAAAGCTGTTGCAATGATATTTCCATGCTGAACTGAGTTGTTCTGGGTCAAATATGAAGGCAAACCCACTTTCCTTTCAGTATTTTGCTGCAATTGGCAGAAACAAGCATATTTGCTCATTCGGCCTGAAAATGCTTTTAAGCGCATAAAAACTTACACTCTTGATTTCTGGCTAAATAAAAGCTGTTGCAATGATATTTCCATGCTGAACTGAGTTGTTCTGGGTCAAATATGAAGGCAAACCCACTTTCCTTTCAGTATTTTGCTGCAATTGGAAGATATCCCCTCATTTGGCCTGAAAATGCTTTTAAGCGCATAAAAACTTACACTCTTGATTTCTGGCTAAATAAAAGCTGTTGCAATGATATTTCCATGCTGAAATGAGTTGTTCTGGGTCAAATATGAAGGCAAACCCACTTTTCTTTTCAGTATTTTGCTGCAATTGGAAGATATCAGCTCATTTGGCCTGAAAATGCTTTTAAGCGCATAAAAACTTACACTCTTGATTTCTGGCTAAATAAAAGCTGTTGCAATGATATTTCCATGCTGAAATGAGTTGTTCTGGGTCAAATATGAAGGCAAACCCACTTCCATTTCAGTATTTTGCTGCAATTGGCAGAAACAAGCATATTTGCTAATTCGGCCTGAAAATGCTTTTAAGCGCATAAAAACTTACACTCTTGATTTCTGGTTAAATAAAAGCTGTTGCAATGATATTTCCATGCTGAACTGAGTTGTTCTGGGTCAAATATGAAGGCAAACCCACTTCCCTTTCAGTATTTTGCTGCAATTGGCAGAAACAAGCATATTTGCTCATTCGGCCTGAAAATGCTTTTAAGCGCATAAAAACTTACACTCTTGATTTCTGGCTAAATAAAAGCTGTTGCAATGATATTTCCATGCTGAACTGAGTTTTTTTGGGTCAAATATGAAGGCAAACCCACTTTCCTTTCAGTATTTTGCTGCAATTGGCAGAAACAAGCATATTTGCTCATTTTGCCTGAAAATGCTTTTAAGCGCATAAAACCTTACACTCTTGATTTCTGGCTAAATAAAAGCTGTTGCAATGATATTTCCATGCTGAAATGAGTTGTTCTGGGTCAAATATGAAGGCAAACCCACTTCCCTTTCAGTATTTTGCTGCAATTGGCAGAAACAAGCATATTTGCTCATTCGGCCTGAAAATGCTTTTAAGCAAATAAAAACTTACACTCTTGATTTCTGGCTAAATAAAAGCTGTTGCAATGATATTTCCATGCTGAACTGAGTTGTTCTGGGTCAAATATGAAGGCAAACCCACTTTCCTTTCAGTATTTTGCTGCAATTGGCAGAAACAAGCATATTTGCTCATTAGGCCTGAAAATGCTTTTAAACGCATAAAAACTTACACTCTTGATTTCTGGCTAAATAAAAGCTGTTGCAATGATATTTCCATGCTGAAATGAGTTGTCCTGGGTCAAATATGAAGGCAAACCCACTTTCCTTTCAGTATTTTGCTGCAATTGGCAGAAACAAGCATATTTGCTCATTCGGCCTGAAAATGCTTTTAAACGCATAAAAACTTACACTCTTGATTTCTGGCTAAATAAAAGCTGTTGCAATGATATTTCCATGCTGAAATCAGTTGTTCTGGGTCAAATATGAAGGCAAACCCACTTTCCTTTCAGAATTTTGCTGCAATTGGCAGAAACAAGCATATTTGCTCATTCGGCCTGAAAATGCTTTTAAGCGCATAAAAACTTACACTCTTGATTTCTGGCTAAATAAAAGCTGTTGCAATGATATTTCCATGCTGAACTGAGTTGTTCTGTGTCAAATATGAAGGCAAACCCACTTTCCTTTCAGTATTTTGCTGCAATTGGAAGATATCAGCTCATTTGGCCTGAAAATGCTTTTAAGCGCATAAAAACTTACACTCTTGATTTCTGGTTAAATAAAAGCTGTTGCAATGATATTTCCATGCTGAACTGAGTTGTTCTGGGTCAAATATGAAGGCAAACCCACTTCCCTTTCAGTATTTTGCTGCAATTGGCAGAAACAAGCATATTTGCTCATTCGGCCTGAAAATGCTTTTAAGCGCATAAAAACTTACACTCTTGATTTCTGGCTAAATAAAAGCTGTTGCAATGATATTTCCATGCTGAACTGAGTTGTTCTGGGTCAAATATGAAGGCAAACCCACTTTCCTTTCAGTATTTTGCTGCAATTGGCAGAAACAAGCATATTTGCTCATTCGGCCTGAAAATGCTTTTAAGCGCATAAAAACTTACACTCTTGATTTCTGGCTAAATACAAGTTGTTGCAATGATATTTCCATGCTGAAATGAGTTGTTCTGGGTCAAATATGAAAGCAAAACAACTTTCCATTCAGAATTTTGCTGCAATTGGCAGAAACAAGCATATTTGCTCATTCGGCCTGAAAATGCTTTTAAGCGCATAAAAACTTACAATCTTGATTTCTGGCTAAATAAAAGCTGTTGCAATGATATTTCCATGCTGAACTGAGTTGTTCTGGGTCAAATATGAAGGCAAACCCACTTTCCTTTCAGTATTTTGCTGCAATTGGAACATATCAGCTCATTTGGCCTGAAAATGCTTTTAAGCGCATAAAAACTTACACTCTTGATTTCTGGCTAAATAAAAGCTGTTGCAATGATATTTCCATGCTGAAATGAGTTGTTCTGGGTCAAATATGAAGGCAAACCCATTTTCCTTTCAGTATTTTGCTGCAATTGGCAGAAACAAACATATTTGCTCATTTGGCCTGAAAATGCTTTTAAGCGCATAAAAACTTACACTCTTGATTTCTGGCTAAATAAAAGCTGTTGCAATGATATTTCCATGCTGAACTGAGTTGTTCTGGGTCAAATATGAAGGCAAACCCACTTTCCTTTCAGTATTTTGCTGCAATTGGAAGATATCAGCTCATTTGGCCTGAAAATGCTTTTAAGCGCATAAAAACTTACACTCTTGATTTCTGGCTAAATAAAAGCTGTTGCAATGATATTTCCATGCTGAAATGAGTTGTTCTGGGTCAAATATGAAGGCAAACCCACTTTCCTTTCAGTATTTTGCTGCAATTGGCAGAAACAAGCATATTTGCTCATTCGGCCTGAAAATGCTTTTAAACGCATAAAAACTTACACTCTTGATTTCTGGCTAAATAAAAGCTGTTGCAATGATATTTCCATGCTGAAATCAGTTGTTCTGGGTCAAATATGAAGGCAAACCCACTTTCCTTTCAGAATTTTGCTGCAATTGGCAGAAACAAACATATTTGCTCATTCGGCCTGAAAATGCTTTTAAGCGCATAAAAACTTACACTCTTGATTTCTGGCTAAATACAAGCTGTTGCAATGATATTTCCATGCTGAACTGAGTTGTTCTGGGTCAAATATGAAGGCAAACCCACTTTCCTTTCAGTATTTTGCTGCAATTGGCAGAAACAAGCATATTTGCTCATTCGGCCTGAAAATGCTTTTAAGCGCATAAAAACTTACACTCTTGATTTCTGGCTAAATACAAGCTGTTGCAATGATATTTCCATGCTGAACTGAGTTGTTCTGGGTCAAATATGAAGGCAAACCCACTTTCCTTTCAGTATTTTGCTGCAATTGGAAGATATCAGCTCATTTGGCCTGAAAATGCTTTTAAGCGCATAAAAACTTACACTCTTGATTTCTGGCTAAATAAAAGCTGTTGCAATGATATTTCCATGCTGAACTGAGTTGTTCTGGGTCAAATATGAAGGCAAACCCACTTTCCTTTCAGTATTTTGCTGCAATTGGCAGAAACAAGCATATTTGCTCATTCGGCCTGAAAATGCTTTTAAGCGCATAAAAAATTACACTCTTGATTTCTGGCTAAATATAAGCTGTTGCAATGATATTTCCATGCTGAACTGAGTTGTTCTGGGTCAAATATGAAGGCAAACCCACTTTCCTTTCAGTATTATGCTGCAATTGGAAGATATCAGCTCATTTGGCCTGAAAATGCTTTTAAGCGCATAAAAACTTACACTCTTGATTTCTGGCTAAATAAAAGCTGTTGCAATGATATTTCCATGCTGAACTGAGTTGTTCTGGGTCAAATATGAAGGCAAACCCACTTTCCTTTCAGTATTTTGCTGCAATTGGCAGAAACAAGCATATTTGCTCATTCGGCCTGAAAATGCTTTTAAGCGCATAAAAACTTACACTCTTGATTTCTGGCTAAATAAAAGCTGTTGCAATGATATTTCCATGCTGAACTGAGTTGTTCTGGGTCAAATATGAAGGCAAACCCACTTTCCTTTCAGTATTTTGCTGCAATTGGCAGAAACAAGCATATTTGCTCATTCGGCCTGAAAATGCTTTTAAGCGCATAAAAACTTACACTCTTGATTTCTGGCTAAATAAAAGCTGTTGCAATGATATTTCCATGCTGAACTGAGTTGTTCTGGATCAAATATGAAGGCAAACCCACTGTCCTTTCAGTATTTTGCTGCAATTGGAAGATATCAGCTCATTTGGCCTGAAAATGCTTTTAAGCGCATAAAAACTTACACTCTTGATTTCTGGCTAAATAAATGCTGTTGCAATGATATTTCCATGCTGAACTGAGTTGTTCTGGGTCAAATATGAAGGCAAACCCACTTTCCTTTCAGTATTTTGCTGCAATTGGCAGAAACAAGCATATTTGCTCATTCGGCCTGAAAATGCTTTTAAGCGCATAAAAACTTACACTCTTGATTTCTGGCTAAATAAAAGGTGTTGCAATGATATTTCCATGCTGAACTGAGTTGTTCTGGGTCAAATATGAAGGCAAACCCACTTTCCTTTCAGTATTTTGCTGCAATTGGAAGATATCAGCTCATTTGGCCTGAAAATGCTTTTAAGCGCATAAAAACTTACACTCTTGATTTCTGGCTAAATAAAAGCTGTTGCAATGATATTTCCATGCTGGACTGAGTTTTTCTGGGTCAAATATGAAGGCAAACCCACTTTCCTTTCAGAATTTTGCTGCAATTGGCAGAAACAAGCATATTTGCTCATTCGGCCTGAAAATGCTTTTAAGCGCATAAAAACTTACACTCTTGATTTCTGGCTAAATAAAAGCTCTTGCGATGATATTTCCATGCTGAACTGAGTTGTTCTGGGTCAAATATGAAGGCAAACCCACTTTCCTTTCAGTATTTTGCTGCAATTGGCAGAAACAAGCATATTTGCTCATTCGGCCTGAAAATGCTTTTAAGCGCATAAAAACTTACACTCTTGATTTCTGGCTAAATAAAAGCTGTTGCAATGATATTTCCATGCTGAAATGAGTTGTTCTGGTTCAAATATGAAGGCAAACCCACTTTCCTTTCAGTATTTTGCTGCAATTGGCAGAAACAAGCACATTTGCACATTCGGCCTGAAAATGCTTTTAAGCCCATAAAAACTTACACTCTTGATTTCTGGCTAAATAAAAGCTGTTGCAATAACATTTCCATGCTGAACTGAGTTGTTCTGGGTCAAATATGAAGGCAAACCCACTTTCCTTTCAGTATTTTGCTGCAATTGGCAGAAACAAGCATATTTGCTCATTCGGCCTGAAAATGCTTTTAAGCGCATAAAAACTTACACTCTTGATTTCTGGCTAAATAAAAGCTGTTGCAATGATATTTCCATGCTGAACTGAGTTGTTCTGGGTCAAATATGAAGGAAAACCCACTTTCCTTTCAGTATTTTGCTGCAATTGGCAGAAACAAGCATATTTGCTCATTCGGCCTGAAAATGCTTTTAAGCGCATAAAAACTTACACTCTTGATTTCTGGCTAAATAAAAGCTGTTGCAATGATATTTCCATGCTGAACTGAGTTGTTCTGGGTCAAATATGAAGGCAAACCCACTTTCCTTTCAGTATTTTGCTGCAATTGGCAGAAACAAGCATATTTGCTCATTCGGCGTGAAAATGCTTTTAAACGCATAAAAACTTACACTCTTGATTTCTGGCTAAATAAAAGCTGTTGCAATGATATTTCCATGCTGAAATGAGTTGTCCTGGGTCAAATATGAAGGCAAACCCACTTTCCTTTCAGTATTTTGCTGCAATTGGCAGAAACAAGCATATTTGCTCATTCGGCCTGAAAATGCTTTTAAACGCATAAAAACTTACACTCTTGATTTCTGGCTAAATAAAAGCTGTTGCAATGATATTTCCATGCTGAAATCAGTTGTTCTGGGTCAAATATGAAGGCAAACCCACTTTCCTTTCAGAATTTTGCTGCAATTGGCAGAAACAAGCATATTTGCTCATTCGGCCTGAAAATGCTTTTAAGCGCATAAAAACTTACACTCTTGATTTCTGGCTAAATACAAGCTGTTGCAATGATATTTCCATGCTGAACTGAGTTGTTCTGGGTCAAATATGAAGGCAAACCCACTTTCCTTTCAGTATTTTGCTGCAATTGGAAGATATCAGCTCATTTGGCCTGAAAATGCTTTTAAGCGCATAAAAACTTACACTCTTGATTTCTGGCTAAATAAAAGCTGTTGCAATGATATTTCCATGCTGAACTGAGTTGTTCTGGGTCAAATATGAAGGCAAACCCACTTCCCTTTCAGTATTTTGCTGCAATTGGCAGAAACAAACATATTTGCTCATTCGGCCTGAAAATGCTTTTAAGCCCATAAAAACTTACACTCTTGATTTCTGGCTAAATAAAAGCTGTTGCAATGATATTTCCATGCTGAACTGAGTTGTTCTGGGTCAAATATGAAGGCAAACCCACTTTCCTTTCAGTATTTTGCTGCAATTGGAAGATATCAGCTCATTTGGCCTGAAAATGCTTTTAAGCGCATAAAAACTTACACTCTTGATTTCTGGCTAAATAAAAGCTGTTGCAATGATATTTCCATGCTGAACTGAGTTGTTCTGGGTCACATATGAAGGCAAACCCACTTTCCTTTCAGTATTTTGCTGCAATTGGAAGATATCAGCTCATTTGGCCTGAAAATGCTTTTAAGCGCATAAAAACTTACACTCTTGATTTCTGGTTAAATAAAAGCTGTTGCAATGATATTTCCATGCTGAACTGAGTTGTTCTGGGTCAAATATGAAGGCAAACCGACTTCCCTTTCAGTATTTTGCTGCAATTGGCAGAAACAAGCATATTTGCTCATTCGGCCTGAAAATGCTTTTAAGCGCATAAAAACTTACACTCTTGATTTCTGGCTAAATAAAAGCTGTTGCAATGATATTTCCATGCTGAACTGAGTTGTTCTGGGTCAAATATGAAGGCAAACCCACTTTCCTTTCAGTATTTTGCTGCAATTTGCAGAAACAAGCATATTTGCTCATTCGGCCTGAAAATGCTTTTAAGCGCATAAAAACTTACACTCTTGATTTCTGGCTAAATACAAGTTGTTGCAATGATATTTCCATGCTGAAATGAGTTGTTCTGGGTCAAATATAAAAGCAAACCCACTTTCCATTCAGAATTTTGCTGCAATTGGCAGAAACAAGCATATTTGCTCATTCGGCCTGAAAATGCTTTTAAGCGCATAAAAACTTACACTCTTGATTTCTGGCTAAATAAAAGCTGTTGCAATGATATTTCCATGCTGAAATGAGTTGTTCTGGGTCAAATATGAAGGCAAACCCATTTTCCTTTCAGTATTTTGCTGCAATTGGCAGAAACAAACATATTTGCTCATTTGGCCTGAAAATGCTTTTAAGCGCATAAAAACTTACAATCTTGATTTCTGGCTAAATAAAAGCTGTTGCAATGATATTTCCATGCTGAACTGAGTTGTTCTGGGTCAAATATGAAGGCAAACCCACTTTCCTTTCAGTATTTTGCTGCAATTGGAAGATATCAGCTCATTTGGCCTGAAAATGCTTTTAAGCGCATAGAAACTTACACTCTTGATTTCTGGCTAAATAAAAGCTGTTGCAATGATATTTCCATGCTGAACTGAGTTGTTCTGGGTCAAATATGAAGGCAAACCCACTTTCCTTTCAGTATTTTGCTGCAATTGGCAGAAACAAGCATATTTGCTCATTCGGCCTGAAAATGCTTTTAAACGCATAAAAACTTACACTCTTGATTTCTGGCTAAATAAAAGCTGTTGCAATGATATTTCCATGCTGAAATCAGTTGTTCTGTGTCAAATATGAAGGCAAACCCACTTTCCTTTCAGTATTTTGCTGCAATTGGAAGATATCAGCTCATTTGGCCTGAAAATGCTTTTAAGCGCATAAAAACTTACACTCTTGATTTCTGGTTAAATAAAAGCTGTTGCAATGATATTTCCATGCTGAACTGAGTTGTTCTGGGTCAAATATGAAGGCAAACCCACTTCCCTTTCAGTATTTTGCTGCAATTGGCAGAAACAAACATATTTGCTCATTCGGCCTGAAAATGCTTTTAAGCGCATAAAAACTTACACTCTTGATTTCTGGCTAAATAAAAGCTGTTGCAATGATATTTCCATGCTGAAATGAGTTGTTCTGGGTCAAAAATGAAGGCAAACCCACTTTCCTTTCAGAATTTTGCTGCAATTGGCAGAAACAGGCATATTTGCTCATTCGGCCTGAAAATGCTTTTAAGCGCATGAAAACTTACACTCTTGATTTCTGGCTAAATAAAAGCTGTTGCAATGATATTTCCATGCTGAAATGAGTTGTTCTGGGTCAAATATGAAGGCAAACCCATTTTCCTTTCAGTATTTTGCTGCAATTGGCAGAAACAAACATATTTGCTCATTTGGCCTGAAAATGCTTTTAAGCGCATAAAAACTTACAATCTTGATTTCTGGCTAAATAAAAGCTGTTGCAATGATATTTCCATGCTGAACTGAGTTGTTCTGGGTCAAATATGAAGGCAAACCCACTTTCCTTTCAGTATTTTGCTGCAATTGGAAGATATCAGCTCATTTGGCCTGAAAATGCTTTTAAGCGCATAGAAACTTACACTCTTGATTTCTGGCTAAATAAAAGCTGTTGCAATGATATTTCCATGCTGAACTGAGTTGTTCTGGGTCAAATATGAAGGCAAACCCACTTTCCTTTCAGTATTTTGCTGCAATTGGCAGAAACAAGCATATTTGCTCATTCGGCCTGAAAATGCTTTTAAACGCATAAAAACTTACACTCTTGATTTCTGGCTAAATAAAAGCTGTTGCAATGATATTTCCATGCTGAACTGAGTTGTTCTGGGTCAAATATGAAGGCAAACCCACTTTCCTTTCAGTATTTTGCTGCAATTGGAAGATATCAGCTCATTTGGCCTGAAAATGCTTTTAAGCGCATAAAAACTTACACTCTTGATTTCTGGCTAAATAAAAGCTGTTGCAATGATATTTCCATGCTGAAATGAGTTGTTCTGGGTCAAATATGAAGGCAAACCCACTTTCCTTTCAGTATTTTGCTGCAATTGGCAGAAACAAGCATATTTGCTCATTCGGCCTGAAAATGCTTTTAAACGCATAAAAACTTACACTCTTGATTTCTGGCTAAATAAAAGCTGTTGCAATGATATTTCCATGCTGAAATCAGTTGTTCTGTGTCAAATATGAAGGCAAACCCACTTTCCTTTCAGTATTTTGCTGCAATTGGCAGAAACAAGCATATTTGCTCATTCGGCCTGAAAATGCTTTTAAGCGCATAAAAACTTACACTCTTGATTTCTGGCTAAATAAAAGCTGTTGCAATGATATTTCCATGCTGAACTGAGTTGTTCTGGGTCAAATATGAAGGCAAACCCACTTTCCTTTCAGTATTTTGCTGCAATTGGAAGATATCAGCTCATTTGGCCTGAAAATGCTTTTAAGCGCATAAAAACTTACACTCTTGATTTCTGGCTAAATAAAAGCTGTTGCAATGATATTTCCATGCTGAAATGAGTTGTTCTGGGTCAAATATGAAGGCAAACCCACTTTCCTTTCAGAATTTTGCTGCAATTGGCAGAAACAAACATATTTGCTCATTTGGCCTGAAAATGCTTTTAAGCGCATAAAAACTTACACTCTTGATTTCTGGCTAAATACAAGCTGTTGCAATGATATTTCCATGCTGAACTGAGTTGTTCTGGGTCAAATATGAAAGCAAAACCACTTTCCATTCAGAATTTTGCTGCAATTGGCAGAAACAAGCATATTTGCTCATTCGGCCTGAAAATGCTTTTAAGCGCATAAAAACTTACACTCTTGATTTCTGGCTAAATAAAAGCTGTTGCAATGATATTTCCATGCTGAACTGAGTTGTTCTGGGTCAAATATGAAGGCAAACCCACTTTCCTTTCAGTATTTTGCTGCAATTGGAAGATATCAGCTCATTTGGCCTGAAAATGCTTTTAAGCGCATAAAAACTTACACTCTTGATTTCTGGCTAAATAAAAGCTGTTGCAATGATATTTCCATGCTGAACTGAGTTGTTCTGGGTCAAATATGAAGGCAAACCCACTTTCCTTTCAGTATTTTGCTGCAATTGGAAGATATCAGCTCATTTGGCCTGAAAATGCTTTTAAGCGCATAAAAACTTACACTCTTGATTTCTGGCTAAATAAAAGCTGTTGCAATGATATTTCCATGCTGAACTGAGTTGTTCTGGGTCAAATATGAAGGCAAACCCACTTTCCTTTCAGTATTTTGCTGCAATTGGCAGAAACAAGCATATTTGCTCATTCGGCCTGAAAATGCTTTTAAGCGCATAAAAACTTACACTCTTGATTTCTGGCTAAATAAAAGCTGTTGCAATGATATTTCCATGCTGAACTGAGTTGTTCTGGGTCAAATATGAAGGCAAACCCACTTTCCTTTCAGTATTTTGCTGCAATTGGCAGAAACAAGCATATTTGCTCATTCGGCCTGAAAATGCTTTTAAGCGCATAAAAACTTACACTCTTGATTTCTGGCTAAATAAAAGCTGTTGCAATGATATTTCCATGCTGAACTGAGTTGTTCTGGGTCAAATATGAAGGCAAACCCACTTTCCTTTCAGTATTTTGCTGCAATTGGCAGAAACAAGCATATTTGCTCATTCGGCCTGAAAATGCTTTTAAGCGCATAAAAACTTACACTCTTGATTTCTGGCTAAATAAAAGCTGTTGCAATGATATTTCCATGCTGAACTGAGTTGTTCTGGGTCAAATATGAAGGCAAACCCACTTTCCTTTCAGTATTTTGCTGCAATTGGCAGAAACAAGCATATTTGCTAATTCGGCCTGAAAATGCTTTTAAGCGCATAAAAACTTACACTCTTGATTTCTGGCTAAATAAAAGCTGTTGCAATGATATTTCCATGCTGAACTGAGTTGTTCTGGGTCAAATATGAAGGCAAACACACTTTCATTTTAGTATTTTGCTGCAATTGGAAGATATCACCTCATTTGGCCTGAAAATGCTTTTAAGCGCATAAAAACTTAAACTCTTGATTTCTGGCTAAATAAAAGCTGTTGCAATGATATTTCCATGCTAAAATGAGTTGTTCTGGGTCAAATATGAAGGCAAACCCACTTCCATTTCAGTATTTTGCTGCAATTGGCAGAAACAAGCATATTTGCTCATTCGGCCTGAAAATGCTTTTAAGCGCATAAAAACTTACACTCTTGATTTCTGGCTAAATAAAAGCTGTTGCAATGATATTTCCATGCTGAACTGAGTTGTTCTGGGTCAAATATGAAGGCAAACCCACTTTCCTTTCAGTATTTTGCTGCAATTGGCAGAAACAAGCATATTTGCTCATTCGGCCTGAAAATGCTTTTAATCGCATAAAAACTTACACTCTTGATTTCTGGCTAAATAAAAGCTGTTGCAATGATATTTCCATGCTGAACTGAGTTGTTCTGGGTCAAATATGAAGGCAAACCCACTTTCCTTTCAGTATTTTGCTGCAATTGGCAGAAACAAGCATATTTGCTCATTCGGCCTGAAAATGCTTTTAAGCGCATAAAAACTTACACTCTTGATTTCTGGCTAAATAAAAGCTGTTGCAATGATATTTCCATGCTGAACTGAGTTGTTCTGGGTCAAATATGAAGGCAAACCCACTTTCCTTTCAGTATTTTGCTGCAATTGGAAGATATCCCCTCATTTGGCCTGAAAATGCTTTTAAGCGCATAAAAACTTACACTCTTGATTTCTGGCTAAATAAAAGCTGTTGCAATGATATTTCCATGCTGAAATGAGTTGTTCTGGGTCAAATATGAAGGCAAACCCACTTTCCTTTCAGTATTTTGCTGCAATTGGAAGATATCAGCTCATTTGGCCTGAAAATGCTTTTAAGCGCATAAAAACTTACACTCTTGATTTCTGGCTAAATAAAAGCTGTTGCAATGATATTTACATGCTGAAATGAGTTGTTCTGGGTCAAATATGAAGGCAAACCCACTTCCATTTCAGTATTTTGCTGCAATTGGCAGAAACAAGCATATTTGCTAATTCGGCCTGAAAATGCTTTTAAGCGCATAAAAACTTACACTCTTGATTTCTGGTTAAATAAAAGCTGTTGCAATGATATTTCCATGCTGAACTGAGTTGTTCTGGGTCAAATATGAAGGCAAACCCACTTCCCTTTCAGTATTTTGCTGCAATTGGCAGAAACAAGCATATTTGCTCATTCGGCCTGAAAATGCTTTTAAGCGCATAAAAACTTACACTCTTGATTTCTGGCTAAATAAAAGCTGTTGCAATGATATTTCCATGCTGAACTGAGTTGTTTTGGGTCAAATATGAAGGCAAACCCACTTTCCTTTCAGTATTTTGCTGCAATTGGCAGAAACAAGCATATTTGCTCATTTTGCCTGAAAATGCTTTTAAGCGCATAAAACCTTACACTCTTGATTTCTGGCTAAATAAAAGCTGTTGCAATGATATTTCCATGCTGAAATGAGTTGTTCTGGGTCAAATATGAAGGCAAACCCACTTCCCTTTCAGTATTTTGCTGCAATTGGCAGAAACAAGCATATTTGCTCATTCGGCCTGAAAATGCTTTTAAGCAAATAAAAACTTACACTCTTGATTTCTGGCTAAATAAAAGCTGTTGCAATGATATTTCCATGCTGAACTGAGTTGTTCTGGGTCAAATATGAAGGCAAACCCACTTTCCTTTCAGTATTTTGCTGCAATTGGCAGAAACAAGCATGATTGCTCATTAGGCCTGAAAATGCTTTTAAACGCATAAAAACTTACACTCTTGATTTCTGGCTAAATAAAAGCTGTTGCAATGATATTTCCATGCTGAAATGAGTTGTCCTGGGTCAAATATGAAGGCAAACCCACTTTCCTTTCAGTATTTTGCTGCAATTGGCAGAAACAAGCATATTTGCTCATTCGGCCTGAAAATGCTTTTAAACGCATAAAAACTTACACTCTTGATTTCTGGCTAAATAAAAGCTGTTGCAATGATATTTCCATGCTGAAATCAGTTGTTCTGGGTCAAATATGAAGGCAAACCCACTTTCCTTTCAGAATTTTGCTGCAATTGGCAGAAACAAGCATATTTGCTCATTCGGCCTGAAAATGCTTTTAAGCGCATAAAAACTTACACTCTTGATTTCTGGCTAAATAAAAGCTGTTGCAATGATATTTCCATGCTGAAATGAGTTGTTCTGGGTCAAATATGAAGGCAAACCCACTTTCCTTTCAGTATTTTGCTGCAATTGGAAGATATCAGCTCATTTGGCCTGAAAATGCTTTTAAGCGCATAAAAACTTACACTCTTGATTTCTGGCTAAATAAAAGCTGTTGCAATGATATTTCCATGCTGAACTGAGTTGTTCTGGGTCAAATATGAAGGCAAACCCACTTCCCTTTCAGTATTTTGCTGCAATTGGCAGAAACAAGCATATTTGCTCATTCGGCCTGAAAATGCTTTTAAGCGCATAAAAACTTACACTCTTGATTTCTGGCTAAATAAAAGCTGTTGCAATGATATTTCCATGCTGAACTGAGTTGTTCTGGGTCAAATATGAAGGCAAACCCACTTTCCTTTCAGTATTTTGCTGCAATTGGCAGAAACAAGCATATTTGCTCATTCGGCCTGAAAATGCTTTTAAGCGCATAAAAACTTACACTCTTGATTTCTGGCTAAATACAAGTTGTTGCAATGATATTTCCATGCTGAAATGAGTTGTTCTGGGTCAAATATGAAAGCAAAACCACTTTCCATTCAGAATTTTGCTGCAATTGGCAGAAACAAGCATATTTGCTCATTCGGCCTGAAAATGCTTTTAAGCGCATAAAAACTTACAATCTTGATTTCTGGCTAAATAAAAGCTGTTGCAATGATATTTCCATGCTGAACTGAGTTGTTCTGGGTCAAATATGAAGGCAAACCCACTTTCCTTTCAGTATTTTGCTGCAATTGGAACATATCAGCTCATTTGGCCTGAAAATGCTTTTAAGCGCATAAAAACTTACACTCTTGATTTCTGGCTAAATAAAAGCTGTTGCAATGATATTTCCATGCTGAACTGAGTTGTTCTGGGTCAAATATGAAGGCAAACCCACTTTCCTTTCAGTATTTTGCTGCAATTGGAAGATATCAGCTCATTTGGCCTGAAAATGCTTTTAAGCGCATAAAAACTTACACTCTTGATTTCTGGCTAAATAAAAGCTGTTGCAATGATATTTCCATGCTGAACTGAGTTGTTCTGGGTCAAATATGAAGGCAAACCCACTTTCCTTTCAGTATTTTGCTGCAATTGGCAGAAACAAGCATATTTGCTCATTCGGCCTGAAAATGCTTTTAAGCGCATAAAAACTTACACTCTTGATTTCTGGCTAAATAAAAGCTGTTGCAATGATATTTCCATGCTGAACTGAGTTGTTCTGGGTCAAATATGAAGGCAAACCCACTTTCCTTTCAGTATTTTGCTGCAATTGGAAGATATCAGCTCATTTGGCCTGAAAATGCTTTTAAGCGCATAAAAACTTACACTCTTGATTTCTGGCTAAATAAAAGCTGTTGCAATGATATTTCCATGCTGAAATGAGTTGTTCTGGGTCAAATATGAAGGCAAACCCACTTTCCTTTCAGTATTTTGCTGCAATTGGCAGAAACAAGCATATTTGCTCATTCGGCCTGAAAATGCTTTTAAACGCATAAAAACTTACACTCTTGATTTCTGGCTAAATAAAAGCTGTTGCAATGATATTTCCATGCTGAAATCAGTTGTTCTGGGTCAAATATGAAGGCAAACCCACTTTCCTTTCAGAATTTTGCGGCAATTGGCAGAAACAAACATATTTGCTCATTCGGCCTGAAAATGCTTTTAAGCGCATAAAAACTTACACTCTTGATTTCTGGCTAAATACAAGCTGTTGCAATGATATTTCCATGCTGAACTGAGTTGTTCTGGGTCAAATATGAAGGCAAACCCACTTTCCTTTCAGTATTTTGCTGCAATTGGCAGAAACAAGCATATTTGCTCATTCGGCCTGAAAATGCTTTTAAGCGCATAAAAACTTACACTCTTGATTTCTGGCTAAATACAAGCTGTTGCAATGATATTTCCATGCTGAACTGAGTTGTTCTGGGTCAAATATGAAGGCAAACCCACTTTCCTTTCAGTATTTTGCTGCAATTGGAAGATATCAGCTCATTTGGCCTGAAAATGCTTTTAAGCGCATAAAAACTTACACTCTTGATTTCTGGCTAAATAAAAGCTGTTGCAATGATATTTCCATGCTGAACTGAGTTGTTCTGGGTCAAATATGAAGGCAAACCCACTTTCCTTTCAGTATTTTGCTGCAATTGGCAGAAACAAGCATATTTGCTCATTCGGCCTGAAAATGCTTTTAAGCGCATAAAAACTTACACTCTTGATTTCTGGCTAAATAAAAGCTGTTGCAATGATATTTCCATGCTGAACTGAGTTGTTCTGGGTCAAATATGAAGGCAAACCTACTTTCCTTTCAGTATTTTGCTGCAATTGGCAGAAACAAGCATATTTGCTCATTCGGCCTGAAAATGCTTTTAAGCGCATAAAAACTTACACTCTTGATTTCTGGCTAAATAAAAGCTGTTGCAATGATATTTCCATGCTGAACTGAGTTGTTCTGGATCAAATATGAAGGCAAACCCACTGTCCTTTCAGTATTTTGCTGCAATTGGAAGATATCAGCTCATTTGGCCTGAAAATGCTTTTAAGCGCATAAAAACTTACACTCTTGATTTCTGGCTAAATAAATGCTGTTGCAATGATATTTCCATGCTGAACTGAGTTGTTCTGGGTCAAATATGAAGGCAAACCCACTTTCCTTTCAGTATTTTGCTGCAATTGGCAGAAACAAGCATATTTGCTCATTCGGCCTGAAAATGCTTTTAAGCGCATAAAAACTTACACTCTTGATTTCTGGCTAAATAAAAGGTGTTGCAATGATATTTCCATGCTGAACTGAGTTGTTCTGGGTCAAATATGAAGGCAAACCCACTTTCCTTTCAGTATTTTGCTGCAATTGGCAGAAACAAGCATATTTGCTCATTCGGCCTGAAAATGCTTTTAAGCGCATAAAAACTTACACTCTTGATTTCTGGCTAAATAAAAGGTGTTGCAATGATATTTCCATGCTGAAATGAGTTGTTCTGGGTCAAATATAAAGGCAAACCCACTTCCATTTCAGTATTTTGCTGCAATTGGCAGAAACAAGCATATTTGCTCATTCGGCCTGAAAATGCTTTTAAGCGCATGAAAACTTACACTCTTGATTTCTGGCTAAATAAAAGCTGTTGCAATGATATTTCCATGCTGAACTGAGTTGTTCTGGGTCAAATATGAAGGCAAACCCACTTTCCTTTCAGTATTTTGCTGCAATTGGAAGATATCAGCTCATTTGGCCTGAAAATGCTTTTAAGCGCATAAAAACTTACACTCTTGATTTCTGGCTAAATAAAAGCTGTTGCAATGATATTTCCATGCTGGACTGAGTTTTTCTGGGTCAAATATGAAGGCAAACCCACTTTCCTTTCAGAATTTTGCTGCAATTGGCAGAAACAAGCATATTTGCTCATTCGGCCTGAAAATGCTTTTAAGCGCATAAAAACTTACACTCTTGATTTCTGGCTAAATAAAAGCTCTTGCGATGATATTTCCATGCTGAACTGAGTTGTTCTGGGTCAAATATGAAGGCAAACCCACTTTCCTTTCAGTATTTTGCTGCAATTGGCAGAAACAAGCATATTTGCTCATTCGGCCTGAAAATGCTTTTAAGCGCATAAAAACTTACACTCTTGATTTCTGGCTAAATAAAAGCTGTTGCAATGATATTTCCATGCTGAAATGAGTTGTTCTGGGTCAAATATGAAGGCAAACCCACTTTCCTTTCAGTATTTTGCTGCAATTGGCAGAAACAAGCACATTTGCTCATTCGGCCTGAAAATGCTTTTAAGCCCATAAAAACTTACACTCTTGATTTCTGGCTAAATAAAAGCTGTTGCAATAACATTTCCATGCTGAACTGAGTTGTTCTGGGTCAAATATGAAGGCAAACCCACTTTCCTTTCAGTATTTTGCTGCAATTGGCAGAAACAAGCATATTTGCTCATTCGGCCTGAAAATGCTTTTAAGCGCATAAAAACTTACACTCTTGATTTCTGGCTAAATAAAAGCTGTTGCAATGATATTTCCATGCTGAACTGAGTTGTTCTGGGTCAAATATGAAGGAAAACCCACTTTCCTTTCAGTATTTTGCTGCAATTGGCAGAAACAAGCATATTTGCTCATTCGGCCTGAAAATGCTTTTAAGCGCATAAAAACTTACACTCTTGATTTCTGGCTAAATAAAAGCTGTTGCAATGATATTTCCATGCTGAACTGAGTTGTTCTGGGTCAAATATGAAGGCAAACCCACTTTCCTTTCAGTATTTTGCTGCAATTGGCAGAAACAAGCATATTTGCTCATTCGGCGTGAAAATGCTTTTAAACGCATAAAAACTTACACTCTTGATTTCTGGCTAAATAAAAGCTGTTGCAATGATATTTCCATGCTGAAATCAGTTGTTCTGGGTCAAATATGAAGGCAAACCCACTTTCCTTTCAGAATTTTGCTGCAATTGGCAGAAACAAGCATATTTGCTCATTCGGCCTGAAAATGCTTTTAAGCGCATAAAAACTTACACTCTTGATTTCTGGCTAAATACAAGCTGTTGCAATGATATTTCCATGCTGAACTGAGTTGTTCTGGGTCAAATATGAAGGCAAACCCACTTTCCTTTCAGTATTTTGCTGCAATTGGCAGAAACAAACATATTTGCTCATTCGGCCTGAAAATGCTTTTAAGCCCATAAAAACTTACACTCTTGATTTCTGGCTAAATAAAAGCTGTTGCAATGATATTTCCATGCTGAACTGAGTTGTTCTGGGTCAAATATGAAGGCAAACCCACTTCCCTTTCAGTATTTTGCTGCAATTGGCAGAAACAAACATATTTGCTCATTCGGCCTGAAAATGCTTTTAAGCCCATAAAAACTTACACTCTTGATTTCTGGCTAAATAAAAGCTGTTGCAATGATATTTCCATGCTGAACTGAGTTGTTCTGGGTCAAATATGAAGGCAAACCCACTTTCCTTTCAGTATTTTGCTGCAATTGGAAGATATCAGCTCATTTGGCCTGAAAATGCTTTTAAGCGCATAAAAACTTACACTCTTGATTTCTGGCTAAATAAAAGCTGTTGCAATGATATTTCCATGCTGAACTGAGTTGTTCTGGGTCAAATATGAAGGCAAACCCACTTTCCTTTCAGTATTTTGCTGCAATTTGCAGAAACAAGCATATTTGCTCATTCGGCCTGAAAATGCTTTTAAGCGCATAAAAACTTACACTCTTGATTTCTGGCTAAATACAAGTTGTTGCAATGATATTTCCATGCTGAAATGAGTTGTTCTGGGTCAAATATAAAAGCAAACCCACTTTCCATTCAGAATTTTGCTGCAATTGGCAGAAACAAGCATATTTGCTCATTCGGCCTGAAAATGCTTTTAAGCGCATAAAAACTTACACTCTTGATTTCTGGCTAAATAAAAGCTGTTGCAATGATATTTCCATGCTGAAATGAGTTGTTCTGGGTCAAATATGAAGGCAAACCCATTTTCCTTTCAGTATTTTGCTGCAATTGGAAGATATCAGCTCATTTGGCCTGAAAATGCTTTTAAGCGCATAGAAACTTACACTCTTGATTTCTGGCTAAATAAAAGCTGTTGCAATGATATTTCCATGCTGAACTGAGTTGTTCTGGGTCAAATATGAAGGCAAACCCACTTTCCTTTCAGTATTTTGCTGCAATTGGCAGAAACAAGCATATTTGCTCATTCGGCCTGAAAATGCTTTTAAACGCATAAAAACTTACACTCTTGATTTCTGGCTAAATAAAAGCTGTTGCAATGATATTTCCATGCTGAAATCAGTTGTTCTGTGTCAAATATGAAGGCAAACCCACTTTCCTTTCAGTATTTTGCTGCAATTGGAAGATATCAGCTCATTTGGCCTGAAAATGCTTTTAAGCGCATAAAAACTTACACTCTTGATTTCTGGTTAAATAAAAGCTGTTGCAATGATATTTCCATGCTGAACTGAGTTGTTCTGGGTCAAATATGAAGGCAAACCCACTTCCCTTTCAGTATTTTGCTGCAATTGGCAGAAACAAACATATTTGCTCATTCGGCCTGAAAATGCTTTTAAGCGCATAAAAACTTACACTCTTGATTTCTGGCTAAATAAAAGCTGTTGCAATGATATTTCCATGCTGAAATGAGTTGTTCTGGGTCAAAAATGAAGGCAAACCCACTTTCCTTTCAGAATTTTGCTGCAATTGGCAGAAACAGGCATATTTGCTCATTCGGCCTGAAAATGCTTTTAAGCGCATGAAAACTTACACTCTTGATTTCTGGCTAAATAAAAGCTGTTGCAATGATATTTCCATGCTGAAATGAGTTGTTCTGGGTCAAATATGAAGGCAAACCCATTTTCCTTTCAGTATTTTGCTGCAATTGGCAGAAACAAACATATTTGCTCATTTGGCCTGAAAATGCTTTTAAGCGCATAAAAACTTACAATCTTGATTTCTGGCTAAATAAAAGCTGTTGCAATGATATTTCCATGCTGAACTGAGTTGTTCTGGGTCAAATATGAAGGCAAACCCACTTTCCTTTCAGTATTTTGCTGCAATTGGAAGATATCAGCTCATTTGGCCTGAAAATGCTTTTAAGCGCATAGAAACTTACACTCTTGATTTCTGGCTAAATAAAAGCTGTTGCAATGATATTTCCATGCTGAACTGAGTTGTTCTGGGTCAAATATGAAGGCAAACCCACTTTCCTTTCAGTATTTTGCTGCAATTGGCAGAAACAAGCATATTTGCTCATTCGGCCTGAAAATGCTTTTAAACGCATAAAAACTTACACTCTTGATTTCTGGCTAAATAAAAGCTGTTGCAATGATATTTCCATGCTGAACTGAGTTGTTCTGGGTCAAATATGAAGGCAAACCCACTTTCCTTTCAGTATTTTGCTGCAATTGGAAGATATCAGCTCATTTGGCCTGAAAATGCTTTTAAGCGCATAAAAACTTACACTCTTGATTTCTGGCTAAATAAAAGCTGTTGCAATGATATTTCCATGCTGAAATGAGTTGTTCTGGGTCAAATATGAAGGCAAACCCACTTTCCTTTCAGTATTTTGCTGCAATTGGCAGAAACAAGCATATTTGCTCATTCGGCCTGAAAATGCTTTTAAACGCATAAAAACTTACACTCTTGATTTCTGGCTAAATAAAAGCTGTTGCAATGATATTTCCATGCTGAAATCAGTTGTTCTGTGTCAAATATGAAGGCAAACCCACTTTCCTTTCAGTATTTTGCTGCAATTGGCAGAAACAAGCATATTTGCTCATTCGGCCTGAAAATGCTTTTAAGCGCATAAAAACTTACACTCTTGATTTCTGGCTAAATAAAAGCTGTTGCAATGATATTTCCATGCTGAACTGAGTTGTTCTGGGTCAAATATGAAGGCAAACCCACTTTCCTTTCAGTATTTTGCTGCAATTGGAAGATATCAGCTCATTTGGCCTGAAAATGCTTTTAAGCGCATAAAAACTTACACTCTTGATTTCTGGCTAAATAAAAGCTGTTGCAATGATATTTCCATGCTGAAATGAGTTGTTCTGGGTCAAATATGAAGGCAAACCCACTTTCCTTTCAGAATTTTGCTGCAATTGGCAGAAACAAACATATTTGCTCATTTGGCCTGAAAATGCTTTTAAGCGCATAAAAACTTACACTCTTGATTTCTGGCTAAATACAAGCTGTTGCAATGATATTTCCATGCTGAACTGAGTTGTTCTGGGTCAAATATGAAAGCAAAACCACTTTCCATTTAGAATTTTGCTGCAATTGGCAGAAACAAGCATATTTGCTCATTCGGCCTGAAAATGCTTTTAAGCGCATAAAAACTTACACTCTTGATTTCTGGCTAAATAAAAGCTGTTGCAATGATATTTCCATGCTGAACTGAGTTGTTCTGGGTCAAATATGAAGGCAAACCCACTTTCCTTTCAGTATTTTGCTGCAATTGGAAGATATCAGCTCATTTGGCCTGAAAATGCTTTTAAGCGCATAAAAACTTACACTCTTGATTTCTGGCTAAATAAAAGCTGTTGCAATGATATTTCCATGCTGAACTGAGTTGTTCTGGGTCAAATATGAAGGCAAACCCACTTTCCTTTCAGTATTTTGCTGCAATTGGCAGAAACAAGCATATTTGCTCATTCGGCCTGAAAATGCTTTTAAGCGCATAAAAACTTACACTCTTGATTTCTGGCTAAATAAAAGCTGTTGCAATGATATTTCCATGCTGGACTGAGTTTTTCTGGGTCAAATATGAAGGCAAACCCACTTTCCTTTCAGAATTTTGCTGCAATTGGCAGAAACAAGCATATTTGCTCATTCGGCCTGAAAATGCTTTTAAGCGCATAAAAACTTACACTCTTGATTTCTGGCTAAATACAAGTTGTTGCAATGATATTTCCATGCTGAAATGAGTTGTTCTGGGTCAAATATGAAAGCAAAACCACTTTCCATTCAGAATTTTGCTGCAATTGGCAGAAACAAGCATATTTGCTCATTCGGCCTGAAAATGCTTTTAAGCGCATAAAAACTTACAATCTTGATTTCTGGCTAAATAAAAGCTGTTGCAATGATATTTCCATGCTGAACTGAGTTGTTCTGGGTCAAATATGAAGGCAAACCCACTTTCCTTTCAGTATTTTGCTGCAATTGGAACATATCAGCTCATTTGGCCTGAAAATGCTTTTAAGCGCATAAAAACTTACACTCTTGATTTCTGGCTAAATAAAAGCTGTTGCAATGATATTTCCATGCTGAAATGAGTTGTTCTGGGTCAAATATGAAGGCAAACCCACTTTCCTTTCAGTATTTTGCTGCAATTGGCAGAAACAAGCATATTTGCTCATTCGGCCTGAAAATGCTTTTAAGCGCATAAAAACTTACACTCTTGATTTCTGGCTAAATAAAAGCTGTTGCAATGATATTTCCATGCTGAACTGAGTTGTTCTGGGTCAAATATGAAGGCAAACCCACTTTCCTTTCAGTATTTTGCTGCAATTGGAAGATATCAGCTCATTTGGCCTGAAAATGCTTTTAAGCGCATAAAAACTTACACTCTTGATTTCTGGCTAAATAAAAGCTGTTGCAATGATATTTCCATGCTGAAATGAGTTGTTCTGGGTCAAATATGAAGGCAAACCCACTTTCCTTTCAGTATTTTGCTGCAATTGGCAGAAACAAGCATATTTGCTCATTCGGCCTGAAAATGCTTTTAAACGCATAAAAACTTACACTCTTGATTTCTGGCTAAATAAAAGCTGTTGCAATGATATTTCCATGCTGAAATCAGTTGTTCTGGGTCAAATATGAAGGCAAACCCACTTTCCTTTCAGAATTTTGCGGCAATTGGCAGAAACAAACATATTTGCTCATTCCGCCTGAAAATGCTTTTAAGCGCATAAAAACTTACACTCTTGATTTCTGGCTAAATACAAGCTGTTGCAATGATATTTCCATGCTGAACTGAGTTGTTCTGGGTCAAATATGAAGGCAAACCCACTTTCCTTTCAGTATTTTGCTGCAATTGGCAGAAACAAGCATATTTGCTCAGTTGGCCTGAAAATGCTTTTAAGCGCATAAAAACTTACACTCTTGATTTCTGGCTAAATACAAGCTGTTGCAATGATATTTCCATGCTGAACTGAGTTGTTCTGGGTCAAATATGAAGGCAAACCCACTTTCCTTTCAGTATTTTGCTGCAATTGGAAGATATCAGCTCATTTGGCCTGAAAATGCTTTTAAGCGCATAAAAACTTACACTCTTGATTTCTGGCTAAATAAAAGCTGTTGCAATGATATTTCCATGCTGAACTGAGTTGTTCTGGGTCAAATATGAAGGCAAACCCACTTTCCTTTCAGTATTTTGCTGCAATTGGCAGAAACAAGCATATTTGCTCATTCGGCCTGAAAATGCTTTTAAGCGCATAAAAAATTACACTCTTGATTTCTGGCTAAATAAAAGCTGTTGCAATGATATTTCCATGCTGAACTGAGTTGTTCTGGGTCAAATATGAAGGCAAACCCACTTTCCTTTTAGTATTATGCTGCAATTGGAAGATATCAGCTCATTTGGCCTGAAAATGCTTTTAAGCGCATAAAAACGTACACTCTTGATTTCTGGCTAAATAAAAGCTGTTGCAATGATATTTCCATGCTGAACTGAGTTGTTCTGGGTCAAATATGAAGGCAAACCTACTTTCCTTTCAGTATTTTGCTGCAATTGGCAGAAACAAGCATATTTGCTCATTCGGCCTGAAAATGCTTTTAAGCGCATAAAAACTTACACTCTTGATTTCTGGCTAAATAAAAGCTGTTGCAATGATATTTCCATGCTGAACTGAGTTGTTCTGGATCAAATATGAAGGCAAACCCACTGTCCTTTCAGTATTTTGCTGCAATTGGAAGATATCAGCTCATTTGGCCTGAAAATGCTTTTAAGCGCATAAAAACTTACACTCTTGATTTCTGGCTAAATAAATGCTGTTGCAATGATATTTCCATGCTGAACTGAGTTGTTCTGGGTCAAATATGAAGGCAAACCCACTTTCCTTTCAGTATTTTGCTGCAATTGGCAGAAACAAGCATATTTGCTCATTCGGCCTGAAAATGCTTTTAAGCGCATAAAAACTTACACTCTTGATTTCTGGCTAAATAAAAGGTGTTGCAATGATATTTCCATGCTGAACTGAGTTGTTCTGGGTCAAATATGAAGGCAAACCCACTTTCCTTTCAGTATTTTGCTGCAATTGGCAGAAACAAGCATATTTGCTCATTCGGCCTGAAAATGCTTTTAAGCGCATAAAAACTTACACTCTTGATTTCTGGCTAAATAAAAGCTGTTGCAATGATATTTCCATGCTGAAATGAGTTGTTCTGGGTCAAATATAAAGGCAAACCCACTTCCATTTCAGTATTTTGCTGCAATTGGCAGAAACAAGCATATTTGCTCATTCGGCCTGAAAATGCTTTTAAGCGCATGAAAACTTACACTCTTGATTTCTGGCTAAATAAAAGCTGTTGCAATGATATTTCCATGCTGAACTGAGTTGTTCTGGGTCAAATATGAAGGCAAACCCACTTTCCTTTCAGTATTTTGCTGCAATTGGAAGATATCAGCTCATTTGGCCTGAAAATGCTTTTAAGCGCATAAAAACTTACACTCTTGATTTCTGGCTAAATAAAAGCTGTTGCAATGATATTTCCATGCTGGACTGAGTTTTTCTGGGTCAAATATGAAGGCAAACCCACTTTCCTTTCAGAATTTTGCTGCAATTGGCAGAAACAAGCATATTTGCTCATTCGGCCTGAAAATGCTTTTAAGCGCATAAAAACTTACACTCTTGATTTCTGGCTAAATAAAAGCTCTTGCGATGATATTTCCATGCTGAACTGAGTTGTTCTGGGTCAAATATGAAGGCAAACCCACTTTCCTTTCAGTATTTTGCTGCAATTGGCAGAAACAAGCATATTTGCTCATTCGGCCTGAAAATGCTTTTAAGCGCATAAAAACTTACACTCTTGATTTCTGGCTAAATAAAAGCTGTTGCAATGATATTTCCATGCTGAAATGAGTTGTTCTGGGTCAAATATGAAGGCAAACCCACTTTCCTTTCAGTATTTTGCTGCAATTGGCAGAAACAAGCACATTTGCTCATTCGGCCTGAAAATGCTTTTAAGCCCATAAAAACTTACACTCTTGATTTCTGGCTAAATAAAAGCTGTTGCAATAACATTTCCATGCTGAACTGAGTTGTTCTGGGTCAAATATGAAGGCAAACCCACTTTCCTTTCAGTATTTTGCTGCAATTGGCAGAAACAAGCATATTTGCTCATTCGGCCTGAAAATGCTTTTAAGCGCATAAAAACTTACACTCTTGATTTCTGGCTAAATAAAAGCTGTTGCAATGATATTTCCATGCTGAACTGAGTTGTTCTGGGTCAAATATGAAGGAAAACCCACTTTCCTTTCAGTATTTTGCTGCAATTGGCAGAAACAAGCATATTTGCTCATTCGGCCTGAAAATGCTTTTAAGCGCATAAAAACTTACACTCTTGATTTCTGGCTAAATAAAAGCTGTTGCAATGATATTTCCATGCTGAACTGAGTTGTTCTGGGTCAAATATGAAGGCAAACCCACTTTCCTTTCAGTATTTTGCTGCAATTGGCAGAAACAAGCATATTTGCTCATTCGGCGTGAAAATGCTTTTAAACGCATAAAAACTTACACTCTTGATTTCTGGCTAAATAAAAGCTGTTGCAATGATATTTCCATGCTGAAATCAGTTGTTCTGGGTCAAATATGAAGGCAAACCCACTTTCCTTTCAGAATTTTGCTGCAATTGGCAGAAACAAGCATATTTGCTCATTCGGCCTGAAAATGCTTTTAAGCGCATAAAAACTTACACTCTTGATTTCTGGCTAAATAAAAGCTGTTGCAATGATATTTCCATGCTGAACTGAGTTGTTCTGGGTCAAATATGAAGGCAAACCCACTTTCCTTTCAGTATTTTGCTGCAATTGGAAGATATCAGCTCATTTGGCCTGAAAATGCTTTTAAGCGCATAAAAACTTACACTCTTGATTTCTGGTTAAATAAAAGCTGTTGCAATGATATTTCCATGCTGAACTGAGTTGTTCTGGGTCAAATATGAAGGCAAACCGACTTCCCTTTCAGTATTTTGCTGCAATTGGCAGAAACAAGCATATTTGCTCATTCGGCCTGAAAATGCTTTTAAGCGCATAAAAACTTACACTCTTGATTTCTGGCTAAATAAAAGCTGTTGCAATGATATTTCCATGCTGAACTGAGTTGTTCTGGGTCAAATATGAAGGCAAACCCACTTTCCTTTCAGTATTTTGCTGCAATTTGCAGAAACAAGCATATTTGCTCATTCGGCCTGAAAATGCTTTTAAGCGCATAAAAACTTACACTCTTGATTTCTGGCTAAATACAAGTTGTTGCAATGATATTTCCATGCTGAAATGAGTTGTTCTGGGTCAAATATAAAAGCAAACCCACTTTCCATTCAGAATTTTGCTGCAATTGGCAGAAACAAGCATATTTGCTCATTCGGCCTGAAAATGCTTTTAAGCGCATAAAAACTTACACTCTTGATTTCTGGCTAAATAAAAGCTGTTGCAATGATATTTCCATGCTGAAATGAGTTGTTCTGGGTCAAATATGAAGGCAAACCCATTTTCCTTTCAGTATTTTGCTGCAATTGGCAGAAACAAACATATTTGCTCATTTGGCCTGAAAATGCTTTTAAGCGCATAAAAACTTACAATCTTGATTTCTGGCTAAATAAAAGCTGTTGCAATGATATTTCCATGCTGAACTGAGTTGTTCTGGGTCAAATATGAAGGCAAACCCACTTTCCTTTCAGTATTTTGCTGCAATTGGAAGATATCAGCTCATTTGGCCTGAAAATGCTTTTAAGCGCATAGAAACTTACACTCTTGATTTCTGGCTAAATAAAAGCTGTTGCAATGATATTTCCATGCTGAACTGAGTTGTTCTGGGTCAAATATGAAGGCAAACCCACTTTCCTTTCAGTATTTTGCTGCAATTGGCAGAAACAAGCATATTTGCTCATTCGGCCTGAAAATGCTTTTAAACGCATAAAAACTTACACTCTTGATTTCTGGCTAAATAAAAGCTGTTGCAATGATATTTCCATGCTGAAATCAGTTGTTCTGTGTCAAATATGAAGGCAAACCCACTTTCCTTTCAGTATTTTGCTGCAATTGGAAGATATCAGCTCATTTGGCCTGAAAATGCTTTTAAGCGCATAAAAACTTACACTCTTGATTTCTGGTTAAATAAAAGCTGTTGCAATGATATTTCCATGCTGAACTGAGTTGTTCTGGGTCAAATATGAAGGCAAACCCACTTCCCTTTCAGTATTTTGCTGCAATTGGCAGAAACAGGCATATTTGCTCATTCGGCCTGAAAATGCTTTTAAGCGCATGAAAACTTACACTCTTGATTTCTGGCTAAATAAAAGCTGTTGCAATGATATTTCCATGCTGAAATGAGTTGTTCTGGGTCAAATATGAAGGCAAACCCATTTTCCTTTCAGTATTTTGCTGCAATTGGCAGAAACAAACATATTTGCTCATTTGGCCTGAAAATGCTTTTAAGCGCATAAAAACTTACAATCTTGATTTCTGGCTAAATAAAAGCTGTTGCAATGATATTTCCATGCTGAACTGAGTTGTTCTGGGTCAAATATGAAGGCAAACCCACTTTCCTTTCAGTATTTTGCTGCAATTGGAAGATATCAGCTCATTTGGCCTGAAAATGCTTTTAAGCGCATAGAAACTTACACTCTTGATTTCTGGCTAAATAAAAGCTGTTGCAATGATATTTCCATGCTGAACTGAGTTGTTCTGGGTCAAATATGAAGGCAAACCCACTTTCCTTTCAGTATTTTGCTGCAATTGGCAGAAACAAGCATATTTGCTCATTCGGCCTGAAAATGCTTTTAAACGCATAAAAACTTACACTCTTGATTTCTGGCTAAATAAAAGCTGTTGCAATGATATTTCCATGCTGAACTGAGTTGTTCTGGGTCAAATATGAAGGCAAACCCACTTTCCTTTCAGTATTTTGCTGCAATTGGAAGATATCAGCTCATTTGGCCTGAAAATGCTTTTAAGCGCATAAAAACTTACACTCTTGATTTCTGGCTAAATAAAAGCTGTTGCAATGATATTTCCATGCTGAAATGAGTTGTTCTGGGTCAAATATGAAGGCAAACCCACTTTCCTTTCAGTATTTTGCTGCAATTGGCAGAAACAAGCATATTTGCTCATTCGGCCTGAAAATGCTTTTAAACGCATAAAAACTTACACTCTTGATTTCTGGCTAAATAAAAGCTGTTGCAATGATATTTCCATGCTGAAATCAGTTGTTCTGTGTCAAATATGAAGGCAAACCCACTTTCCTTTCAGTATTTTGCTGCAATTGGCAGAAACAAGCATATTTGCTCATTCGGCCTGAAAATGCTTTTAAGCGCATAAAAACTTACACTCTTGATTTCTGGCTAAATAAAAGCTGTTGCAATGATATTTCCATGCTGAACTGAGTTGTTCTGGGTCAAATATGAAGGCAAACCCACTTTCCTTTCAGTATTTTGCTGCAATTGGAAGATATCAGCTCATTTGGCCTGAAAATGCTTTTAAGCGCATAAAAACTTACACTCTTGATTTCTGGCTAAATAAAAGCTGTTGCAATGATATTTCCATGCTGAAATGAGTTGTTCTGGGTCAAATATGAAGGCAAACCCACTTTCCTTTCAGAATTTTGCTGCAATTGGCAGAAACAAACATATTTGCTCATTTGGCCTGAAAATGCTTTTAAGCGCATAAAAACTTACACTCTTGATTTCTGGCTAAATACAAGCTGTTGCAATGATATTTCCATGCTGAACTGAGTTGTTCTGGGTCAAATATGAAAGCAAAACCACTTTCCATTCAGAATTTTGCTGCAATTGGCAGAAACAAGCATATTTGCTCATTCGGCCTGAAAATGCTTTTAAGCGCATAAAAACTTACACTCTTGATTTCTGGCTAAATAAAAGCTGTTGCAATGATATTTCCATGCTGAACTGAGTTGTTCTGGGTCAAATATGAAGGCAAACCCACTTTCCTTTCAGTATTTTGCTGCAATTGGAAGATATCAGCTCATTTGGCCTGAAAATGCTTTTAAGCGCATACAAACTTACAATCTTGATTTCTGGTTAAATAAAAGCTGTTGCAATGATATTTCCATGCTGAACTGAGTTGTTCTGGGTCAAATATGAAGGCAAACCCACTTTCCTTTCAGTATTTTGCTGCAATTGGCAGAAACAAGCATATTTGCTCATTCGGCCTGAAAATGCTTTTAAGCGCATAAAAAATTACACTCTTGATTTCTGGCTAAATAAAAGCTGTTGCAATGATATTTCCATGCTGAACTGAGTTGTTCTGGGTCAAATATGAAGGCAAACCCACTTTCCTTTCAGTATTATGCTGCAATTGGAAGATATCAGCTCATTTGGCCTGAAAATGCTTTTAAGCGCATAAAAACTTACACTCTTGATTTCTGGCTAAATAAAAGCTGTTGCAATGATATTTCCATGCTGAACTGAGTTGTTCTGGGTCAAATATGAAGGCAAACCCACTTTCCTTTCAGTATTTTGCTGCAATTGGCAGAAACAAGCATATTTGCTCATTCGGCCTGAAAATGCTTTTAAGCGCATAAAAACTTACACTCTTGATTTCTGGCTAAATAAAAGCTGTTGCAATGATATTTCCATGCTGAACTGAGTTGTTCTGGGTCAAATATGAAGGCAAACCCACTTTCCTTTCAGTATTTTGCTGCAATTGGCAGAAACAAGCATATTTGCTCATTCGGCCTGAAAATGCTTTTAAGCGCATAAAAACTTACACTCTTGATTTCTGGCTAAATAAAAGCTGTTGCAATGATATTTCCATGCTGAACTGAGTTGTTCTGGATCAAATATGAAGGCAAACCCACTGTCCTTTCAGTATTTTGCTGCAATTGGAAGATATCAGCTCATTTGGCCTGAAAATGCTTTTAAGCGCATAAAAACTTACACTCTTGATTTCTGGCTAAATAAATGCTGTTGCAATGATATTTCCATGCTGAACTGAGTTGTTCTGGGTCAAATATGAAGGCAAACCCACTTTCCTTTCAGTATTTTGCTGCAATTGGCAGAAACAAGCATATTTGCTCATTCGGCCTGAAAATGCTTTTAAGCGCATAAAAACTTACACTCTTGATTTCTGGCTAAATAAAAGGTGTTGCAATGATATTTCCATGCTGAACTGAGTTGTTCTGGGTCAAATATGAAGGCAAACCCACTTTCCTTTCAGTATTTTGCTGCAATTGGCAGAAACAAGCATATTTGCTCATTCGGCCTGAAAATGCTTTTAAGCGCATAAAAACTTACACTCTTGATTTCTGGCTAAATAAAAGCTGTTGCAATGATATTTCCATGCTGAAATGAGTTGTTCTGGGTCAAATATAAAGGCAAACCCACTTCCATTTCAGTATTTTGCTGCAATTGGCAGAAACAAGCATATTTGCTCATTCGGCCTGAAAATGCTTTTAAGCGCATGAAAACTTACACTCTTGATTTCTGGCTAAATAAAAGCTGTTGCAATGATATTTCCATGCTGAACTGAGTTGTTCTGGGTCAAATATGAAGGCAAACCCACTTTCCTTTCAGTATTTTGCTGCAATTGGAAGATATCAGCTCATTTGGCCTGAAAATGCTTTTAAGCGCATAAAAACTTACACTCTTGATTTCTGGCTAAATAAAAGCTGTTGCAATGATATTTCCATGCTGGACTGAGTTTTTCTGGGTCAAATATGAAGGCAAACCCACTTTCCTTTCAGAATTTTGCTGCAATTGGCAGAAACAAGCATATTTGCTCATTCGGCCTGAAAATGCTTTTAAGCGCATAAAAACGTACACTCTTGATTTCTGGCTAAATAAAAGCTCTTGCGATGATATTTCCATGCTGAACTGAGTTGTTCTGGGTCAAATATGAAGGCAAACCCACTTTCCTTTCAGTATTTTGCTGCAATTGGCAGAAACAAGCATATTTGCTCATTCGGCCTGAAAATGCTTTTAAGCGCATAAAAACTTACACTCTTGATTTCTGGCTAAATAAAAGCTGTTGCAATGATATTTCCATGCTGAACTGAGTTGTTCTGGATCAAATATGAAGGCAAACCCACTGTCCTTTCAGTATTTTGCTGCAATTGGAAGATATCAGCTCATTTGGCCTGAAAATGCTTTTAAGCGCATAAAAACTTACACTCTTGATTTCTGGCTAAATAAATGCTGTTGCAATGATATTTCCATGCTGAACTGAGTTGTTCTGGGTCAAATATGAAGGCAAACCCACTTTCCTTTCAGTATTTTGCTGCAATTGGCAGAAACAAGCATATTTGCTCATTCGGCCTGAAAATGCTTTTAAGCGCATAAAAACTTACACTCTTGATTTCTGGCTAAATAAAAGCTCTTGCGATGATATTTCCATGCTGAACTGAGTTGTTCTGGGTCAAATATGAAGGCAAACCCACTTTCCTTTCAGTATTTTGCTGCAATTGGCAGAAACAAGCATATTTGCTCATTCGGCCTGAAAATGCTTTTAAGCGCATAAAAACTTACACTCTTGATTTCTGGCTAAATAAAAGCTGTTGCAATGATATTTCCATGCTGAACTGAGTTGTTCTGGATCAAATATGAAGGCAAACCCACTGTCCTTTCAGTATTTTGCTGCAATTGGAAGATATCAGCTCATTTGGCCTGAAAATGCTTTTAAGCGCATAAAAACTTACACTCTTGATTTCTGGCTAAATAAATGCTGTTGCAATGATATTTCCATGCTGAACTGAGTTGTTCTGGGTCAAATATGAAGGCAAACCCACTTTCCTTTCAGTATTTTGCTGCAATTGGCAGAAACAAGCATATTTGCTCATTCGGCCTGAAAATGCTTTTAAGCGCATAAAAACTTACACTCTTGATTTCTGGCTAAATAAAAGGTGTTGCAATGATATTTCCATGCTGAACTGAGTTGTTCTGGGTCAAATATGAAGGCAAACCCACTTTCCTTTCAGTATTTTGCTGCAATTGGCAGAAACAAGCATATTTGCTCATTCGGCCTGAAAATGCTTTTAAGCGCATAAAAACTTACACTCTTGATTTCTGGCTAAATAAAAGCTGTTGCAATGATATTTCCATGCTGAAATGAGTTGTTCTGGGTCAAATATAAAGGCAAACCCACTTCCATTTCAGTATTTTGCTGCAATTGGCAGAAACAAGCATATTTGCTCATTCGGCCTGAAAATGCTTTTAAGCGCATGAAAACTTACACTCTTGATTTCTGGCTAAATAAAAGCTGTTGCAATGATATTTCCATGCTGAACTGAGTTGTTCTGGGTCAAATATGAAGGCAAACCCACTTTCCTTTCAGTATTTTGCTGCAATTGGAAGATATCAGCTCATTTGGCCTGAAAATGCTTTTAAGCGCATAAAAACTTACACTCTTGATTTCTGGCTAAATAAAAGCTGTTGCAATGATATTTCCATGCTGGACTGAGTTTTTCTGGGTCAAATATGAAGGCAAACCCACTTTCCTTTCAGAATTTTGCTGCAATTGGCAGAAACAAGCATATTTGCTCATTCGGCCTGAAAATGCTTTTAAGCGCATAAAAACTTACACTCTTGATTTCTGGCTAAATAAAAGCTCTTGCGATGATATTTCCATGCTGAACTGAGTTGTTCTGGGTCAAATATGAAGGCAAACCCACTTTCCTTTCAGTATTTTGCTGCAATTGGCAGAAACAAGCATATTTGCTCATTCGGCCTGAAAATGCTTTTAAGCGCATAAAAACTTACACTCTTGATTTCTGGCTAAATAAAAGCTGTTGCAATGATATTTCCATGCTGAAATGAGTTGTTCTGGGTCAAATATGAAGGCAAACCCACTTTCCTTTCAGTATTTTGCTGCAATTGGCAGAAACAAGCACATTTGCTCATTCGGCCTGAAAATGCTTTTAAGCCCATAAAAACTTACACTCTTGATTTCTGGCTAAATAAAAGCTGTTGCAATAACATTTCCATGCTGAACTGAGTTGTTCTGGGTCAAATATGAAGGCAAACCCACTTTCCTTTCAGTATTTTGCTGCAATTGGCAGAAACAAGCATATTTGCTCATTCGGCCTGAAAATGCTTTTAAGCGCATAAAAACTTACACTCTTGATTTCTGGCTAAATAAAAGCTGTTGCAATGATATTTCCATGCTGAACTGAGTTGTTCTGGGTCAAATATGAAGGAAAACCCACTTTCCTTTCAGTATTTTGCTGCAATTGGCAGAAACAAGCATATTTGCTCATTCGGCCTGAAAATGCTTTTAAGCGCATAAAAACTTACACTCTTGATTTCTGGCTAAATAAAAGCTGTTGCAATGATATTTCCATGCTGAACTGAGTTGTTCTGGGTCAAATATGAAGGCAAACCCACTTTCCTTTCAGTATTTTGCTGCAATTGGCAGAAACAAGCATATTTGCTCATTCGGCGTGAAAATGCTTTTAAACGCATAAAAACTTACACTCTTGATTTCTGGCTAAATAAAAGCTGTTGCAATGATATTTCCATGCTGAAATGAGTTGTCCTGGGTCAAATATGAAGGCAAACCCACTTTCCTTTCAGTATTTTGCTGCAATTGGCAGAAACAAGCATATTTGCTCATTCGGCCTGAAAATGCTTTTAAACGCATAAAAACTTACACTCTTGATTTCTGGCTAAATAAAAGCTGTTGCAATGATATTTCCATGCTGAACTGAGTTGTTCTGGGTCAAATATGAAGGCAAACCCACTTTCCTTTCAGAATTTTGCTGCAATTGGCAGAAACAAGCATATTTGCTCATTCGGCCTGAAAATGCTTTTAAGCGCATAAAAACTTACACTCTTGATTTCTGGCTAAATAAAAGCTGTTGCAATGATATTTCCATGCTGAACTGAGTTGTTCTGGGTCAAATATGAAGGCAAACCCACTTTCCTTTCAGTATTTTGCTGCAATTGGAAGATATCAGCTCATTTGGCCTGAAAATGCTTTTAAGCGCATAAAAACTTACACTCTTGATTTCTGGCTAAATAAAAGCTGTTGCAATGATATTTCCATGCTGAACTGAGTTGTTCTGGGTCACATATGAAGGCAAACCCACTTTCCTTTCAGTATTTTGCTGCAATTGGAAGATATCAGCTCATTTGGCCTGAAAATGCTTTTAAGCGCATAAAAACTTACACTCTTGATTTCTGGTTAAATAAAAGCTGTTGCAATGATATTTCCATGCTGAACTGAGTTGTTCTGGGTCAAATATGAAGGCAAACCGACTTCCCTTTCAGTATTTTGCTGCAATTGGCAGAAACAAGCATATTTGCTCATTCGGCCTGAAAATGCTTTTAAGCGCATAAAAACTTACACTCTTGATTTCTGGCTAAATAAAAGCTGTTGCAATGATATTTCCATGCTGAACTGAGTTGTTCTGGGTCAAATATGAAGGCAAACCCACTTTCCTTTCAGTATTTTGCTGCAATTTGCAGAAACAAGCATATTTGCTCATTCGGCCTGAAAATGCTTTTAAGCGCATAAAAACTTACACTCTTGATTTCTGGCTAAATACAAGTTGTTGCAATGATATTTCCATGCTGAAATGAGTTGTTCTGGGTCAAATATAAAAGCAAACCCACTTTCCATTCAGAATTTTGCTGCAATTGGCAGAAACAAGCATATTTGCTCATTCGGCCTGAAAATGCTTTTAAGCGCATAAAAACTTACACTCTTGATTTCTGGCTAAATAAAAGCTGTTGCAATGATATTTCCATGCTGAAATGAGTTGTTCTGGGTCAAATATGAAGGCAAACCCATTTTCCTTTCAGTATTTTGCTGCAATTGGCAGAAACAAACATATTTGCTCATTTGGCCTGAAAATGCTTTTAAGCGCATAAAAACTTACAATCTTGATTTCTGGCTAAATAAAAGCTGTTGCAATGATATTTCCATGCTGAACTGAGTTGTTCTGGGTCAAATATGAAGGCAAACCCACTTTCCTTTCAGTATTTTGCTGCAATTGGAAGATATCAGCTCATTTGGCCTGAAAATGCTTTTAAGCGCATAGAAACTTACACTCTTGATTTCTGGCTAAATAAAAGCTGTTGCAATGATATTTCCATGCTGAACTGAGTTGTTCTGGGTCAAATATGAAGGCAAACCCACTTTCCTTTCAGTATTTTGCTGCAATTGGCAGAAACAAGCATATTTGCTCATTCGGCCTGAAAATGCTTTTAAACGCATAAAAACTTACACTCTTGATTTCTGGCTAAATAAAAGCTGTTGCAATGATATTTCCATGCTGAAATCAGTTGTTCTGTGTCAAATATGAAGGCAAACCCACTTTCCTTTCAGTATTTTGCTGCAATTGGAAGATATCAGCTCATTTGGCCTGAAAATGCTTTTAAGCGCATAAAAACTTACACTCTTGATTTCTGGTTAAATAAAAGCTGTTGCAATGATATTTCCATGCTGAACTGAGTTGTTCTGGGTCAAATATGAAGGCAAACCCACTTCCCTTTCAGTATTTTGCTGCAATTGGCAGAAACAAACATATTTGCTCATTCGGCCTGAAAATGCTTTTAAGCGCATAAAAACTTACACTCTTGATTTCTGGCTAAATAAAAGCTGTTGCAATGATATTTCCATGCTGAAATGAGTTGTTCTGGGTCAAAAATGAAGGCAAACCCACTTTCCTTTCAGAATTTTGCTGCAATTGGCAGAAACAGGCATATTTGCTCATTTGGCCTGAAAATGCTTTTAAGCGCATAAAAACTTACAATCTTGATTTCTGGCTAAATAAAAGCTGTTGCAATGATATTTCCATGCTGAACTGAGTTGTTCTGGGTCAAATATGAAGGCAAACCCACTTTCCTTTCAGTATTTTGCTGCAATTGGAAGATATCAGCTCATTTGGCCTGAAAATGCTTTTAAGCGCATAGAAACTTACACTCTTGATTTCTGGCTAAATAAAAGCTGTTGCAATGATATTTCCATGCTGAACTGAGTTGTTCTGGGTCAAATATGAAGGCAAACCCACTTTCCTTTCAGTATTTTGCTGCAATTGGCAGAAACAAGCATATTTGCTCATTCGGCCTGAAAATGCTTTTAAACGCATAAAAACTTACACTCTTGATTTCTGGCTAAATAAAAGCTGTTGCAATGATATTTCCATGCTGAACTGAGTTGTTCTGGGTCAAATATGAAGGCAAACCCACTTTCCTTTCAGTATTTTGCTGCAATTGGAAGATATCAGCTCATTTGGCCTGAAAATGCTTTTAAGCGCATAAAAACTTACACTCTTGATTTCTGGCTAAATAAAAGCTGTTGCAATGATATTTCCATGCTGAAATGAGTTGTTCTGGGTCAAATATGAAGGCAAACCCACTTTCCTTTCAGTATTTTGCTGCAATTGGCAGAAACAAGCATATTTGCTCATTCGGCCTGAAAATGCTTTTAAACGCATAAAAACTTACACTCTTGATTTCTGGCTAAATAAAAGCTGTTGCAATGATATTTCCATGCTGAAATCAGTTGTTCTGTGTCAAATATGAAGGCAAACCCACTTTCCTTTCAGTATTTTGCTGCAATTGGCAGAAACAAGCATATTTGCTCATTCGGCCTGAAAATGCTTTTAAGCGCATAAAAACTTACACTCTTGATTTCTGGCTAAATAAAAGCTGTTGCAATGATATTTCCATGCTGAACTGAGTTGTTCTGGGTCAAATATGAAGGCAAACCCACTTTCCTTTCAGTATTTTGCTGCAATTGGAAGATATCAGCTCATTTGGCCTGAAAATGCTTTTAAGCGCATAAAAACTTACACTCTTGATTTCTGGCTAAATAAAAGCTGTTGCAATGATATTTCCATGCTGAAATGAGTTGTTCTGGGTCAAATATGAAGGCAAACCCACTTTCCTTTCAGAATTTTGCTGCAATTGGCAGAAACAAACATATTTGCTCATTTGGCCTGAAAATGCTTTTAAGAGCATAAAAACTTACACTCTTGATTTCTGGCTAAATACAAGCTGTTGCAATGATATTTCCATGCTGAACTGAGTTGTTCTGGGTCAAATATGAAAGCAAAACCACTTTCCATTCAGAATTTTGCTGCAATTGGCAGAAACAAGCATATTTGCTCATTCGGCCTGAAAATGCTTTTAAGCGCATAAAAACTTACACTCTTGATTTCTGGCTAAATAAAAGCTGTTGCAATGATATTTCCATGCTGAACTGAGTTGTTCTGGGTCAAATATGAAGGCAAACCCACTTTCCTTTCAGTATTTTGCTGCAATTGGAAGATATCAGCTCATTTGGCCTGAAAATGCTTTTAAGCGCATACAAACTTACAATCTTGATTTCTGGTTAAATAAAAGCTGTTGCAATGATATTTCCATGCTGAACTGAGTTGTTCTGGGTCAAATATGAAGGCAAACCCACTTTCCTTTCAGTATTTTTCTGCAATTGGAAGATATCAGCTCATTGGGCCTGAAAATGCTTTTAAGCGCATAAAAACTTACACTCTTGATTTCTGGCTAAATAAAAGCTGTTGCAATGATATTTCCATGCTGAACTGAGTTGTTCTGGGTCAAATATGAAGGCAAACCCACTTTCCTTTCAGTATTTTGCTGAAATTAGCAGAAACAAACATATTTGCTCATTTGGCCTGAAAATGCTTTTAAGCGCATAAAAACTTACACTCTTGATTTCTGGCTAAATACAAGCTGTTGCAATGATATTTCCATGCTGAAATGAGTTGTTCTGGGTCAAATATGAAAGCAAACCCACTTTCCATTCAGAATTTTGCTGCAATTGGCAGAAACAAGCATATTTGCTCATTCGGCCTGAAAATGCTTTTAAGCGCATAAAAACTTACACTCTTGATTTCTGGCTAAATAAAAGCTGTTGCAATGATATTTCCATGCTGAACTGAGTTGTTCTGGGTCAAATATGAAGGCAAACCCACTTTCCTTTCAGTATTTTGCTGCAATTGGCAGAAACAAGCATATTTGCTCATTCGGCCTGAAAATGCTTTTAAACGCATAAAAACTTACACTCTTGATTTCTGGCTAAATAAAAGCTGTTGCAATGATATTTCCATGCTGAAATCAGTTGTTCTGGGTCAAATATGAAGGCAAACCCACTTTCCTTTCAGAATTTTGCTGCAATTGGCAGAAACAAGCATATTTGCTCATTCGGCCTGAAAATGCTTTTAAGCGCATAAAAACTTACACTCTTGATTTCTGGCTAAATAAAAGCTGTTGCAATGATATTTCCATGCTGAAATGAGTTGTTCTGGGTCAAATATGAAGGCAAACCCACTTTCCTTTCAGTATTTTGCTGCAATTGGAAGATATCAGCTCATTTGGCCTGAAAATGCTTTTAAGCGCATAAAAACTTACACTCTTGATTTCTGGTTAAATAAAAGCTGTTGCAATGATATTTCCATGCTGAACTGAGTTGTTCTGGGTCAAATATGAAGGCAAACCCACTTCCCTTTCAGTATTTTGCTGCAATTGGCAGAAACAAGCATATTTGCTCATTCGGCCTGAAAATGCTTTTAAGCGCATAAAAACTTACACTCTTGATTTCTGGCTAAATAAAAGCTGTTGCAATGATATTTCCATGCTGAACTGAGTTGTTCTGGGTCAAATATGAAGGCAAACCCACTTTCCTTTCAGTATTTTGCTGCAATTGGCAGAAACAAGCATATTTGCTCATTCGGCCTGAAAATGCTTTTAAACGCATAAAAACTTACACTCTTGATTTCTGGCTAAATAAAAGCTGTTGCAATGATATTTCCATGCTGAACTGAGTTGTTCTGGGTCAAATATGAAGGCAAACCCACTTTCCTTTCAGTATTTTGCTGCAATTGGAAGATATCAGCTCATTTGGCCTGAAAATGCTTTTAAGCGCATAAAAACTTACACTCTTGATTTCTGGCTAAATAAAAGCTGTTGCAATGATATTTCCATGCTGAAATGAGTTGTTCTGGGTCAAATATGAAGGCAAACCCACTTTCCTTTCAGTATTTTGCTGCAATTGGCAGAAACAAGCATATTTGCTCATTCGGCCTGAAAATGCTTTTAAACGCATAAAAACTTACACTCTTGATTTCTGGCTAAATAAAAGCTGTTGCAATGATATTTCCATGCTGAAATCAGTTGTTCTGGGTCAAATATGAAGGCAAACCCACTTTCCTTTCAGTATTTTGCTGCAATTGGCAGAAACAAGCATATTTGCTCATTCGGCCTGAAAATGCTTTTAAGCGCTTAAAAACTTACACTCTTGATTTCTGGCTAAATAAAAGCTGTTGCAATGATATTTCCATGCTGAACTGAGTTGTTCTGGGTCAAATATGAAGGCAAACCCACTTTCCTTTCAGTATTTTGCTGCAATTGGAAGATATCAGCTCATTTGGCCTGAAAATGCTTTTAAGCGCATAAAAACTTACACTCTTGATTTCTGGCTAAATAAAAGCTGTTGCAATGATATTTCCATGCTGAACTGAGTTGTTCTGGGTCAAATATGAAGGCAAACCCACTTTCCTTTCAGTATTTTGCTGCAATTGGCAGAAACAAGCATATTTGCTCATTAGGCCTGAAAATGCTTTTAAACGCATAAAAACTTACACTCTTGATTTCTGGCTAAATAAAAGCTGTTGCAATGATATTTCCATGCTGAAATGAGTTGTCCTGGGTCAAATATGAAGGCAAACCCACTTTCCTTTCAGTATTTTGCTGCAATTGGCAGAAACAAGCATATTTGCTCATTCGGCCTGAAAATGCTTTTAAACGCATAAAAACTTACACTCTTGATTTCTGGCTAAATAAAAGCTGTTGCAATGATATTTCCATGCTGAAATCAGTTGTTCTGGGTCAAATATGAAGGCAAACCCACTTTCCTTTCAGAATTTTGCTGCAATTGGCAGAAACAAGCATATTTGCTCATTCGGCCTGAAAATGCTTTTAAGCGCATAAAAACTTACACTCTTGATTTCTGGCTAAATAAAAGCTGTTGCAATGATATTTCCATGCTGAAATGAGTTGTTCTGGGTCAAATATGAAGGCAAACCCACTTTCCTTTCAGTATTTTGCTGCAATTGGAAGATATCAGCTCATTTGGCCTGAAAATGCTTTTAAGCGCATAAAAACTTACACTCTTGATTTCTGGTTAAATAAAAGCTGTTGCAATGATATTTCCATGCTGAACTGAGTTGTTCTGGGTCAAATATGAAGGCAAACCCACTTCCCTTTCAGTATTTTGCTGCAATTGGCAGAAACAAGCATATTTGCTCATTCGGCCTGAAAATGCTTTTAAGCGCATAAAAACTTACACTCTTGATTTCTGGCTAAATAAAAGCTGTTGCAATGATATTTCCATGCTGAACTGAGTTGTTCTGGGTCAAATATGAAGGCAAACCCACTTTCCTTTCAGTATTTTGCTGCAATTGGCAGAAACAAGCATATTTGCTCATTCGGCCTGAAAATGCTTTTAAGCGCATAAAAACTTACAATCTTGATTTCTGGCTAAATAAAAGCTGTTGCAATGATATTTCCATGCTGAACTGAGTTGTTCTGGGTCAAATATGAAGGCAAACCCACTTTCCTTTCAGTATTTTGCTGCAATTGGAACATATCAGCTCATTTGGCCTGAAAATGCTTTTAAGCGCATAAAAACTTACACTCTTGATTTCTGGCTAAATAAAAGCTGTTGCAATGATATTTCCATGCTGAAATGAGTTGTTCTGGGTCAAATATGAAGGCAAACCCATTTTCCTTTCAGTATTTTGCTGCAATTGGCAGAAACAAACATATTTGCTCATTTGGCCTGAAAATGCTTTTAAGCGCATAAAAACTTACACTCTTGATTTCTGGCTAAATAAAAGCTGTTGCAATGATATTTCCATGCTGAACTGAGTTGTCCTGGGTCAAATATGAAGGCAAACCCACTTTCCTTTCAGTATTTTGCTGCAATTGGCAGAAACAAGCATATTTGCTCATTCGGCCTGAAAATGCTTTTAAGCGCATAAAAACTTACACTCTTGATTTCTGGCTAAATAAAAGCTGTTGCAATGATATTTCCATGCTGAACTGAGTTGTTCTGGGTCAAATATGAAGGCAAACCCACTTTCCTTTCAGTATTTTGCTGCAATTGGAAGATATCAGCTCATTTGGCCTGAAAATGCTTTTAAGCGCATAAAAACTTACACTCTTGATTTCTGGCTAAATAAAAGCTGTTGCAATGATATTTCCATGCTGAAATGAGTTGTTCTGGGTCAAATATGAAGGCAAACCCACTTTCCTTTCAGTATTTTGCTGCAATTGGCAGAAACAAGCATATTTGCTCATTCGGCCTGAAAATGCTTTTAAACGCATAAAAACTTACACTCTTGATTTCTGGCTAAATAAAAGCTGTTGCAATGATATTTCCATGCTGAAATCAGTTGTTCTGGGTCAAATATGAAGGCAAACCCACTTTCCTTTCAGAATTTTGCTGCAATTGGCAGAAACAAACATATTTGCTCATTCGGCCTGAAAATGCTTTTAAGCGCATAAAAACTTACACTCTTGATTTCTGGCTAAATACAAGCTGTTGCAATGATATTTCCATGCTGAACTGAGTTGTTCTGGGTCAAATATGAAGGGAAACCCACTTTCCTTTCAGTATTTTGCTGCAATTGGCAGAAACAAGCATATTTGCTCATTCGGCCTGAAAATGCTTTTAAGCGCATAAAAACTTACACTCTTGATTTCTGGCTAAATACAAGCTGTTGCAATGATATTTCCATGCTGAACTGAGTTGTTCTGGGTCAAATATGAAGGCAAACCCACTTTCCTTTCAGTATTTTGCTGCAATTGGAAGATATCAGCTCATTTGGCCTGAAAATGCTTTTAAGCGCATAAAAACTTACACTCTTGATTTCTGGCTAAATAAAAGCTGTTGCAATGATATTTCCATGCTGAACTGAGTTGTTCTGGGTCAAATATGAAGGCAAACCCACTTTCCTTTCAGTATTTTGCTGCAATTGGCAGAAACAAGCATATTTGCTCATTCGGCCTGAAAATGCTTTTAAGCGCATAAAAAATTACACTCTTGATTTCTGGCTAAATAAAAGCTGTTGCAATGATATTTCCATGCTGAACTGAGTTGTTCTGGGTCAAATATGAAGGCAAACCCACTTTCCTTTCAGTATTATGCTGCAATTGGAAGATATCAGCTCATTTGGCCTGAAAATGCTTTTAAGCGCATAAAAACTTACACTCTTGATTTCTGGCTAAATAAAAGCTGTTGCAATGATATTTCCATGCTGAACTGAGTTGTTCTGGGTCAAATATGAAGGCAAACCCACTTTCCTTTCAGTATTTTGCTGCAATTGGCAGAAACAAGCATATTTGCTCATTCGGCCTGAAAATGCTTTTAAGCGCATAAAAACTTACACTCTTGATTTCTGGCTAAATAAAAGCTGTTGCAATGATATTTCCATGCTGAACTGAGTTGTTCTGGGTCAAATATGAAGGCAAACCCACTTTCCTTTCAGTATTTTGCTGCAATTGGCAGAAACAAGCATATTTGCTCATTCGGCCTGAAAATGCTTTTAAGCGCATAAAAACTTACACTCTTGATTTCTGGCTAAATAAAAGCTGTTGCAATGATATTTCCATGCTGAACTGAGTTGTTCTGGATCAAATATGAAGGCAAACCCACTGTCCTTTCAGTATTTTGCTGCAATTGGAAGATATCAGCTCATTTGGCCTGAAAATGCTTTTAAGCGCATAAAAACTTACACTCTTGATTTCTGGCTAAATAAATGCTGTTGCAATGATATTTCCATGCTGAACTGAGTTGTTCTGGGTCAAATATGAAGGCAAACCCACTTTCCTTTCAGTATTTTGCTGCAATTGGCAGAAACAAGCATATTTGCTCATTCGGCCTGAAAATGCTTTTAAACGCATAAAAACTTACACTCTTGATTTCTGGCTAAATAAAAGCTGTTGCAATGATATTTCCATGCTGAACTGAGTTGTTCTGGGTCAAATAAGAAGGCAAACCCACTTTCCTTTCAGTATTTTGCTGCAATTGGCAGAAACAAGCATATTTGCTCATTCGGCCTGAAAATGCTTTTAAGCGCATAAAAACTTACACTCTTGATTTCTGGCTAAATAAAAGCTGTTGCAATGATATTTCCATGCTGAAATGAGTTGTTCTGGGTCAAATATAAAGGCAAACCCACTTCCATTTCAGTATTTTGCTGCAATTGGCAGAAACAAGCATATTTGCTCATTCAGCCTGAAAATGCTTTTAAGCGCATGAAAACTTACACTCTTGATTTCTGGCTAAATAAAAGCTGTTGCAATGATATTTCCATGCTGAACTGAGTTGTTCTGGGTCAAATATGAAGGCAAACCCACTTTCCTTTCAGTATTTTGCTGCAATTGGAAGATATCAGCTCATTTGGCCTGAAAATGCTTTTAAGCGCATAAAAACTTACACTCTTGATTTCTGGCTAAATAAAAGCTGTTGCAATGATATTTCCATGCTGGACTGAGTTTTTCTGGGTCAAATATGAAGGCAAACCCACTTTCCTTTCAGAATTTTGCTGCAATTGGCAGAAACAAGCATATTTGCTCATTCGGCCTGAAAATGCTTTTAAGCGCATAAAAACTTACACTCTTGATTTCTGGCTAAATAAAAGCTCTTGCGATGATATTTCCATGCTGAACTGAGTTGTTCTGGGTCAAATATGAAGGCAAACCCACTTTCCTTTCAGTATTTTGCTGCAATTGGCAGAAACAAGCATATTTGCTCATTCGGCCTGAAAATGCTTTTAAGCGCATAAAAACTTACACTCTTGATTTCTGGCTAAATAAAAGCTGTTGCAATGATATTTCCATGCTGAAATGAGTTGTTCTGGGTCAAATATGAAGGCAAACCCACTTTCCTTTCAGTATTTTGCTGCAATTGGCAGAAACAAGCACATTTGCTCATTCGGCCTGAAAATGCTTTTAAGCCCATAAAAACTTACACTCTTGATTTCTGGCTAAATAAAAGCTGTTGCAATAACATTTCCATGCTGAACTGAGTTGTTCTGGGTCAAATATGAAGGCAAACCCACTTTCCTTTCAGTATTTTGCTGCAATTGGCAGAAACAAGCATATTTGCTCATTCGGCCTGAAAATGCTTTTAAGCGCATAAAAACTTACACTCTTGATTTCTGGCTAAATAAAAGCTGTTGCAATGATATTTCCATGCTGAACTGAGTTGTTCTGGGTCAAATATGAAGGAAAACCCACTTTCCTTTCAGTATTTTGCTGCAATTGGCAGAAACAAGCATATTTGCTCATTCGGCCTGAAAATGCTTTTAAGCGCATAAAAACTTACACTCTTGATTTCTGGCTAAATAAAAGCTGTTGCAATGATATTTCCATGCTGAACTGAGTTGTTCTGGGTCAAATATGAAGGCAAACCCACTTTCCTTTCAGTATTTTGCTGCAATTGGCAGAAACAAGCATATTTGCTCATTCGGCGTGAAAATGCTTTTAAACGCATAAAAACTTACACTCTTGATTTCTGGCTAAATAAAAGCTGTTGCAATGATATTTCCATGCTGAAATGAGTTGTCCTGGGTCAAATATGAAGGCAAACCCACTTTCCTTTCAGTATTTTGCTGCAATTGGCAGAAACAAGCATATTTGCTCATTCGGCCTGAAAATGCTTTTAAACGCATAAAAACTTACACTCTTGATTTCTGGCTAAATAAAAGCTGTTGCAATGATATTTCCATGCTGAAATCAGTTGTTCTGGGTCAAATATGAAGGCAAACCCACTTTCCTTTCAGAATTTAGCTGCAATTGGCAGAAACAAGCATATTTGCTCATTCCGCCTGAAAATGCTTTTAAGCGCATAAAAACTTACACTCTTGATTTCTGGCTAAATACAAGCTGTTGCAATGATATTTCCATGCTGAACTGAGTTGTTCTGGGTCAAATATGAAGGCAAACCCACTTTCCTTTCAGTATTTTGCTGCAATTGGAAGATATCAGCTCATTTGGCCTGAAAATGCTTTTAAGCGCATAAAAACTTACACTCTTGATTTCTGGCTAAATAAAAGCTGTTGCAATGATATTTCCATGCTGAACTGAGTTGTTCTGGGTCAAATATGAAGGCAAACCCACTTCCCTTTCAGTATTTTGCTGCAATTGGCAGAAACAAACATATTTGCTCATTCGGCCTGAAAATGCTTTTAAGCCCATAAAAACTTACACTCTTGATTTCTGGCTAAATAAAAGCTGTTGCAATGATATTTCCATGCTGAACTGAGTTGTTCTGGGTCAAATATGAAGGCAAACCCACTTTCCTTTCAGTATTTTGCTGCAATTGGAAGATATCAGCTCATTTGGCCTGAAAATGCTTTTAAGCGCATAAAAACTTACACTCTTGATTTCTGGCTAAATAAAAGCTGTTGCAATGATATTTCCATGCTGAACTGAGTTGTTCTGGGTCACATATGAAGGCAAACCCACTTTCCTTTCAGTATTTTGCTGCAATTGGCAGAAACAAGCATATTTGCTCATTCGGCCTGAAAATGCTTTTAAACGCATAAAAACTTACACTCTTGATTTCTGGCTAAATAAAAGCTGTTGCAATGATATTTCCATGCTGAAATCAGTTGTTCTGTGTCAAATATGAAGGCAAACCCACTTTCCTTTCAGTATTTTGCTGCAATTGGAAGATATCAGCTCATTTGGCCTGAAAATGCTTTTAAGCGCATAAAAACTTACACTCTTGATTTCTGGTTAAATAAAAGCTGTTGCAATGATATTTCCATGCTGAACTGAGTTGTTCTGGGTCAAATATGAAGGCAAACCCACTTCCCTTTCAGTATTTTGCTGCAATTGGCAGAAACAAACATATTTGCTCATTCGGCCTGAAAATGCTTTTAAGCGCATAAAAACTTACACTCTTGATTTCTGGCTAAATAAAAGCTGTTGCAATGATATTTCCATGCTGAAATGAGTTGTTCTGGGTCAAAAATGAAGGCAAACCCACTTTCCTTTCAGAATTTTGCTGCAATTGGCAGAAACAGGCATATTTGCTCATTCGGCCTGAAAATGCTTTTAAGCGCATGAAAACTTACACTCTTGATTTCTGGCTAAATAAAAGCTGTTGCAATGATATTTCCATGCTGAAATGAGTTGTTCTGGGTCAAATATGAAGGCAAACCCATTTTCCTTTCAGTATTTTGCTGCAATTGGCAGAAACAAACATATTTGCTCATTTGGCCTGAAAATGCTTTTAAGCGCATAAAAACTTACAATCTTGATTTCTGGCTAAATAAAAGCTGTTGCAATGATATTTCCATGCTGAACTGAGTTGTTCTGGGTCAAATATGAAGGCAAACCCACTTTCCTTTCAGTATTTTGCTGCAATTGGAAGATATCAGCTCATTTGGCCTGAAAATGCTTTTAAGCGCATAGAAACTTACACTCTTGATTTCTGGCTAAATAAAAGCTGTTGCAATGATATTTCCATGCTGAAATCAGTTGTTCTGGGTCAAATATGAAGGCAAACCCACTTTCCTTTCAGTATTTTGCTGCAATTGGCAGAAACAAGCATATTTGCTCATTCGGCCTGAAAATGCTTTTAAACGCATAAAAACTTACACTCTTGATTTCTGGCTAAATAAAAGCTGTTGCAATGATATTTCCATGCTGAAATCAGTTGTTCTGGGTCAAATATGAAGGCAAACCCACTTTCCTTTCAGTATTTTGCTGCAATTGGCAGAAACAAGCATATTTGCTCATTCGGCCTGAAAATGCTTTTAAGCGCATAAAAACTTACACTCTTGATTTCTGGCTAAATAAAAGCTGTTGCAATGATATTTCCATGCTGAACTGAGTTGTTCTGGGTCAAATATGAAGGCAAACCCACTTTCCTTTCAGTATTTTGCTGCAATTGGAAGATATCAGCTCATTTGGCCTGAAAATGCTTTTAAGCGCATAAAAACTTACACTCTTGATTTCTGGCTAAATAAAAGCTGTTGCAATGATATTTCCATGCTGAAATGAGTTGTTCTGGGTCAAATATGAAGGCAAACCCACTTTCCTTTCAGAATTTTGCTGCAATTGGCAGAAACAAACATATTTGCTCATTTGGCCTGAAAATGCTTTTAAGCGCATAAAAACTTACACTCTTGATTTCTGGCTAAATACAAGCTGTTGCAATGATATTTCCATGCTGAACTGAGTTGTTCTGGGTCAAATATGAAAGCAAAACCACTTTCCATTCAGAATTTTGCTGCAATTGGCAGAAACAAGCATATTTGCTCATTCGGCCTGAAAATGCTTTTAAGCGCATAAAAACTTACACTCTTGATTTCTGGCTAAATAAAAGCTGTTGCAATGATATTTCCATGCTGAACTGAGTTGTTCTGGGTCAAATATGAAGGCAAACCCACTTTCCTTTCAGTATTTTGCTGCAATTGGAAGATATCAGCTCATTTGGCCTGAAAATGCTTTTAAGCGCATACAAACTTACAATCTTGATTTCTGGTTAAATAAAAGCTGTTGCAATGATATTTCCATGCTGAACTGAGTTGTTCTGGGTCAAATATGAAGGCAAACCCACTTTCCTTTCAGTATTTTTCTGCAATTGGAAGATATCAGCTTATTGGGCCTGAAAATGCTTTTAAGCGCATAAAAACTTACACTCTTGATTTCTGGCTAAATAAAAGCTGTTGCAATGATATTTCCATGCTGAACTGAGTTGTTCTGGGTCAAATATGAAGGCAAACCCACTTTCTTTTCAGTATTTTGCTGAAATTGGCAGAAACAAACATATTTGCTCATTTGGCCTGAAAATGCTTTTAAGCGCATAAAAACTTACACTCTTGATTTCTGGCTAAATACAAGCTGTTGCAATGATATTTCCATGCTGAAATGAGTTGTTCTGGGTCAAATATGAAAGCAAACCCACTTTCCATTCAGAATTTTGCTGCAATTGGCAGAAACAAGCATATTTGCTCATTCGGCCTGAAAATGCTTTTAAGCGCATAAAAACTTACAATCTTGATTTCTGGCTAAATAAAAGTTGTTGCAATGATATTTCCATGCTGAACTGAGTTGTTCTGGGTCAAATATGAAGGCAAACCCACTTTCCTTTCAGTATTTTGCTGCAATTGGAAGATATCAGCTCATTTGGCCTGAAAATGCTTTTAAGCGCATAAAAACTTACACTCTTGATTTCTGGCTAAATAAAAGCTGTTGCAATGATATTTCCATGCTGAACTGAGTTGTTCTGGGTCAAATATGAAGGCAAACCCACTTTCCTTTCAGTATTTTGCTGCAATTGGCAGAAACAAGCATATTTGCTCATTCGGCCTGAAAATGCTTTTAAGCGCATAAAAACTTACACTCTTGATTTCTGGCTAAATAAAAGCTGTTGCAATGATATTTCCATGCTAAACTGAGTTGTTCTGGGTCAAATATGAAGGCAAACCCACTTTCCTTTCAGAATTTTGCTGCAATTGGCAGAAACAAACATATTTGCTCATTTGGCCTGAAAATGCTTTTAAGCGCATAAAAACTTACACTCTTGATTTCTGGCTAAATACAAGCTGTTACAATGATATTTCCATGCTGAACTGAGTTGTTCTGGGTCAAATATGAAGGCAAACCCACTTTCCTTTCAGTATTTTGCTGCAATTGGCAGAAACAAGCATATTTGCTCATTCGGCCTGAAAATGCTTTTAAGCGCATAAAAACTTACACTCTTGATTTCTGGCTAAATAAAAGCTGTTGCAATGATATTTCCATGCTGAAATGAGTTGTTCTGGGTCAAATATGAAGGCAAACCCACTTTCCTTTCAGTATTTTGCTGCAATTGGCAGAAACAAGCATATTTGCTCATTCGGCCTGAAAATGCTTTTAAACGCATAAAAACTTACACTCTTGATTTCTGGCTAAATAAAAGCTGTTGCAATGATATTTCCATGCTGAACTGAGTTGTTCTGGGTCAAATATGAAGGCAAACCCACTTTCCTTTCAGAATTTTGCTGCAATTGGCAGAAACAAACATATTTGCTCATTTGGCCTGAAAATGCTTTTAAGCGCATAAAAACTTACACTCTTGATTTCTGGCTAAATACAAGCTGTTGCAATGATATTTCCATGCTGAACTGAGTTGTTCTGGGTCAAATATGAAAGCAAAACCACTTTCCATTCAGAATTTTGCTGCAATTGGCAGAAACAAGCATATTTGCTCATTCGGCCTGAAAATGCTTTTAAGCGCATAAAAACTTACACTCTTGATTTCTGGCTAAATAAAAGCTGTTGCAATGATATTTCCATGCTGAACTGAGTTGTTCTGGGTCAAATATGAAGGCAAACCCACTTTCCTTTCAGTATTTTGCTGCAATTGGAAGATATCAGCTCATTTGGCCTGAAAATGCTTTTAAGCGCATACAAACTTACAATCTTGATTTCTGGTTAAATAAAAGCTGTTGCAATGATATTTCCATGCTGAACTGAGTTGTTCTGGGTCAAATATGAAGGCAAACCCACTTTCCTTTCAGTATTTTTCTGCAATTGGAAGATATCAGCTCATTGGGCCTGAAAATGCTTTTAAGCGCATAAAAACTTACACTCTTGATTTCTGGCTAAATAAAAGCTGTTGCAATGATATTTCCATGCTGAACTGAGTTGTTCTGGGTCAAATATGAAGGCAAACCCACTTTCTTTTCAGTATTTTGCTGAAATTGGCAGAAACAAACATATTTGCTCATTTGGCCTGAAAATGCTTTTAAGCGCATAAAAACTTACACTCTTGATTTCTGGCTAAATACAAGCTGTTGCAATGATATTTCCATGCTGAAATGAGTTGTTCTGGGTCAAATATGAAAGCAAACCCACTTTCCATTCAGAATTTTGCTGCAATTGGCAGAAACAAGCATATTTGCTCATTCGGCCTGAAAATGCTTTTAAGCGCATAAAAACTTACAATCTTGATTTCTGGCTAAATAAAAGTTGTTGCAATGATATTTCCATGCTGAACTGAGTTGTTCTGGGTCAAATATGAAGGCAAACCCACTTTCCTTTCAGTATTTTGCTGCAATTGGAAGATATCAGCTCATTTGGCCTGAAAATGCTTTTAAGCGCATAAAAACTTACACTCTTGATTTCTGGCTAAATAAAAGCTGTTGCAATGATATTTCCATGCTGAACTGAGTTGTTCTGGGTCAAATATGAAGGCAAACCCACTTTCCTTTCAGTATTTTGCTGCAATTGGCAGAAACAAGCATATTTGCTCATTCGGCCTGAAAATGCTTTTAAGCGCATAAAAACTTACACTCTTGATTTCTGGCTAAATAAAAGCTGTTGCAATGATATTTCCATGCTGAACTGAGTTGTTCTGGGTCAAATATGAAGGCAAACCCACTTTCCTTTCAGTATTTTGCTGCAATTGGAAGATATCAGCTCATTTGGCCTGAAAATGCTTTTAAGCGCATAAAAACTTACACTCTTGATTTCTGGCTAAATAAAAGCTGTTGCAATGATATTTCCATGCTGAAATGAGTTGTTCTGGGTCAAATATGAAGGCAAACCCACTTTCCTTTCAGTATTTTGCTGCAATTGGCAGAAACAAGCATATTTGCTCATTCGACCTGAAAATGCTTTTAAACGCATAAAAACTTACACTCTTGATTTCTGGCTAAATACAAGCTGTTGCAATGATATTTCCATGCTGAACTGAGTTGTTCTGGGTCAAATATGAAAGCAAACCCACTTTCCATTCAGAATTTTGCTGCAATTGGCAGAAACAAGCATATTTGCTCATTCGGCCTGAAAATGCTTTTAAGCGCATAAAAACTTACACTCTTGATTTCTGGCTAAATAAAAGCTGTTGCAATGATATTTCCATGCTGAACTGAGTTGTTCTGGGTCAAATCTGAAGGCAAACCCACTTTCCTTTCAGTATTTTGCTGCAATTGGAAGATATCAGCTCATTTGGCCTGAAAATGCTTTTAAGCGCATAAAAACTTACACTCTTGATTTCTGGTTAAATAAAAGCTGTTGCAATGATATTTCCATGCTGAACTGAGTTGTTCTGGGTCAAATATGAAGGCAAACCCACTTTCCTTTCAGTATTTTTCTGCAATTGGAAGATATCAGCTCATTGGGCCTGAAAATGCTTTTAAGCGCATAAAAACTTACACTCTTGATTTCTGGCTAAATAAAAGCTGTTGCAATGATATTTCCATGCTGAACTGATTTGTTCTGGGTCAAATATGAAGGCAAACCCACTTTCTTTTCAGTATTTTGCTGAAATTGGCAGAAACAAACATATTTGCTCATTTGGCCTGAAAATGGTTTTTAGCGCATAAAAACTTACACTCTTGATTTCTGGCTAAATAAAAGCTGTTGCAATGATATTTCCATGCTGAACTGAGTTGTTCTGGGTCAAATATGAAGGCAAACCCACTTTCCTTTCAGTATTTTGCTGCAATTGGCAGAAACAAGCATATTTGCTCATTCGGCCTGAAAATGCTTTTAAGCGCATAAAAACTTACACTCTTGATTTCTGGCTAAATAAAAGCTGTTGCAATGATATTTCCATGCTGAACTGAGTTGTTCTGGGTCAAATATGAAGGCAAACCCACTTTCCTTTCAGTATTTTGCTGCAATTGGCAGAAACAAGCATATTTGCTCATTCGGCCTGAAAATGCTTTTAAGCGCATAAAAACTTACACTCTTGATTTCTGGCTAAATAAAAGCTGTTGCAATGATATTTCCATGCTGAACTGAGTTGTTCTGGGTCAAATATGAAGGCAAACCCACTTTCCTTTCAGTATTTTGCTGCAATTGGCAGAAACAAGCATATTTGCTCATTCGGCCTGAAAATGCTTTTAAGCGCATAAAAACTTACACTCTTGATTTCTGGCTAAATAAAAGCTGTTGCAATGATATTTCCATGCTGAACTGAGTTGTTCTGGGTCAAATATGAAGGCAAACCCACTTTCCTTTCAGTATTTTGCTGCAATTGGCAGAAACAAGCATATTTGCTCATTCGGCCTGAAAATGCTTTTAAACGCATAAAAACTTACACTCTTGATTTCTGGCTAAATAAAAGCTGTTGCAATGATATTTCCATGCTGAAATGAGTTGTTCTGGGTCAAATATGAAGGCAAACCCACTTTCCTTTCAGTATTTTGCTGCAATTGGCAGAAACAAGCATATTTGCTCATTCGGCCTGAAAATGCTTTTAAACGCATAAAAACTTACACTCTTGATTTCTGGCTAAATAAAAGCTGTTGCAATGATATTTCCATGCTGAACTGAGTTGTTCTGGGTCAAATATGAAGGCAAACCCACTTTCCTTTCAGTATTTTGCTGCAATTGGCAGAAACAAGCATATTTGCTCATTCGGCCTGAAAATGCTTTTAAGCGCATAAAAACTTACACTCTTGATTTCTGGCTAAATAAAAGCTGTTGCAATGATATTTCCATGCTGAACTGAGTTGTTCTGGGTCAAATATGAAGGCAAACCCACTTTCCTTTCAGTATTTTGCTGCAATTGGAAGATATCAGCTCATTTGGCCTGAAAATGCTTTTAAGCGCATAAAAACTTACACTCTTGATTTCTGGCTAAATACAAGCTGTTGCAATGATATTTCCATGCTGAAATTAGTTGTTCTGGGTCAAATATGAAGGCAAACCCACTTTCCTTTCAGAATTTTGCTGCAATTGGCAGAAACAAGCATATTTGCTCATTTGGCCTGAAAATGCTTTTAAGCGCATAAAAACTTACACTCTTCATTTCTGGCTAAATAAAAGCTGTTGCAATGATATTTCCATGCCGAAATGAGTTGTTCTGCGTCAAATATGAAGGCAAACCCACTTTCCTTTCAGTATTTTGCTGCAATTGGCAGAAACAAGCATATTTGCTCATTCGGCCTGAAAATGCTTTTAAACGCATAAAAACTTACACTCTTGATTTCTGGCTAAATAAAAGCTGTTGCAATGATATTTCCATGCTGAAATGAGTTGTTCTGGGTCAAATATGAAAGCAAACCCACTTTCCTTTCAGTATTTTGCTGCAATTGGAACATATCAGCTCATTTGGCCTGAAAATGCTTTTAAGCGCATAAAAACTTACACTCTTGATTTCTGGTTAAATAAAAGCTGTTGCAATGATATTTCCATGCTGAACTGAGTTGTTCTGGGTCAAATATGAAGGCAAACCCACTTTCCTTTCAGTATTTTGCTGCAATTGGAAGATATCAGCTCATTTGGCCTGAAAATGCTTTTAAGCGCATAAAAACTTACACTCTTGATTTCTGGCTAAATAAAAGCTGTTGCAATGATATTTCCATGCCGAAATGAGTTGTTCTGGGTCAAATATGAAGGCAAACCCACTTTCCTTTCAGAATTTTGCTGCAATTGGCAGAAACAAACATATTTGCTCATTTGGCCTGAAAATGCTTTTAAGCGCATAAAAACTTACACTCTTGATTTCTGGCTAAATAAAAGCTGTTGCAATGATATTTCCATGCTGAACTGAGTTGTTCTGGGTCAAATATGAAGGCAAACCCACTTTCCTTTCAGTATTTTGCTGCAATTGGAAGATATCAGCTCATTCGGCCTGAAAATGCTTTTAAGTGCATAAAAACTTACACTCTTGATTTCTGGCTAAATAAAAGCTGTTGCAATGATATTTCCATGCTGAACTGAGTTGTTCTGGGTCAAATATGAAGGCAAACCCACTTTCCTTTCAGTATTTTGCTGCAATTGGCAGAAACAAGCATATTTGCTCATTCGGCCTGAAAATGCTTTTAAACGCATAAAAACTTACACTCTTGATTTCTGGCTAAATAAAAGCTGTTGCAATGATATTTCCATGCTGAACTGAGTTGTTCTGGGTCAAATATGAAGGCAAACCCACTTTCCTTTCAGTATTTTGCTGCAATTGGAAGATATCAGCTCATTTGGCCTGAAAATGCTTTTAAGCGCATAAAAACTTACACTCTTGATTTCTGGCTAAATAAAAGCTGTTGCAATGATATTTCCATGCTGAAATGAGTTGTTCTGGGTCAAATATGAAGGCAAACCCACTTTCCTTTCAGTATTTTGCTGCAATTGGCAGAAACAAGCATATTTGCTCATTCGGCCTGAAAATGCTTTTAAACGCATAAAAACTTACACTCTTGATTTCTGGCTAAATAAAAGCTGTTGCAATGATATTTCCATGCTGAAATCAGTTGTTCTGGGTCAAATATGAAGGCAAACCCACTTTCCTTTCAGTATTTTGCTGCAATTGGAAGATATCAGCTCATTCGGCCTGAAAATGCTTTTAAGCGCATAAAAACTTACACTCTTGATTTCTGGTTAAATAAAAGCTGTTGCAATGATATTTCCATGCTGAACTGAGTTGTTCTGGTTCAAATATGAAGGCAAACCCACTTTCCTTTCAGTATTTTTCTGCAATTGGAAGATATCAGCTCATTGGGCCTGAAAATGCTTTTAAGCGCATAAAAACTTACACTCTTGATTTCTGGCTAAATAAAAGCTGTTGCAATGATATTTCCATGCTGAACTGAGTTGTTCTGGGTCAAATATGAAGGCAAACCCACTTTCCTTTCAGTATTTTGCTGCAATTGGAAGATATCAGCTCATTGGGCCTGAAAATGCTTTTAAGCGCATAAAAACTTACACTCTTGATTTCTGGCTAAATAAAAGCTGTTGCAATGATATTTCCATGCTGAACTGAGTTGTTCTGGGTCAAATATAAAGGCAAACCCACTTCCCTTTCAGTATTTTGCTGCAATTGGCAGAAACAAGCATATTTGCTCATTCGGCCTGAAAATGCTTTTAAGCGCATAAAAACTTACACTCCTGATTTCTGGCTAAATAAAAGCTGTTGCAATGATATTTCCATGCTGAAATGAGTTGTTCTGGGTCAAATATGAAGGCAAACCCACTTTCCTTTCAGTATTTTGCTGCAATTGGCAGAAACAAGCATATTTGCTCATTCGGCCTGAAAATGCTTTTAAGCGCATAAAAACTTACACTCTTGATTTCTGGCTAAATAAAAGCTGTTGCAATGATATTTCCATGCTGAACTGAGTTGTTCTGGGTCAAATATGAAGGCAAACCCACTTTCCTTTCAGTATTTTGCTGCAATTGGAAGATATCAGCTCATTTGGCCTGAAAATGCTTTTAAGCGCATAAAAACTTACACTCTTGATTTCTGGCTAAATAAAAGCTGTTGCAATGATATTTCCATGCTGAACTGAGTTGTTCTGGGTCAAATATGAAGGCAAACCCACTTTCCTTTCAGTATTTTTTCTGCAATTGGCAGAAACAAGCATATTTGCTCATTCGGCCTGAAAATGCTTTTAAGCGCATAAAAACTTACACTCTTGATTTCTGGCTAAATAAAAGCTGTTGCAATGATATTTCCATGCTGAACTGAGTTGTTCTGGGTCAAATATGAAGGCAAACCCAATTTCCTTTCAGTATTTTGCTGCAATTGGCAGAAACAAGCATATTTGCTCATTCGGCCTGAAAATGCTTTTAAGCGCATAAAAACTTACACTCTTGATTTCTGGCTAAATAAAAGCTGTTGCAATGATATTTCCATGCTGAACTGAGTTGTTCTGGGTCAAATATGAAGGCAAACCCACTTTCCTTTCAGTATTTTGCTGCAATTGGCAGAAACAAGCATATTTGCTCATTCGGCCTGAAAATGCTTTTAAGCGCATAAAAACTTACACTCTTGATTTCTGGCTAAATAAAAGCTGTTGCAATGATATTTCCATGCTGAACTGAGTTGTTCTGGGTCAAATATGAAGGCAAACCCACTTTCCTTTCAGTATTTTGCTGCAATTGGAAGATATCAGCTCATTTGGCCTGAAAATGCTTTTAAGCGCATAAAAACTTACACTCTTGATTTCTGGCTAAATAAAAGCTGTTGCAATGATATTTCCATGCTGAACTGAGTTGTTCTGGGTCAAATATGAAAGCAAACCCACTTTCCTTTCAGTATTTTGCTGCAATTGGCAGAAACAAGCATATTTGCTCATTTGGCCTGAAAATGCTTTTAAGCGCATAAAAACTTACACTCTTGATTTCTGGCTAAATAAAAGCTGTTGCAATGATATTTCCATGCTGAAATGAGTTGTTCTGGGTCAAATATGAAGGCAAACCCACTTTCCTTTCAGTATTTTGCTGCAATTGGAAGATATCAGCTCATTTGGCCTGAAAATGCTTTTAAGCGCATAAAAACTTACACTCTTGATTTCTGACTAAATAAAAGCTGTTGCAATGATATTTCCATGCTGAACTGAGTTGTTCTGGGTCAAATATGAAGGCAAACCCACTTTCCTTTCAGTATTTTGCTGCAATTGGCAGAAACAAGCATATTTGCTCATTCGGCCTGAAAATGCTTTTAAGCGCCTAAAATCTTACACTCTTGATTTTTGGCTAAATAAAAGCTGTTGCAATGATATTTCCATGCTGAACTGAGTTGTTCTGGGTCAAATATGAAGGCAAACCCACTTTCCTTTCAGTATTTTGCTGCAATTGGCAGAAACAAGCATATTTGCTCATTCGGCCTGAAAATGCTTTTAAGCGCATAAAAACTTACACTCTTGATTTCTGGCTAAATAAAAGCTGTTGCAATGATATTTCCATGCTGAACTGAGTTGTTCTGGGTCAAATATGAAGGCAAACCCACTTTCCTTTCAGTATTTTGCTGCAATTGGAAGATATCAGCTCATTCGGCCTGAAAATGCTTTTAGGCGCATAAAAACTTACACTCTTGATTTCTGGCTAAATAAAAGCTGTTGCAATGATATTTCCATGCTGAACTGAGTTGTTCTGGGTCAAATATGAAGGCAAACCCACTTTCCTTTCAGTATTTTGCTGCAATTGGCAGAAACAATCATATTTGCTCATTCGGCCTGAAAATGCTTTTAACCGCATAAAAACTTACACTCTTGATTTCTGGCTAAATAAAAGCTGTTGCAATGATATTTCCATGCTGAACTGAGTTGTTCTGGGTCAAATATGAAAGCAAACCCACTTTCCTTTCAGTATTTTGCTGCAATTGGCAGAAACAAGCATATTTGCTCATTCGGCCTGAAAATGCTTTTAAGCGCCTAAAATCTTACACTCTTGATTTCTGGCTAAATAAAAGCTGTTGCAATGATATTTCCATGCTGAACTGAGTTGTTCTGGGTCAAATATGAAGGCAAACCCAATTTCCTTTCAGTATTTTGCTGCAATTGGCAGAAACAAGCATATTTGCTCATTCGGCATGAAAATGCTTTTAAGCGCATAAAAACTTACACTCTTGATTTCTGGCTAAATAAAAGCTGTTGCAATGATATTTCCATGCTGAACTGAGTTGTTCTGGGTCAAATATGAAGGCAAACCCACTTTCCTTTCAGTATTTTGCTGCAATTGGAAGATATCAGCTCATTTGGCCTGAAAATGCTTTTAAGCGCATAAAAACTTACACTCTTGATTTCTGGCTAAATAAAAGCTGTTGCAATGATATTTCCATGCTGAAATGAGTTGTTCTGGGTCAAATATGAAGGCAAACCCACTTTCCTTTCAGTATTTTGCTGCAATTGGAAGATATCAGCTCATTCGGCCTGAAAATGCTTTTAAGCGCATAAAAACTTACACTCTTGATTTCTGGCTAAATAAAAGCTGTTGCAATGATATTTCCATGCTGAACTGAGTTGTTCTGGGTCAAATATGAAGGCAAACCCACTTTCCTTTCAGTATTTTGCTGCAATTGGCAGAAACAAGCATATTTGCTCATTCGGCCTGAAAATGCTTTTAAGCGCATAAAAACTTACACTCTTGATTTCTGGCTAAATAAAAGCTGTTGCAATGATATTTCCATGCTGAACTGAGTTGTTCTGGGTCAAATATGAAGGCAAACCCACTTTCCTTTCAGTATTTTGCTGCAATTGGCAGAAACAAGCATATTTGCTCATTCGGCCTGAAAATGCTTTTAAGCGCATAAAAACTTACACTCTTGATTTCTGGCTAAATAAAAGCTGTTGCAATGATATTTCCATGCTGAACTGAGTTGTTCTGGGTCAAATATGAAGGCAAACCCACTTTCCTTTCAGTATTTTGCTGCAATTGGCAGAAACAAGCATATTTGCTCATTCGGCCTGAAAATGCTTTTAAACGCATAAAAACTTACACTCTTGATTTCTGGCTAAATAAAAGCTGTTGCAATGATATTTCCATGCTGAAATGAGTTGTTCTGGGTCAAATATGAAGGCAAACCCACTTCCCTTTCAGTATTTTGCTGCAATTGGCAGAAACAAGCATATTTGCTCATTCGGCCTGAAAATGCTTTTAAACGCATAAAAACTTACACTCTTGATTTCTGGCTAAATAAAAGCTGTTGCAATGATATTTCCATGCAGAACTGAGTTGTACTGGGTTAAATATGAAGGCAAACCCACTTTCCCTTCGGTATTTTGCTGCAATTGGCAGAAACAAGCATATTTGCTCATTAGGTCTGAAAATGCTTTTAAGGGCATTAAAACTTCTTCAATTCTGGCTAAATAATAGCTGTTGCAATGATATTTCCATGCTGAACTGAGTTGTTCTGGGTCAAATATGAAAGCAAACCCACTTTCACTTCAGTATTTTGCTGCAATTGGCAGACATCAGCTCATTTGGCGTGAAAATGCTTTAAAGTGCAAAAAAACTTCTTAATTTCTGGCTAAATAAAAGATGTTGCAATGATATTTCCATGCTGAACTGAGTTGTTCTGGGTCAAATATGAAGGCAAACCCACTTTCCTTTCAGTATTTTGCTGCAATTGGCAGAAACAAGCATATTTACTCATTCGGCCTGAAAATGCTTTTAAGCGCATAAAAACTTACACTCTTGATTTCTGGCTAAATAAAAGCTGTTGCAATGATATTTCCATGCTGAACTGAGTTGTTCTGGGTCAAATATGAAGGCAAACCCACTTTCCTTTCAGTATTTTGATGCAATTGGCAGAAACAAGCATATTTGCTCATTCGGCCTGAAAATGCTTTTAAGCGCATAAAAACTTACACTCTTGATTTCTGGCTAAATAAAAGCTGTTGCAATGATATTTCCATGCTGAACTGAGTTGTTCTGGGTCAAATATGAAGGCAAACCCACTTTCCTTTCAGTATTTTGCTGCAATTGGAAGATATCAGCTCATTCGGCCTGAAAATGCTTTTAAGCGCATAAAAACTTACACTCTTGATTTCTGGCTAAATAAAAGCTGTTGATATGATATTTCCATGCTGAACTGAGTTGTTCTGGGTCAAATATGAAGGCAAACCCACTTTCCTTTCAGTATTTTGCTGCAATTGGAAGATATCAGCTCATTCGGCCTGAAAATGCTTTTAAGCGCATAAAAACTTACACTCTTGATTTCTGGCTAAATAAAAGCTGTTGCAATGATATTTCCATGCTGAACTGAGTTGTTCTGGGTCAAATATGAAGGCAAACCCACTTTCCTTTCAGTATTTTGCTGCAATTGGCAGAAACAAGCATATTTGCTCATTCGGCCTGAAAATGCTTTTAAACGCATAAAAACTTACACTCTTGATTTCTGGCTAAATAAAAGCTGTTGCAATGATATTTCCATGCTGAAATGAGTTGTTCTGGGTCAAATATGAAGGCAAACCCACTTCCCTTTCAGTATTTTGCTGCAATTGGCAGAAACAAGCATATTTGCTCATTCGGCCTGAAAATGCTTTTAAACGCATAAAAACTTACACTCTTGATTTCTGGCTAAATAAAAGCTGTTGCAATGATATTTCCATGCAGAACTGAGTTGTACTGGGTTAAATATGAAGGCAAACCCACTTTCCCTTCGGTATTTTGCTGCAATTGGCAGAAACAAGCATATTTGCTCATTAGGTCTGAAAATGCTTTTAAGGGCATTAAAACTTCTTCAATTCTGGCTAAATAATAGCTGTTGCAATGATATTTCCATGCTGAACTGAGTTGTTCTGGGTCAAATATGAAAGCAAACCCACTTTCACTTCAGTATTTTGCTGCAATTGGCAGACATCAGCTCATTTGGCGTGAAAATGCTTTAAAGTGCAAAAAAACTTCTTAATTTCTGGCTAAATAAAAGATGTTGCAATGATATTTCCATGCTGAACTGAGTTGTTCTGGGTCAAATATGAAGGCAAACCCACTTTCCTTTCAGTATTTTGCTGCAATTGGCAGAAACAAGCATATTTACTCATTCGGCCTGAAAATGCTTTTAAGCGCATAAAAACTTACACTCTTGATTTCTGGCTAAATAAAAGCTGTTGCAATGATATTTCCATGCTGAACTGAGTTGTTCTGGGTCAAATATGAAGGCAAACCCACTTTCCTTTCAGTATTTTGATGCAATTGGCAGAAACAAGCATATTTGCTCATTCGGCCTGAAAATGCTTTTAAGCGCATAAAAACTTACACTCTTGATTTCTGGCTAAATAAAAGCTGTTGCAATGATATTTCCATGCTGAACTGAGTTGTTCTGGGTCAAATATGAAGGCAAACCCACTTTCCTTTCAGTATTTTGCTGCAATTGGAAGATATCAGCTCATTCGGCCTGAAAATGCTTTTAAGCGCATAAAAACTTACACTCTTGATTTCTGGCTAAATAAAAGCTGTTGATATGATATTTCCATGCTGAACTGAGTTGTTCTGGGTCAAATATGAAGGCAAACCCACTTTCCTTTCAGTATTTTGCTGCAATTGGAAGATATCAGCTCATTCGGCCTGAAAATGCTTTTAAGCGCATAAAAACTTACACTCTTGATTTCTCGCTAAAAAAAAGCTGTTGCAATGATATTTCCATGCTGAACTGAGTTGTTCTGGGTCAAATATGAAGGCAAACCCACTTTCCTTTCAGTATTTTGCTGCAATTGGAAGATATCAGCTCATTTGGCCTGAAAATGCTTTTAAGCGCATAAAAACTTACACTCTTGATTTCTGGCTAAATAAAAGCTGTTGCAATGATATTTCCATGCTGAAATGAGTTGTTCTGGGTCAAATATGAAGGCAAACCCACTTTCCTTTCAGTATTTTGCTGCAATTGGCAGAAACAAGCATATTTACTCATTCGGCCTGAAAATGCTTTTAAGCGCATAAAAACTTACACTCTTGATTTCTGGCTAAATAAAAGCTGTTGCAATGATATTTCCATGCTGAACTGAGTTGTTCTGGGTCAAATATGAAGGCAAACCCACTTTCCTTTCAGTATTTTGATGCAATTGGCAGAAACAAGCATATTTGCTCATTCGGCCTGAAAATGCTTTTAAGCGCATAAAAACTTACACTCTTGATTTCTGGCTAAATAAAAGCTGTTGCAATGATATTTCCATGCTGAACTGAGTTGTTCTGGGTCAAATATGAAGGCAAACCCACTTTCCTTTCAGTATTTTGCTGCAATTGGAAGATATCAGCTCATTCGGCCTGAAAATGCTTTTAAGCGCATAAAAACTTACACTCTTGATTTCTGGCTAAATAAAAGCTGTTGATATGATATTTCCATGCTGAACTGAGTTGTTCTGGGTCAAATATGAAGGCAAACCCACTTTCCTTTCAGTATTTTGCTGCAATTGGAAGATATCAGCTCATTCGGCCTGAAAATGCTTTTAAGCGCATAAAAACTTACACTCTTGATTTCTGGCTAAATACAAGCTGTTGCAATGATATTTCCATGCTGAACTGAGTTGTTCTGGGTCAAATATGAAGGCAAACCCACTTTCCATTCAGAATTTTGCTGCAATTGGCAGAAACAAGCATATTTGCTCATTCGGCCTGAAAATGCTTTTAAGCGCATAAAAACTTACACTCTTGATTTCTGGCTAAATAAAAGCTGTTGCAATGATATTTCCATGCTGAACTGAGTTGTTCTGGGTCAAATATGAAGGCAAACCCACTTTCCTTTCAGTATTTTGCTGCAATTGGAAGATATCAGCTCATTTGGCCTGAAAATGCTTTTAAGCGCATAAAAACTTACACTCTTGATTTCTGGTTAAATAAAAGCTGTTGCAATGATATTTCCATGCTGAACTGAGTTGTTCTGGTTCAAATATGAAGGCAAACCCACTTTCCTTTCAGTATTTTTCTGCAATTGGAAGATATCAGCTCATTGGGCCTGAAAATGCTTTTAAGCGCATAAAAACTTACACTCTTGATTTCTGGCTAAATAAAAGCTGTTGCAATGATATTTCCATGCTGAACTGAGTTGTTCTGGGTCAAATATGAAGGCAAACCCACTTTCCTTTCAGTATTTTGCTGCAATTGGAAGATATCAGCTCATTGGGCCTGAAAATGCTTTTAAGCGCATAAAAACTTACACTCTTGATTTCTGGCTAAATAAAAGCTGTTGCAATGATATTTCCATGCTGAACTGAGTTGTTCTGGGTCAAATATGAAGGCAAACCCACTTTCCTTTCAGTATTTTTTCTGCAATTGGCAGAAACAAGCATATTTGCTCATTCGGCCTGAAAATGCTTTTAAGCGCATAAAAACTTACACTCTTGATTTCTGGCTAAATAAAAGCTGTTGCAATGATATTTCCATGCTGAACTGAGTTGTTCTGGGTCAAATATGAAGGCAAACCCACTTTCCTTTCAGTATTTTGCTGCAATTGGCAGAAACAAGCATATTTGCTCATTCGGCCTGAAAATGCTTTTAAGCGCATAAAAACTTACACTCTTGATTTCTGGCTAAATAAAAGCTGTTGCAATGATATTTCCATGCTGAACTGAGTTGTTCTGGGTAAAAAATATGAAGGCAAACCCACTTTCCTTTCAGTATTTTGCTGCAATTGGAAGATATCAGCTCATTCGGCCTGAAAATGCTTTTAGGCGCATAAAAACTTACACTCTTGATTTCTGGCTAAATAAAAGCTGTTGCAATGATATTTCCATGCTGAACTGAGTTGTTCTGGGTCAAATATGAAGGCAAACCCACTTTCCTTTCAGTATTTTGCTGCAATTGGCAGAAACAATCATATTTGCTCATTCGGCCTGAAAATGCTTTTAAGCGCATAAAAACTTACACTCTTGATTTCTGGCTAAATAAAAGCTGTTGCAATGATATTTCCATGCTGAACTGAGTTGTTCTGGGTCAAATATGAAAGCAAACCCACTTTCCTTTCAGTATTTTGCTGCAATTGGCAGAAACAAGCATATTTGCTCATTCGGCCTGAAAATGCTTTTAAGCGCCTAAAATCTTACACTCTTGATTTCTGGCTAAATAAAAGCTGTTGCAATGATATTTCCATGCTGAACTGAGTTGTTCTGGGTCAAATATGAAGGCAAACCCAATTTCCTTTCAGTATTTTGCTGCAATTGGCAGAAACAAGCATATTTGCTCATTCGGCCTGAAAATGCTTTTAAACGCATAAAAACTTACACTCTTGATTTCTGGCTAAATAAAAGCTGTTGCAATGATATTTCTATGCTGAAATTAGTTGTTCTGGGTCAAATATGAAGGCAAACCCACTTTCCTTTCAGTATTTTGCTGCAATTGGCAGAAACAAGCATATTTGCTCATTCGGCCTGAAAATGCTTTTAAACGCATAAAAACTTACACTCTTGATTTCTGGCTAAATAAAAGCTGTTGCAATGATATTTCCATGCTGAACTGAGTTGTTATGGGTCAAATATGAAGGCAAACCCACTTTCCTTTCAGTATTTTGCTGCAATTGGCAGAAACAAGCATATTTGCTCATTCGGCCTGAAAATGCTTTAAGCGCATAAAAACTTACACTCTTGATTTCTGGCTAAATAAAAGCTGTTGCAATGATATTTCCATGCTGAACTGAGTTGTTCTGGGTCAAAGTTGAAGGCAAACCCACTTTCCTTTCAGTATTTTGCTGCAATTGGCAGAAACAAGCATATTTGGTCATTCGGCCTGAAAATGCTTTTAAGCGCATAATAACTTACACTCTTGATTTCTGGCTAAATAAAAGCTGTTGCAATGATATTTCCATGCTGAACTGAGTTGTTCTGGGTCAAATATGAAGGCAAACCCACTTTCCTTTCAGTATTTTGCTGCAATTGGAAGATATCAGCTCATTTGGCCTGAAAATGCTTTTAAGCGCATAAAAACTTACACTCTTGATTTCTGGCTAAATAAAAGCTGTTGCAATGATATTTCCATGCTGAAATGAGTTGTTCTGGGTCAAATATGAAGGCAAACCCACTTTCCTTTCAGTATTTTGCTGCAATTGGAAGATATCAGCTCATTCGGCCTGAAAAAGCTTTTAAGCGCATAAAAACTTACACTCTTGATTTCTGGCTAAATAAAAGCTTATGCAATGATATTTCCATGCTGAACTGAGTTGTTCTGGGTCAAATATGAAGGCAAACCCACTTTCCTTTCAGTATTTTGCTGCAATTGGCAGAAACAAGCATATTTGCTCATTCGGCCTGAAAATGCTTTTAAGCGCATAAAAACTTACACTCTTGATTTCTGGCTAAATAAAAGCTGTTGCAATGATATTTCCATGCTGAACTGAGTTGTTCTGGGTCAAATATGAAGGCAAACCCACTTTCCTTTCAGTATTTTGCTGCAATTGGCAGAAACAAGCATATTTGCTCATTCGGCCTGAAAATGCTTTTAAGCGCATAAAAACTTACACTCTTGATTTCTGGCTAAATAAAAGCTGTTGCAATGATATTTCCATGCTGAACTGAGTTGTTCTGGGTCAAATATGAAGGCAAACCCACTTTCCTTTCAGTATTTTGCTGCAATTGGAAGATATCAGCTCATTCGGCCTGAAAATGCTTTTAAGCGCATAAAAACTTACACTCTTGATTTCTGGCTAAATAAAAGCTGTTGCAATGATATTTCCATGCTGAACTGAGTTGTTCTGGGTCAAATATGAAGGAAAACCCACTTTCCTTTCAGTATTTTGCTGCAATTGGCAGAAACAAGCACATTTGCTCAATCGGCCTGAAAATGCTTTTAAGCGCATAAAAACTTACACTCTTGATTTCTGGCTAAATAAAAGCTGTTGCAATGATATTTCCATGCTGAAATGAGTTGTTCTGGGTCAAATATGAAGGCAAACCCACTTTCCCTTCGGTATTTTGCTGCAATTGGCAGAAACAAGCATATTTGCTCATTAGGTCTGAAAATGCTTTTAAGGGCATTAAAACTTCTTCAATTCTGGCTAAATAATAGCTGTTGCAATGATATTTCCATGCTGAACTGAGTTGTTCTGGGTCAAATATGAAAGCAAACCCACTTTCACTTCAGTATTTTGCTGCAATTGGCAGACATCAGCTCATTTGGCGTGAAAATGCTTTAAAGTGCAAAAAAACTTCTTAATTTCTGGCTAAATAAAAGATGTTGCAATGATATTTCCATGCTGAACTGAGTTGTTCTGAGTCAAGTATGAAGGCAAACCCACTTTCCTTTCAGTATTTTGCTGCAATTGGAAGATATCAGCTCAGTTGGCCTGAAAATGCTTTTAAGCGCATAAAAACTTACACTCTTGATTTCTGGCTAAATAAAAGCTGTTGCAATGATATTTCCATGCTGAACTGAGTTGTTCTGGGTCAAAGTTGAAGGCAAACCCACTTTCCTTTCAGTATTTTGCTGCAATTGGCAGAAACAAGCATATTTGGTCATTCGGCCTGAAAATGCTTTTAAGCGCATAAAAACTTACACTCTTGATTTCTGGCTAAATAAAAGCTGTTGCAATGATATTTCCATGCTGAACTGAGTTGTTCTGGGTCAAATATGAAGGCAAACCCACTTTCCTTTCAGTATTTTGCTGCAATTGGAAGATATCAGCTCATTTGGCCTGAAAATGCTTTTAAGCGCATAAAAACTTACACTCTTGATTTCTGGCTAAATAAAAGCTGTTGCAATGATATTTCCATGCTGAAATGAGTTGTTCTGGGTCAAATATGAAGGCAAACCCACTTTCCTTTCAGTATTTTGCTGCAATTGGAAGATATCAGCTCATTCGGCCTGAAAATGCTTTTAAGCGCATAAAAACTTACACTCTTGATTTCTGGCTAAATAAAAGCTGTTGCAATGATATTTCCATGCTGAACTGAGTTGTTCTGGGTCAAATATGAAGGCAAACCCACTTTCCTTTCAGTATTTTGCTGCAATTGGCAGAAACAAGCATATTTGCTCATTCGGCCTGAAAATGCTTTTAAGCGCATAAAAACTTACACTCTTGATTTCTGGCTAAATAAAAGCTGTTGCAATGATATTTCCATGCTGAACTGAGTTGTTCTGGGTCAAATATGAAGGCAAACCCACTTTCCTTTCAGTATTTTGCTGCAATTGGCAGAAACAAGCATATTTGCTCATTCGGCCTGAAAATGCTTTTAAGCGCATAAAAACTTACACTCTTGATTTCTGGCTAAATAAAAGCTGTTGATATGATATTTCCATGCTGAACTGAGTTGTTCTGGGTCAAATATGAAGGCAAACCCACTTTCCTTTCAGTATTTTGCTGCAATTGGAAGATATCAGCTCATTCGGCCTGAAAATGCTTTTAAGCGCATAAAAACTTACACTCTTGATTTCTGGCTAAATAAAAGCTGTTGCAATGATATTTCCATGCTGAACTGAGTTGTTCTGGGTCAAATATGAAGGCAAACCCACTTTCCTTTCAGTATTTTGCTGCAATTGGCAGAAACAAGCATATTTGCTCATTCGGCCTGAAAATGCTTTTAAGCGCATAAAAACTTACACTCTTGATTTCTGGCTAAATAAAAGCTGTTGCAATGATATTTCCATGCTGAACTGAGTTGTTCTGGGTAAAATATGAAGGCAAACCCACTTTCCTTTCAGTATTTTGCTGCAATTGGCAGAAACAAGCATATTTGCTCATTCGGCCTGAAAATGCTTTTAAACGCATAAAAACTTACACTCTTGATTTCTGGCTAAATAAAAGCTGTTGCAATGATATTTCCATGCTGAAATGAGTTTTTCTGGGTCAAATATGAAGGCAAACCCACTTTCCTTTCAGTATTTTGCTGCAATTGGAAGATATCAGCTCATTCGGCCTGAAAATGCTTTTAAGCGCATAAAAACTTACACTCTTGATTTCTGGCTAAATAAAAGCTGTTGCAATGATATTTCCATGCTGAACTGAGTTGTTCTGGGTCAAATATGAAGGCAAACCCACTTTCCTTTCAGTATTTTGCTGCAATTGGAAGATATCAGCTCATTTGGCCTGAAAATGCTTTTAAGCGCATAAAAACATACACTCTTGATTTCTGGCTAAATAAAAGCTGTTGCAATGATATTTCCATGCTGAACTGAGTTGTTCTGGGTCAAATATGAAGGCAAACCCACTTTCCTTTCAGTATTTTGCTGCAATTGGCAGAAACAAGCATATTTGCTCATTCGGCCTGAAAATGCTTTTAAGCGCATAAAAACTTACACTCTTGATTTCTGGCTAAAAAAAAGCTGTTGCAATGATATTTCCATGCTGAACTGAGTTGTTCTGGGTCAAATATGAAGGCAAACCCACTTTCCTTTCAGTATTTTGCTGCAATTGGAAGATATCAGCTCATTTGGCCTGAAAATGCTTTTAAGCGCATAAAAACTTAGACTCTTGATTTCTGGCTAAATAAAAGCTGTTGCAATGATATTTCCATGCTGAAATGAGTTGTTCTGGGTCAAATATGAAGGCAAACCCACTTTCCTTTCAGTATATTGCTGCAATTGGAAGATATCAGCTCATTTGGCCTGAAAATGCTTTTAAGCGCATAAAAACTTACACTCTTGATTTCTGGCTAAATAAAAGCTGTTGCAATGATATTTCCATGCTGAACTGAGTTGTTCTGGGTCAAATATGAAGGCAAACCCACTTTCCTTTCAGTATTTTGCTGCAATTGGCAGAAACAAGCATATTTGCTCATTCGGCCTGAAAATGCTTTTAAGCGCATAAAAACTTACACTCTTGATTTCTGGCTAAATAAAAGCTGTTGCAATGATATTTCCATGCTGAACTGAGTTGTTCTGGGTCAAATATGAAGGCAAACCCACTTTCCTTTCAGTATTTTGCTGCAATTGGCAGAAACAAGCATATTTGCTCATTCGGCCTGAAAATGCTTTTAAACGCATAAAAACTTACACTCTTGATTTCTGGCTAAATAGAAGCTGTTGCAATGATATTTCCATGCTGAAATGAGTTGTTCTGGGTCAAATATGAAGGCAAACCCACTTCCCTTTCAGTATTTTGCTGCAATTGGCAGAAACAAGCATATTTGCTCATTCGGCCTGAAAATGCTTTTAAACGCAAAAAAACTTACACTCTTGATTTCTGGCTAAATAAAAGCTGTTGCAATGATATTTCCATGCTGAACTGAGTTGTTCTGGGTCAAATATGAAGGCAAACCCACTTTCCTTTCAGAATTTTGCTGCAATTGGCAGAAACAAGCATATTTGCTCATTCGGCCTGAAAATGCTTTTAAGCGCATAAAAACTTACACTCTTGATTTCTGGCTAAATAAAAGCTGTTGCAATGATATTTCCATGCTGAACTGAGTTGTTCTGGGTCAAATATGAAGGCAAACCCACTTTCCTTTCAGAATTTTGCTGCAATTGGCAGAAACAAGCATATTTGCTCATTCGGCCTGAAAATGCTTTTAAGCGCATAAAAACTTACACTCTTGATTTCTGGCTAAATAAAAGCTGTTGCAATGATATTTCCATGCTGAACTGAGTTGTTCTGGGTCAAATATGAAGGCAAACCCACTTTCCTTTCAGTATTTTGCTGCAATTGGCAGAAACAAGCATATTTGCTCATTCGGCCTGAAAATGCTTTTAAGCGCATAAAAACTTACACTCTTGATTTCTGGCTAAATAAAAGCTGTTGCAATGATATTTCCATGCTGAACTGAGTTGTTCTGGGTCAAATATGAAGGCAAACCCACTTTCCTTTCAGTATTTTGCTGCAATTGGCAGAAACAAGCATATTTGCTCATTCGGCCTGAAAATGCTTTTAAGCGCATAAAAACTTACACTCATGATTTCTGGCTAAATAAAAGCTGTTGCAATGATATTTCAATGCTGAACTGAGTTGTTCTGGGTCAAATATGAAGGCAAACCCACTTTCCTTTCAGTATTTTGCTGCAATTGGCAGAAACAAGCATATTTGCTCATTCGGCCTGAAAATGCTTTTAAGCGCATAAAAACTTACACTCATGATTTCTGGCTAAATAAAAGCTGTTGCAATGATATTTCAATGCTTAACTGAGTTGTTCTGGGTCAAATATGAAGGCAAACCCACTTTCCTTTCAGTATTTTGCTGCAATTGGCAGAAACAAGCATATTTGCTCATTCGGCCTGAAAATGCTTTTAAGCGCATAAAAACTTACACTCTTGATTTCTGGCTAAATAAAAGCTGTTGCAATGATATTTCCATGCTGAACTGAGTTGTTCTGGGTCAAATATGAAGGCAAACCCACTTTCCTTTCAGTATTTTGCTGCAATTGGCAGAAACAAGCATATTTGCTCATTCGGCCTGAAAATGCTTTTAAGCGCAAAAAAACTTACACTCTTGATTTCTGGCTAAATAAAAGCTGTTGCAATGATATTTCCATGCTGAACTGAGTTGTTCTGGGTCAAATATGAAGGCAAACCCACTTTCCTTTCAGTATTTTGCTGCAATTGGCAGAAACAAGCATATTTGCTCATTCGGCCTGAAAATGCTTTTAAACGCATAAAAACTTACACTCTTGATTTCTGGCTAAATAGAAGCTGTTGCAATGATATTTCCATGCTGAAATGAGTTGTTCTGGGTCAAATATGACGGCAAACCCACTTCCCTTTCAGTATTTTGCTGCAATTGGCAGAAACAAGCATATTTGCTCATTCGGCCTGAAAATGCTTTTAAACGCATAAAAACTTACACTCTTGATTTCTGGCTAAATAAAAGCTGTTGCAATGATATTTCCATGCTGAACTGAGTTGTTCTGGGTCAAACATGAAGGCAAACCAACTGTCCTTTCAGTATTTTGCTGCAATTGGAAGATATCAGCTCATTTGGCCTGAGAATGCTTTTAAGTGCATAAAAACTTACACTCTTGATTTCTGGCTAAATAAAAGCTGTTGCAATGATATTTCCATGCTAAAATGAGTTGTTCTGGGTCAAATATGAAGGCAAACCCACTTTCCTTTCAGTATTTTGCTGCAATTGGAAGATATCAGCTCATTTGGCCTGAAAATGCTTTTAAGCGCATAAAAACTTACACTCTTGATTTCTGGCTAAATAAAAGCTGTTGCAATGATATTTCCATGCTGAACTGAGTTGTTCTGGGTCAAACATGAAGGCAAACCCACTTTCCTTTCAGTATTTTGCTGCAATTGGCAGAAACAAGCATATTTGCTCATTCGGCCTGAAAATGCTTTTAAGCACATAAAAACTTACACTCTTGATTTCTGGCTAAATAAAAGCTGTTGCAATGATATTTCCATGCTGAACTGAGTTGTTTTGGGTCAAATATGAAGGCAAACCCAATTTCCTTTCAGTATTTTGCTGCAATTGGCAGAAACAAGCATATTTGCTCATTCGGCCTGAAAATGCTTTTAAGCGCATAAAAACTTACACCCTTGATTTCTGGATAAATAAAAGCTGTTGCAATGATATTTCCATGCTGAACTGAGTTGTTCTGGGTCAAATATGAAGGCAAACCCACTGTCCTTTCAGTATTTTGCTGCAATTGGAAGATATCAGCTCATTTGGCCTGAAAATGCTTTTAAGCGCATAAAAACTTACACTCTTGATTTCTGGCTAAATAAAAGCTGTTGCAATGATATTTCCATGCTAAAATGAGTTGTTTTGGGTCAAATATGAAGGCAAATCCACTTTCCTTTCAGAATTTTGCTGCAATTGGAAGATATCAGCTCATTCGGCCTGAAAATGCTTTTAAGCGCATAAAAACTTACACTCTTGATTTCTTGCTAAAAAAAAGCTGTTGCAATGATATTTCCATGCTGAACTGAGTTGTTCTGGGTCAAATATGAAGGCAAACCCACTTTCCTTTCAGTATTTTGCTGCAATTGGAAGATATCAGCTCATTTGGCCTGAAAATGCTTTTAAGCGCATAAAAACTTACACTCTTGATTTCTGGCTAAATAAAAGCTGTTGCAATGATATTTCCATGCTGAACTGAGTTGTTCTGGGTCAAATATGAAGGCAAACCCACTTTCCTTTCAGTATTTTGCTGCAATTCGCAGAAACAAGCATATTTGCTCATTCGGCCTGAAAATGCTTTTAAGCGCATAAAAACTTACACTCTTGATTTCTGGCTAAATAAAAGCTGTTGCAATGATATTTCCATGCTGAAATGAGTTGTTCTGGGTCAAATATGAAGGCAAACCCACTTTCCTTTCAGTATTTTGCTGCAATTGGCAGAAACAAGCATATTTGCTCATTCGGCCTGAAAATGCTTTTAAGCGCATAAAAACTTACACTCTTGATTTCTGGCTAAATAAAAGCTGTTGCAATGATATTTCCATGCTGAACTGAGTTGTTCTGGGTCAAATATGAAGGCAAACCCAATTTCCTTTCAGTATTTTGCTGCAATTGGCAGAAACAAGCATATTTGCTCATTCGGCCTGAAAATGCTTTTAAGCGCATAAAAACTTACACTCTTGATTTCTGGCTAAATAAAAGCTGTTGCAATGATATTTCCATGCTGAACTGAGTTGTTCTGGGTCAAATATGAAGGCAAACCCACTTTCCTTTCAGTATTTTGCTGCAATTGGCAGAAACAAGCATATTTGCTCATTCGGCCTGAAAATGCTTTTAAGCGCATAAAAACTTACACTCATGATTTCTGGCTAAATAAAAGCTGTTGCAATGATATTTCCATGCTGAACTGAGTTGTTCTGGGTCAAATATGAAGGCAAACCCACTTTCCTTTCAGAATTTTGCTGCAATTGGAAGATATCAGCTCATTCGGCCTGAAAATGCTTTTAAGCGCATAAAAACTTACACTCTTGATTTCTTGCTAAAAAAAGCTGTTGCAATGATATTTCCATGCTGAACTGAGTTGTTCTGGGTCAAATATGAAGGCAAACCCACTTTCCTTTCAGTATTTTGCTGCAATTGGCAGAAACAAGCATATTTGCTCATTTGGCCTGAAAATGCTTTTAAGCGCATAAAAACTTACACTCTTGATTTCTGGCTAAATAAAAGCTGTTGCAATGATATTTCCATGCTGAACTGAGTTGTTCTGGGTCAAATATGAAGGCAAACCCACTTTCCTTTCAGTATTTTGCTGCAATTGGAAGATATCAGCTCATTTGGCCTGAAAATGCTTTTAAGCGCATAAAAACTTACACTCTTGATTTCTCGCTAAATAAAAGCTGTTGCAATGATATTTCCATGCTGAACTGAGTTGTTCTGGGTCAAATATGAAGGCAAACCCACTTTCCTTTCAGTATTTTGCTGCAATTCGCAGAAACAAGCATATTTGCTCATTCGGCCTGAAAATGCTTTTAAGCGCATAAAAACTTACACTCTTGATTTCTGGCTAAATAAAAGCTGTTGCAATGATATTTCCATGCTGAACTGAGTTGTTCTGGGTCAAATATGAAGGCAAACCCACTTTCTTTTCAGTATTTTGCTACAATTGGCAGAAACAAGCATATTTGCTCATTCGGCCTGAAAATGCTTTTAAACGCATAAAAACTTACACTCTTGATTTCTGGCTAAATAAAAGCTGTTGCAATGATATTTCCATGCTGAACTGAGTTGTTCTGGGTCAAATATGAAGGCAAACCCACTTTCCTTTCAGTATTTTGCTGCAATTGGAAGATATCAGCTCATTTGGCCTGAAAATGCTTTTAAGCGCATAAAAACATACACTCTTGATTTCTGGCTAAATAAAAGCTGTTGCAATGATATTTCCATGCTGAACTGAGTTGTTCTGGGTCAAATATGAAGGCAAACCCACTTTCCTTTCAGTATTTTGCTGCAATTGGCAGAAACAAGCATATTTGCTCATTCGGCCTGAAAATGCTTTTAAGCGCATAAAAACTTACACTCTTGATTTCTGGCTAAAAAAAAGCTGTTGCAATGATATTTCCATGCTGAACTGAGTTGTTCTGGGTCAAATATGAAGGCAAACCCACTTTCCTTTCAGTATTTTGCTGCAATTGGAAGATATCAGCTCATTTGGCCTGAAAACGCTTTTAAGCGCATAAAAACTTAGACTCTTGATTTCTGGCTAAATAAAAGCTGTTGCAATGATATTTCCATGCTGAAATGAGTTGTTCTGGGTCAAATATGAAGGCAAACCCACTTTCCTTTCAGTATATTGCTGCAATTGGAAGATATCAGCTCATTTGGCCTGAAAATGCTTTTAAGCGCATAAAAACTTACACTCTTGATTTCTGGCTAAATAAAAGCTGTTGCAATGATATTTCCATGCTGAACTGAGTTGTTCTGGGTCAAATATGAAGGCAAACCCACTTTCCTTTCAGTATTTTGCTGCAATTGGCAGAAACAAGCATATTTGCTCATTCGGCCTGAAAATGCTTTTAAGCGCATAAAAACTTACACTCTTGATTTCTGGCTAAATAAAAGCTGTTGCAATGATATTTCCATGCTGAACTGAGTTGTTCTGGGTCAAATATGAAGGCAAACCCACTTTCCTTTCAGTATTTTGCTGCAATTGGCAGAAACAAGCATATTTGCTCATTCGGCCTGAAAATGCTTTTAAGCGCATAAAAACTTACACTCTTGATTTCTGGCTAAATAAAAGCTGTTGCAATGATATTTCCATGCTGAACTGAGTTGTTCTGGGTCAAATATGAAGGAAAACCCACTTTCCTTTCAGTATTTTGCTGCAATTGGCAGAAACAAGCATATTTGCTCATTCGGCCTGAAAATGCTTTTAAGCGCATAAAAACTTACACTCTTGATTTCTGGCTAAATAAAAGCTGTTGCAATGATATTTCCATGCTGAAATTAGTTTTTCTGGGTCAAATATGAAGGCAAACCCACTTTCCTTTCAGTATTTTGCTGCAATTGGCAGAAACAAGCATATTTGCTCATTTGGCCTGAAAATGCTTTTAAGCGCATAAAAACTTACACTCTTGATTTCTGGCTAAATAAAAGCTGTTGCAATGATATTTCCATGCTGAACTGAGTTGTTCTGGGTCAAATATGAAGGCAAACCCAATTTCCTTTCAGTATTTTGCTGCAATTGGCAGAAACAAGCATATTTGCTCATTCGGCCTGAAAATGCTTTTAAACGCATAAAAACTTACACTCTTGATTTCTGGCTAAATAAAAGCTGTTGCAATGATATTTCCATGCTGAACTGAGTTGTTCTGGGTCAAATATGAAGGCAAACCCACTTTCCTTTCAGTATTTTGCTGCAATTGGCAGAAACAAGCATATTTGCTCATTCGGCCTGAAAATGCTTTTAAGCGCATAAAAACTTACACTCATGATTTCTGGCTAAATAAAAGCTGTTGCAATGATATTTCCATGCTGAACTGAGTTGTTCTGGGTCAAATATGAAGGCAAACCCACTTTCCTTTCAGTATTTTGCTGCAATTGGCAGAAACAAGCATATTTGCTCATTCGGCCTGAAAATGCTTTTAAGCGCATAAAAACTTACACTCTTGATTTCTGGCTAAATAAAAGCTGTTGCAATGATATTTCCATGCTGAACTGAGTTGTTCTGGGTCAAATATGAAGGCAAACCCACTTTCCTTTCAGTATTTTGCTGCAATTGGCAGAAACAAGCATATTTGCTCATTCGGCCTGAAAATGCTTTTAAGCGCATAAAAACTTACACTCATGATTTCTGGCTAAATAAAAGCTGTTGCAATGATATTTCAATGCTGAACTGAGTTGTTCTGAGTCAAATATGAAGGCAAACCCACTTTCCTTTCAGTATTTTGCTGCAATTGGCAGAAACAAGCATATTTGCTCATTCGGCCTGAAAATGCTTTTAAGCGCATAAAAACTTACACTCTTGATTTCTGGCTAAAAAAAAAGCTGTTGCAATGATATTTCCATGCTGAACTGAGTTGTTCTGGGTCAAATATGAAGGCAAACCCACTTTCCTTTCAGTATTTTGCTGCAATTGGCAGAAACAAGCATATTTGCTCATTCGGCCTGAAAATGCTTTTAAGCGCATAAAAACTTACACTCTTGATTTCTGGCTAAATAAAAGCTGTTGCAATGATATTTCCATGCTGAACTGAGTTGTTCTTGGTCAAATATGAAGGCAAACCCACTTTCCTTTCAGAATTTTGCTGCAATTGGCAGAAACAAGCATATTTGCTCATTCGGCCTGAAAATGCTTTTAAGCGCATAAAAACTTACACTCTTGATTTCTGGCTAAATAAAAGCTGTTGCAATGATATTTCCATGCTGAACTGAGTTGTTCTGGGTCAAATATGAAGGCAAACCCACTTTCCTTTCAGTATTTTGCTGCAATTGGCAGAAACAAGCATATTTGCTCATTCGGCCTGAAAATGCTTTTAAGCGCATAAAAACTTACACTCTTGATTTCTGGCTAAATAAAAGCTGTTGCAATGATATTTCCATGCTGAACTGAGTTGTTCTGGGTCAAATATGAAGGCAAACCCACTTTCCTTTCAGTATTTTGCTGCAATTGGCAGAAACAAGCATATTTGCTCATTCGGCCTGAAAATGCTTTTAAACGCATAAAAACTTACACTCTTGATTTCTGGCTAAATAGAAGCTGTTGCAATGATATTTCCATGCTGAACTTAGTTGTTCTGGGTCAAATATGAAGGCAAACCCACTTTCCTTTCAGTATTTTGCTGCAATTCGCAGAAACAAGCATATTTGCTCATTCGGCCTGAAAATGATTTTAAGCGCATAAAAACTTACACTCTTGATTTCTGGCTAAATAAAAGCTGTTGCAATGATATTTCCATGCTGAAATGAGTTGTTCTGGGTCAAATATGAAGGCAAACCCACTTTCCTTTCAGAATTTTGCTGCAATTGGAAGATATCAGCTCATTCGGCCTGAAAATGCTTTTAAGCGCATAAAAACTTACACTCTTGATTTCTGGCTAAATAAAAGCTGTTGCAATGATATTTCCATGCTGAACTGAGTTGTTCTGGGTCAAATATGAAGGCAAACCCACTTTCCTTTCAGTATTTTGCTGCAATTGGCAGAAACAAGCATATTTGCTCATTCGGCCTGAAAATGCTTTTAAGCGCATAAAAACTTACACTCTTGATTTCTGGCTAAATAAAAGCTGTTGCAATGATATTTCCATGCTGAACTGAGTTGTTCTGGGTCAAATATGAAGGCAAACCCACTTTCCTTTCAGTATTTTGCTGCAATTGGCAGAAACAAGCATATTTGCTCATTCGGCCTGAAAATGCTTTTAAGCGCATAAAAACTTACACTCTTGATTTCTGGCTAAATAAAAGCTGTTGCAATGATATTTCCATGCTGAACTGAGTTGTTCTGGGTCAAATATGAAGGCAAACCCACTTTCCTTTCAGTATTTTGCTGCAATTGGCAGAAACAAGCATATTTGCTCATTCGGCCTGAAAATGCTTTTAAGCGCATAAAAACTTACACTCTTGATTTCTGGCTAAATACAAGCTGTTGCAATGATATTTCCATGCTGAACTGAGTTGTTCTGGGTCAAATATGAAGGCAAACCCACTTTCCTTTCAGTATTTTGCTGCAATTGGCAGAAACAAGCATATTTGCTCATTCGGCCTGAAAATGCTTTTAAGCGCATAAAAACTTACACTCTTGATTTCTGGCTAAATAAAAGCTGTTGCAATGATATTTCCATGCTGAAATGAGTTGTTCTGGGTCAAATATGAAGGCAAACCCACTTTCCTTTCAGTATTTTGCTGCAATTCGCAGAAACAAGCATATTTGCTCATTCGGCCTGAAAATGCTTTTAAGCGCATAAAAACTTACACTCTTGATTTCTGGCTAAATAAAAGCTGTTGCAATGATATTTCCATGCTGAACTGAGTTGTTCTGGGTCAAATATGAAGGCAAACCCACTTTCCTTTCAGTATTTTGCTGCAATTGGCAGAAACAAACATATTTGCTCATTCGGCCTGAAAATGCTTTTAAACGCATAAAAACTTACACTCTTGATTTCTGGCTAAATAGAAGCTGTTGCAATGATATTTCCATGCTGAACTTAGTTGTTCTGGGTCAAATATGAAGGCAAACCCACTTTCCTTTCAGTATTTTGCTGCAATTCGCAGAAACAAGCATATTTGCTCATTCGGCCTGAAAATGATTTTAAGCGCATAAAAACTTACACTCTTGATTTCTGGCTAAATAAAAGCTGTTGCAATGATATTTCCATGCTGAAATGAGTTGTTCTGGGTCAAATATGAAGGCAAACCCACTTTCCTTTCAGTATTTTGCTGCAATTCGCAGAAACAAGCATATTTGCTCATTCGGCCTGAAAATGCTTTTAAGCGCATAAAAACTTACACTCTTGATTTCTGGCTAAATAAAAGCTGTTGCAATGATATTTCCATGCTGAACTGAGTTGTTCTGGGTCAAATATGAAGGCAAACCCACTTTCCTTTCAGTATTTTGCTGCAATTGGCAGAAACAAACATATTTGCTCATTCGGCCTGAAAATGCTTTTAAACGCATAAAAACTTACACTCTTGATTTCTGGCTAAATAGAAGCTGTTGCAATGATATTTCCATGCTGAACTTAGTTGTTCTGGGTCAAATATGAAGGCAAACCCACTTTCCTTTCAGTATTTTGCTGCAATTCGCAGAAACAAGCATATTTGCTCATTCGGCCTGAAAATGATTTTAAGCGCATAAAAACTTACACTCTTGATTTCTGGCTAAATAAAAGCTGTTGCAATGATATTTCCATGCTGAAATGAGTTGTTCTGGGTCAAATATGAAGGCAAACCCACTTTCCTTTCAGAATTTTGCTGCAATTGGAAGATATCAGCTCATTCGGCCTGAAAATGCTTTTAAGCGCATAAAAACTTACACTCTTGATTTCTTGCTAAAAAAAAGCTGTTGCAATGATATTTCCATGCTGAACTGAGTTGTTCTGGGTCAAATATGAAGGCAAACCCACTTTCCTTTCAGTATTTTGCTGCAATTGGAAGATATCAGCTCATTTGGCCTGAAAATGCTTTTAAGCGCATAAAAACTTACACTCTTGATTTCTGGCTAAATAAAAGCTGTTGCAATGATATTTCCATGCTGAACTGAGTTGTTCTGGGTCAAATATGAAGGCAAACCCACTTTCCTTTCAGTATTTTGCTGCAATTCGCAGAAACAAGCATATTTGCTCATTCGGCCTGAAAATGCTTTTAAGCGCATAAAAACTTACACCCTTGATTTCTGGATAAATAAAAGCTGTTGCAATGATATTTCCATGCTGAACTGAGTTGTTCTGGGTCAAATATGAAGGCAAACCCACTTTCCTTTCAGAATTTTGCTGCAATTGGAAGATATCAGCTCATTCGGCCTGAAAATGCTTTTAAGCGCATAAAAACTTACACTCTTGATTTCTTGCTAAAAAAAAGCTGTTGCAATGATATTTCCATGCTGAACTGAGTTGTTCTGGGTCAAATATGAAGGCAAACCCACTTTCCTTTCAGTATTTTGCTGCAATTGGAAGATATCAGCTCATTTGGCCTGAAAATGCTTTTAAGCGCATAAAAACTTACACTCTTGATTTCTGGCTAAATAAAAGCTGTTGCAATGATATTTCCATGCTGAACTGAGTTGTTCTGGGTCAAATATGAAGGCAAACCCACTTTCCTTTCAGTATTTTGCTGCAATTGGCAGAAACAAGCATATTTGCTCATTCGGCCTGAAAATGCTTTTAAGCGCATAAAAACTTACACTCTTGATTTCTGGCTAAATACAAGCTGTTGCAATGATATTTCCATGCTGAACTGAGTTGTTCTGGGTCAAATATGAAGGCAAACCCACTTTCCTTTCAGTATTTTGCTGCAATTGGCAGAAACAAGCATATTTGCTCATTCGGCCTGAAAATGCTTTTAAGCGCATAAAAACTTACACTCTTGATTTCTGGCTAAATAAAAGCTGTTGCAATGATATTTCCATGCTGAAATGAGTTGTTCTGGGTCAAATATGAAGGCAAACCCACTTTCCTTTCAGTATTTTGCTGCAATTCGCAGAAACAAGCATATTTGCTCATTCGGCCTGAAAATGCTTTTAAGCGCATAAAAACTTACACTCTTGATTTCTGGCTAAATAAAAGCTGTTGCAATGATATTTCCATGCTGAACTGAGTTGTTCTGGGTCAAATATGAAGGCAAACCCACTTTCCTTTCAGTATTTTGCTGCAATTGGCAGAAACAAACATATTTGCTCATTCGGCCTGAAAATGCTTTTAAACGCATAAAAACTTACACTCTTGATTTCTGGCTAAATAGAAGCTGTTGCAATGATATTTCCATGCTGAACTTAGTTGTTCTGGGTCAAATATGAAGGCAAACCCACTTTCCTTTCAGTATTTTGCTGCAATTCGCAGAAACAAGCATATTTGCTCATTCGGCCTGAAAATGATTTTAAGCGCATAAAAACTTACACTCTTGATTTCTGGCTAAATAAAAGCTGTTGCAATGATATTTCCATGCTGAAATGAGTTGTTCTGGGTCAAATATGAAGGCAAACCCACTTTCCTTTCAGAATTTTGCTGCAATTGGAAGATATCAGCTCATTCGGCCTGAAAATGCTTTTAAGCGCATAAAAACTTACACTCTTGATTTCTTGCTAAAAAAAAGCTGTTGCAATGATATTTCCATGCTGAACTGAGTTGTTCTGGGTCAAATATGAAGGCAAACCCACTTTCCTTTCAGTATTTTGCTGCAATTGGAAGATATCAGCTCATTTGGCCTGAAAATGCTTTTAAGCGCATAAAAACTTACACTCTTGATTTCTGGCTAAATAAAAGCTGTTGCAATGATATTTCCATGCTGAACTGAGTTGTTCTGGGTCAAATATGAAGGCAAACCCACTTTCCTTTCAGTATTTTGCTGCAATTCGCAGAAACAAGCATATTTGCTCATTCGGCCTGAAAATGCTTTTAAGCGCATAAAAACTTACACCCTTGATTTCTGGATAAATAAAAGCTGTTGCAATGATATTTCCATGCTGAACTGAGTTGTTCTGGGTCAAATATGAAGGCAAACCCACTTTCCTTTCAGAATTTTGCTGCAATTGGAAGATATCAGCTCATTCGGCCTGAAAATGCTTTTAAGCGCATAAAAACCTACACTCTTGATTTCTTGCTAAAAAAAAGCTGTTGCAATGATATTTCCATGCTGAACTGAGTTGTTCTGGGTCAAATATGAAGGCAAACCCACTTTCCTTTCAGTATTTTGCTGCAATTGGAAGATATCAGCTCATTTGGCCTGAAAATGCTTTTAAGCGCATAAAAACTTACACTCTTGATTTCTGGCTAAATAAAAGCTGTTGCAATGATATTTCCATGCTGAACTGAGTTGTTCTGGGTCAAATATGAAGGCAAACCCACTTTCCTTTCAGTATTTTGCTGCAATTGGAAGATATCAGCTCATTTGGCCTGAAAATGCTTTTAAGCGCATAAAAACTTACACTCTTGATTTCTGGCTAAATAAAAGCTGTTGCAATGATATTTCCATGCTGAACTGAGTTGTTCTGGGTCAAATATGAAGGCAAACCCACTTTCCTTTCAGTATTTTGCTGCAATTCGCAGAAACAAGCATATTTGCTCATTCGGCCTGAAAATGCTTTTAAGCGCATAAAAACTTACACTCTTGATTTCTGGCTAAATAAAAGCTGTTGCAATGATATTTCCATGCTGAAATGAGTTGTTCTGGGTCAAATATGAAGGCAAACCCACTTTCCTTTCAGTATTTTGCTGCAATTGGCAGAAACAAGCATATTTGCTCATTCGGCCTGAAAATGCTTTTAAACGCATAAAAACTTACACTCTTGATTTCTGGCTAAATAAAAGCTGTTGCAATGATATTTCCATGCTGAAATGAGTTGTTCTGGGTCAAATATGAAGGCAAACCCACTTTCCTTTCAGTATATTGCTGCAATTGGAAGATATCAGCTCATTTGGCCTGAAAATGCTTTTAAGCGCATAAAAACTTACACTCTTGATTTCTGGCTAAATAAAAGCTGTTGCAATGATATTTCCATGCTGAACTGAGTTGTTCTGCGTCAAAAATAAAGGCAAACCCACTTTCCTTTCAGTATTTTGCTGCAATTGGCAGAAACAAGCATATTTGCTCATTCGGCCTGAAAATGCTTTTAAACGCATAAAAACTTACACTCTTGATTTCTGGCTAAATAAAAGCTGTTGCAATGATATTTCCATGCTGAAATGAGTTGTTCTGGGTCAAATATGAAGGCAAACCCACTTTCCTTTCAGTATTTTGCTGCAATTGGAAGATATCAGCTCATTTGGCCTGAAAATGCTTTTAAGCGCATAAAAACTTACACTCTTGATTTCTGGCTAAATAAAAGCTGTTGCAATGATATTTCCATGCTGAACTGAGTTGTTCTGGGTCAAATATGAAGGCAAACCCACTTTCTTTTCAGTATTTTGCTGCAATTGGCAGAAACAAGCATATTTGCTCATTTGGCCTGAAAATGCTTTTAAGCGCATAAAAACTTACACTCTTGATTTCTGGCTAAATAAAAGCTGTTGCAATGATATTTCCATGCTGAACTGAGTTGTTCTGGGTCAAATATGAAGGCAAACCCACTTTCCTTTCAGTATTTTGCTGCAATTGGCAGAAACAAGCATATTTGCTCATTCGGCCTGAAAATGCTTTTAAGCGCATAAAAACTTACACTCTTGATTTCTGGCTAAATAAAAGCTGTTGCAATGATATTTCCATGCTGAACTGAGTTGTTCTGGGTCAAATATGAAGGCAAACCCACTTTCCTTTCAGTATTTTGCTGCAATTGGCAGAAACAAGCATATTTGCTCATTCGGCCTGAAAATGCTTTTAAGCGCATAAAAACTTACACTCTTGATTTCTGGCTAAATAAAAGCTGTTGCAATGATATTTCCATGCTGAACTGAGTTGTTCTGGGTCAAATATGAAGGCAAACCCACTTTCCTTTCAGTATTTTGCTGCAATTGGCAGAAACAAGCATATTTGCTCATTCGGCCTGAAAATGCTTTTAAGCGCATAAAAACTTACACTCTTGATTTCTGGCTAAATACAAGCTGTTGCAATGATATTTCCATGCTGAACTGAGTTGTTCTGGGTCAAATATGAAGGCAAACCCACTTTCCTTTCAGTATTTTGCTGCAATTGGCAGAAACAAGCATATTTGCTCATTCGGCCTGAAAATGCTTTTAAGCGCATAAAAACTTACACTCTTGATTTCTGGCTAAATAAAAGCTGTTGCAATGATATTTCCATGCTGAAATGAGTTGTTCTGGGTCAAATATGAAGGCAAACCCACTTTCCTTTCAGTATTTTGCTGCAATTCGCAGAAACAAGCATATTTGCTCATTCGGCCTGAAAATGCTTTTAAGCGCATAAAAACTTACACTCTTGATTTCTGGCTAAATAAAAGCTGTTGCAATGATATTTCCATGCTGAACTGAGTTGTTCTGGGTCAAATATGAAGGCAAACCCACTTTCCTTTCAGTATTTTGCTGCAATTGGCAGAAACAAACATATTTGCTCATTCGGCCTGAAAATGCTTTTAAACGCATAAAAACTTACACTCTTGATTTCTGGCTAAATAGAAGCTGTTGCAATGATATTTCCATGCTGAACTTAGTTGTTCTGGGTCAAATATGAAGGCAAACCCACTTTCCTTTCAGTATTTTGCTGCAATTCGCAGAAACAAGCATATTTGCTCATTCGGCCTGAAAATGATTTTAAGCGCATAAAAACTTACACTCTTGATTTCTGGCTAAATAAAAGCTGTTGCAATGATATTTCCATGCTGAAATGAGTTGTTCTGGGTCAAATATGAAGGCAAACCCACTTTCCTTTCAGAATTTTGCTGCAATTGGAAGATATCAGCTCATTCGGCCTGAAAATGCTTTTAAGCGCATAAAAACTTACACTCTTGATTTCTTGCTAAAAAAAAGCTGTTGCAATGATATTTCCATGCTGAACTGAGTTGTTCTGGGTCAAATATGAAGGCAAACCCACTTTCCTTTCAGTATTTTGCTGCAATTGGAAGATATCAGCTCATTTGGCCTGAAAATGCTTTTAAGCGCATAAAAACTTACACTCTTGATTTCTGGCTAAATAAAAGCTGTTGCAATGATATTTCCATGCTGAACTGAGTTGTTCTGGGTCAAATATGAAGGCAAACCCACTTTCCTTTCAGTATTTTGCTGCAATTCGCAGAAACAAGCATATTTGCTCATTCGGCCTGAAAATGCTTTTAAGCGCATAAAAACTTACACCCTTGATTTCTGGATAAATAAAAGCTGTTGCAATGATATTTCCATGCTGAACTGAGTTGTTCTGGGTCAAATATGAAGGCAAACCCACTTTCCTTTCAGAATTTTGCTGCAATTGGAAGATATCAGCTCATTCGGCCTGAAAATGCTTTTAAGCGCATAAAAACTTACACTCTTGATTTCTTGCTAAAAAAAAGCTGTTGCAATGATATTTCCATGCTGAACTGAGTTGTTCTGGGTCAAATATGAAGGCAAACCCACTTTCCTTTCAGTATTTTGCTGCAATTGGAAGATATCAGCTCATTTGGCCTGAAAATGCTTTTAAGCGCATAAAAACTTACACTCTTGATTTCTGGCTAAATAAAAGCTGTTGCAATGATATTTCCATGCTGAACTGAGTTGTTCTGGGTCAAATATGAAGGCAAACCCACTTTCCTTTCAGTATTTTGCTGCAATTGGCAGAAACAAGCATATTTGCTCATTTGGCCTGAAAATGCTTTTAAGCGCATAAAAACTTACACTCTTGATTTCTGGCTAAATAAAAGCTGTTGCAATGATATTTCCATGCTGAACTGAGTTGTTCTGGGTCAAATATGAAGGCAAACCCACTTTCCTTTCAGTATTTTGCTGCAATTGGAAGATATCAGCTCATTTGGCCTGAAAATGCTTTTAAGCGCATAAAAACTTACACTCTTGATTTCTGGCTAAATAAAAGCTGTTGCAATGATATTTCCATGCTGAACTGAGTTGTTCTGGGTCAAATATGAAGGCAAACCCACTTTCCTTTCAGTATTTTGCTGCAATTCGCAGAAACAAGCATATTTGCTCATTCGGCCTGAAAATGCTTTTAAGCGCATAAAAACTTACACTCTTGATTTCTGGCTAAATAAAAGCTGTTGCAATGATATTTCCATGCTGAAATGAGTTGTTCTGGGTCAAATATGAAGGCAAACCCACTTTCCTTTCAGTATTTTGCTGCAATTGGCAGAAACAAGCATATTTGCTCATTCGGCCTGAAAATGCTTTTAAACGCATAAAAACTTACACTCTTGATTTCTGGCTAAATAAAAGCTGTTGCAATGATATTTCCATGCTGAAATGAGTTGTTCTGGGTCAAATATGAAGGCAAACCCACTTTCCTTTCAGTATATTGCTGCAATTGGAAGATATCAGCTCATTTGGCCTGAAAATGCTTTTAAGCGCATAAAAACTTACACTCTTGATTTCTGGCTAAATAAAAGCTGTTGCAATGATATTTCCATGCTGAACTGAGTTGTTCTGCGTCAAAAATAAAGGCAAACCCACTTTCCTTTCAGTATTTTGCTGCAATTGGCAGAAACAAGCATATTTGCTCATTCGGCCTGAAAATGCTTTTAAACGCATAAAAACTTACACTCTTGATTTCTGGCTAAATAAAAGCTGTTGCAATGATATTTCCATGCTGAAATGAGTTGTTCTGGGTCAAATATGAAGGCAAACCCACTTTCCTTTCAGTATTTTGCTGCAATTGGAAGATATCAGCTCATTTGGCCTGAAAATGCTTTTAAGCGCATAAAAACTTACACTCTTGATTTCTGGCTAAATAAAAGCTGTTGCAATGATATTTCCATGCTGAACTGAGTTGTTCTGGGTCAAATATGAAGGCAAACCCACTTTCTTTTCAGTATTTTGCTGCAATTGGCAGAAACAAGCATATTTGCTCATTTGGCCTGAAAATGCTTTTAAGCGCATAAAAACTTACACTCTTGATTTCTGGCTAAATAAAAGCTGTTGCAATGATATTTCCATGCTGAACTGAGTTGTTCTGGGTCAAATATGAAGGCAAACCCACTTTCCTTTCAGTATTTTGCTGCAATTGGCAGAAACAAGCATATTTGCTCATTCGGCCTGAAAATGCTTTTAAGCGCATAAAAACTTACACTCATGATTTCTGGCTAAATAAAAGCTGTTGCAATGATATTTCAATGCTGAACTGAGTTGTTCTGGGTCAAATATGAAGGCAAACCCACTTTCCTTTCAGTATTTTGCTGCAATTGGCAGAAACAAGCATATTTGCTCATTCGGCCTGAAAATGCTTTTAAGCGCATAAAAACTTACACTCTTGATTTCTGGCTAAATAAAAGCTGTTGCAATGATATTTCCATGCTGAACTGAGTTGTTCTGGGTCAAATATGAAGGCAAACCCACTTTCCTTTCAGTATTTTGCTGCAATTGGCAGAAACAAACATATTTGCTCATTCGGCCTGAAAATGCTTTTAAGCGCATAAAAACTTACACTCTTGATTTCTGGCTAAATAAAAGCTGTTGCAATGATATTTCCATGCTGAACTGAGTTGTTCTGGGTCAAATATGAAGGCAAACCCACTTTCCTTTCAGTATTTTGCTGCAATTGGAAGATATCAGCTCATTTGGCCTGAAAATGCTTTTAAGCGCATAAAAACTTACACTCTTGATTTCTGGCTAAATAAAAGCTGTTGCAATGATATTTCCATGCTGAACTGAGTTGTTCTGGGTCAAATATGAAGGCAAACCCACTTTCCTTTCAGTATTTTGCTGCAATTGGCAGAAACAAGCATATTTGCTCATTTGGCCTGAAAATGCTTTTAAGCGCATAAAAACTTACACTCTTGATTTCTGGCTAAATAAAAGCTGTTGCAATGATATTTCCATGCTGAACTGAGTTGTTCTGGGTCAAATATGAAGGCAAACCCACTTTCCTTTCAGTATTTTGCTGCAATTGGAAGATATCAGCTCATTTGGCCTGAAAATGCTTTTAAGCGCATAAAAACTTACACTCTTGATTTCTGGCTAAATAAAAGCTGTTGCAATGATATTTCCATGCTGAACTGAGTTGTTCTGGGTCAAATATGAAGGCAAACCCACTTTCCTTTCAGTATTTTGCTGCAATTCGCAGAAACAAGCATATTTGCTCATTCGGCCTGAAAATGCTTTTAAGCGCATAAAAACTTACACTCTTGATTTCTGGCTAAATAAAAGCTGTTGCAATGATATTTCCATGCTGAAATGAGTTGTTCTGGGTCAAATATGAAGGCAAACCCACTTTCCTTTCAGTATTTTGCTGCAATTGGCAGAAACAAGCATATTTGCTCATTCGGCCTGAAAATGCTTTTAAACGCATAAAAACTTACACTCTTGATTTCTGGCTAAATAAAAGCTGTTGCAATGATATTTCCATGCTGAAATGAGTTGTTCTGGGTCAAATATGAAGGCAAACCCACTTTCCTTTCAGTATATTGCTGCAATTGGAAGATATCAGCTCATTTGGCCTGAAAATGCTTTTAAGCGCATAAAAACTTACACTCTTGATTTCTGGCTAAATAAAAGCTGTTGCAATGATATTTCCATGCTGAACTGAGTTGTTCTGCGTCAAATATGAAGGCAAACCCACTTTCTTTTCAGTATTTTGCTGCAATTGGCAGAAACAAGCAAATTTGCTCATTCGGCCTGAAAATGCTTTTAAACGCATAAAAACTTACACTCTTGATTTCTGACTAAATAAAAGCTGTTGCAATGATATTTCCATGCTGAACTGAGTTGTTCTGGGTCAAATATGAAGGCAAACCCACTTTCCTTTCAGTATTTTGCTGCAATTGGAAGATATCAGCTCATTTGGCCTGAAAATGCTTTTAAGCGCATAAAAACTTACACTCTTGATTTCTGGCTAAATAAATGCTGTTGCAATGATATTTCCATGCTGAACTGAGTTGTTCTGGGTCAAATATGAAGGCAAACCCACTTTCCTTTCAGTATTTTGCTGCAATTGGCAGAAACAAGCATATTTGCTCATTCGGCCTGAAAATGCTTTTAAGCGCATAAAAACTTACACTCTTGATTTCTGGCTAAATAAAAGCTGTTGCAATGATATTTCCATGCTGAACTGAGTTGTTCTGGGTCAAATATGAAGGCAAACCCACTTTCCTTTCAGTATTTTGCTGCAATTGGAAGATATCAGCTCATTTGGCCTGAAAATGCTTTTAAGCGCATAAAAACTTACACTCTTGATTTCTGGCTAAATAAAAGCTGTTGCAATGATATTTCCATGCTGAACTGAGTTGTTCTGGGTCAAATATGAAGGCAAACCCACTTTCCTTTCAGTATTTTGCTGCAATTCGCAGAAACAAGCATATTTGCTCATTCGGCCTGAAAATGCTTTTAAGCGCATAAAAACTTACACTCTTGATTTCTGGCTAAATAAAAGCTGTTGCAATGATATTTCCATGCTGAAATGAGTTGTTCTGGGTCAAATATGAAGGCAAACCCACTTTCCTTTCAGTATTTTGCTGCAATTGGCAGAAACAAGCATATTTGCTCATTCGGCCTGAAAATGCTTTTAAACGCATAAAAACTTACACTCTTGATTTCTGGCTAAATAAAAGCTGTTGCAATGATATTTCCATGCTGAAATGAGTTGTTCTGGGTCAAATATGAAGGCAAACCCACTTTCCTTTCAGTATATTGCTGCAATTGGAAGATATCAGCTCATTTGGCCTGAAAATGCTTTTAAGCGCATAAAAACTTACACTCTTGATTTCTGGCTAAATAAAAGCTGTTGCAATGATATTTCCATGCTGAACTGAGTTGTTCTGCGTCAAATATGAAGGCAAACCCACTTTCTTTTCAGTATTTTGCTGCAATTGGCAGAAACAAGCAAATTTGCTCATTCGGCCTGAAAATGCTTTTAAACGCATAAAAACTTACACTCTTGATTTCTGACTAAATAAAAGCTGTTGCAATGATATTTCCATGCTGAACTGAGTTGTTCTGGGTCAAATATGAAGGCAAACCCACTTTCCTTTCAGTATTTTGCTGCAATTGGAAGATATCAGCTCATTTGGCCTGAAAATGCTTTTAAGCGCATAAAAACTTACACTCTTGATTTCTGGCTAAATAAATGCTGTTGCAATGATATTTCCATGCTGAACTGAGTTGTTCTGGGTCAAATATGAAGGCAAACCCACTTTCCTTTCAGTATTTTGCTGCAATTGGCAGAAACAAGCATATTTGCTCATTCGGCCTGAAAATGCTTTTAAGCGCATAAAAACTTACACTCTTGATTTCTGGCTAAATAAAAGCTGTTGCAATGATATTTCCATGCTGAACTGAGTTGTTCTGGGTCAAATATGAAGGCAAACCCACTTTCCTTTCAGTATTTTGCTGCAATTGGCAGAAACAAGCATATTTGCTCATTCGGCCTGAAAATGCTTTTAAGCGCATAAAAACTTACACTCATGATTTCTGGCTAAATAAAAGCTGTTGCAATGATATTTCAATGCTGAACTGAGTTGTTCTGGGTCAAATATGAAGGCAAACCCACTTTCCTTTCAGTATTTTGCTGCAATTGGCAGAAACAAGCATATTTGCTCATTCGGCCTGAAAATGCTTTTAAGCGCATAAAAACTTACACTCTTGATTTCTGGCTAAATACAAGCTGTTGCAATGATATTTCCATGCTGAACTGAGTTGTTCTGGGTCAAATATGAAGGCAAACCCACTTTCCTTTCAGTATTTTGCTGCAATTGGCAGAAACAAGCATATTTGCTCATTCGGCCTGAAAATGCTTTTAAGCGCATAAAAACTTACACTCTTGATTTCTGGCTAAATAAAAGCTGTTGCAATGATATTTCCATGCTGAAATGAGTTGTTCTGGGTCAAATATGAAGGCAAACCCACTTTCCTTTCAGTATTTTGCTGCAATTGGCAGAAACAAGCATATTTGCTCATTCGGCCTGAAAATGCTTTTAAGCGCATAAAAACTTACACTCTTGATTTCTGGCTAAATAAAAGCTGTTGCAATGATATTTTCATGCTGAACTGAGTTGTTCTGGGTCAAATATGAAGGCAAACCCACTTTCCTTTCAGTATTTTGCTGCAATTGGCAGAAACAAGCATATTTGCTCATTCGGGCTGAAAATGCTTTTAAACGCATAAAAACTTACACTCTTGATTTCTGGCTAAATAAAAGCTGTTGCAATGATATTTCCATGCTGAACTGAGTTGTTCTGGGTCAAATATGAAGGCAAACCCACTTTCCTTTCAGTATTTTGCTGCAATTGGCAGAAACAAACATATTTGCTCATTCGGCCTGAAAATGCTTTTAAGCGCATAAAAACTTACACTCTTGATTTCTGGCTAAATAAAAGCTGTTGCAATGATATTTCCATGCTGAACTGAGTTGTTCTGGGTCAAATATGAAGGCAAACCCACTTTCCTTTCAGTATTTTGCTGCAATTCGCAGAAACAAGCATATTTGCTCATTCGGCCTGAAAATGCTTTTAAGCGCATAAAAACTTACACTCTTGATTTCTGGCTAAATAAAAGCTGTTGCAATGATATTTCCATGCTGAACTGAGTTGTTCTGGGTCAAATATGAAGGCAAACCCACTTTCCTTTCAGTATTTTGCTGCAATTGGCAGAAACAAGCATATTTGCTCATTCGGCCTGAAAATGCTTTTAAACGTATAAAAACTTACACTCTTGATTTCTGGCTAAATAAAAGCTGTTGCAATGATATTTCCATGCTGAAATGAGTTGTTCTGGGTCAAATATGAAGGCAAACCCACTTTCCTTTCAGTATATTGCTGCAATTGGAAGATATCATCTCATTTGGCCTGAAAATGCTTTTAAGCGCATAAAAACTTACACTCTTGATTTCTGGCTAAATAAAAGCTGTTGCAATGATATTTCCATGCTGAACTGAGTTGTTCTGGGTCAAAAATGAAGGCAAACCCACTTTCCTTTCAGTATTTTGCTGCAATTGGCAGAAACAAGCATATTTGCTCATTCGGCCTGAAAATGCTTTTACGCGCATAAAAACTTACACTCTTGATTTCTGGCTAAATAAAAGCTGTTGCAATGATATTTCCATGCTGAACTGAGTTGTTCTGGGTCAAATATGAAGGCAAACCCAATTTCCTTTCAGTATTTTGCTGCAATTGGCAGAAACAAGCATATTTGCTCATTCGGCTTGAAAATGCTTTTAAGCGCATAAAAACTTACACCCTTGATTTCTGGATAAATAAAAGCTGTTGCAATGATATTTCCATGCTGAACTGAGTTGTTCTGGGTCAAATATGAAGGCAAACCCACTTTCCTTTCAGTATTTTGCTGCAATTGGAAGATATCAGCTCATTTGGCCTGAAAATGCTTTTAAGCGCATAAAAACTTACACTCTTGATTTCTGGCTAAATAAAAGCTGTTGCAATGATATTTCCATGCTGAACTGAGTTGTTCTGGGTCAAATATGAAGGCAAACCCACTTTCTTTTCAGTATTTTGCTGCAATTGGCAGAAACAAGCAAATTTGCTCATTCGGCCTGAAAATGCTTTTAAACGCATAAAAACTTACACTCTTGATTTCTGGCTAAATAAAAGCTGTTGCAATGATATTTCCATGCTGAACTGAGTTGTTCTGGGTCAAATATGAAGGCAAACCCACTTTCCTTTCAGTATTTTGCTGCAATTGGCAGAAACAAGCACATTTGCTCATTCGGCCTGAAAATGCTTTTAAGCGCATAAAAACTTACACTCATGATTTCTGGCTAAATAAAAGCTGTTGCAATGATATTTCCATGCTGAACTGAGTTGTTTTGGGTCAAATATGAAGGCAAACCCAATTTCCTTTCAGTATTTTGCTGCAATTGGCAGAAACAAGCATATTTGCTCATTCGGCCTGAAAATGCTTTTAAGCGCATAAAAACTTACACCCTTGATTTCTGGATAAATAAAAGCTGTTGCAATGATATTTCCATGCTGAACTGAGTTGTTCTGGGTCAAATATGAAGGCAAACCCACTTTCCTTTCAGTATTTTGCTGCAATTGGAAGATATCAGCTCATTTGGCCTGAAAATGCTTTTAAGCGCATAAAAACTTACACTCTTGATTTCTGGCTAAATAAAAGCTGTTGCAATGATATTTCCATGCTGAACTGAGTTGTTCTGGGTCAAATATGAAGGCAAACCCACTTTCCTTTCAGTATTTTGCTGCAATTGGCAGAAACAAGCATATTTGCTCATTTGGCCTGAAAATGCTTTTAAGCGCATAAAAACTTACACTCTTGATTTCTGGCTAAATAAAAGCTGTTGCAATGATATTTCCATGCTGAACTGAGTTGTTCTGGGTCAAATATGAAGGCAAACCCACTTTCCTTTCAGTATTTTGCTGCAATTGGAAGATATCAGCTCATTTGGCCTGAAAATGCTTTTAAGCGCATAAAAACTTACACTCTTGATTTCTGGCTAAATAAAAGCTGTTGCAATGATATTTCCATGCTGAACTGAGTTGTTCTGGGTCAAATATGAAGGCAAACCCACTTTCCTTTCAGTATTTTGCTGCAATTCGCAGAAACAAGCATATTTGCTCATTCGGCCTGAAAATGCTTTTAAGCGCATAAAAACTTACACTCTTGATTTCTGGCTAAATAAAAGCTGTTGCAATGATATTTCCATGCTGAAATGAGTTGTTCTGGGTCAAATATGAAGGCAAACCCACTTTCCTTTCAGTATTTTGCTGCAATTGGCAGAAACAAGCATATTTGCTCATTCGGCCTGAAAATGCTTTTAAACGCATAAAAACTTACACTCTTGATTTCTGGCTAAATAAAAGCTGTTGCAATGATATTTCCATGCTGAACTGAGTTGTTCTGCGTCAAAAATAAAGGCAAACCCACTTTCCTTTCAGTATTTTGCTGCAATTGGCAGAAACAAGCATATTTGCTCATTCGGCCTGAAAATGCTTTTAAACGCATAAAAACTTACACTCTTGATTTCTGGCTAAATAAAAGCTGTTGCAATGATATTTCCATGCTGAAATGAGTTGTTCTGGGTCAAATATGAAGGCAAACCCACTTTCCTTTCAGTATTTTGCTGCAATTGGCAGAAACAAGCATATTTGCTCATTCGGCCTGAAAATGCTTTTAAGCGCATAAAAACTTACACTCATGATTTCTGGCTAAATAAAAGCTGTTGCAATGATATTTCAATGCTGAACTGAGTTGTTCTGGGTCAAATATGAAGGCAAACCCACTTTCCTTTCAGTATTTTGCTGCAATTGGCAGAAACAAGCATATTTGCTCATTCGGCCTGAAAATGCTTTTAAGCGCATAAAAACTTACACTCTTGATTTCTGGCTAAATAAAAGCTGTTGCAATGATATTTCCATGCTGAACTGAGTTGTTCTGGGTCAAATATGAAGGCAAACCCACTTTCCTTTCAGTATTTTGCTGCAATTGGCAGAAACAAGCATATTTGCTCATTCGGCCTGAAAATGCTTTTAAGCGCATAAAAACTTACACTCTTGATTTCTGGCTAAATAAAAGCTGTTGCAATGATATTTCCATGCTGAACTGAGTTGTTCTGGATCAAATATGAAGGCAAACCCACTTTCCTTTCAGTATTTTGCTGCAATTGGCAGAAACAAGCATATTTGCTCATTCGGCCTGAAAATGCTTTTAAGCGCATAAAAACTTACACTCTTGATTTCTGGCTAAATAAAAGCTGTTGCAATGATATTTCCATGCTGAACTGAGTTGTTCTGGGTCAAATATGAAGGCAAACCCACTTTCCTTTCAGTATTTTGCTGCAATTGGCAGAAACAAGCATATTTGCTCATTCGGCCTGAAAATGCTTTTAAGCGCATAAAAACTTACACTCTTGATTTCTGGCTAAATAAAAGCTGTTGCAATGATATTTCCATGCTGAACTGAGTTGTTCTGGGTCAAATATGAAGGCAAACCCACTTTCCTTTCAGTATTTTGCTGCAATTCGCAGAAACAAGCATATTTGCTCATTCGGCCTGAAAATGCTTTTAAGCGCATAAAAACTTACACTCTTGATTTCTGGCTAAATAAAAGCTGTTGCAATGATATTTCCATGCTGAACTGAGTTGTTCTGGGTCAAATATGAAGGCAAACCCACTTTCCTTTCAGTATTTTGCTGCAATTGGCAGAAACAAGCATATTTGCTCATTCGGCCTGAAAATGCTTTTAAGCGCATAAAAACTTACACTCTTGATTTCTGGCTAAATAAAAGCTGTTGCAATGATATTTTCATGCTGAACTGAGTTGTTCTGGGTCAAATATGAAGGCAAACCCACTTTCCTTTCAGTATTTTGCTGCAATTGGCAGAAACAAGCATATTTGCTCATTCGGGCTGAAAATGCTTTTAAACGCATAAAAACTTACACTCTTGATTTCTGGCTAAATAAAAGCTGTTGCAATGATATTTCCATGCTGAACTGAGTTGTTCTGGGTCAAATATGAAGGCAAACCCACTTTCCTTTCAGTATTTTGCTGCAATTGGCAGAAACAAACATATTTGCTCATTCGGCCTGAAAATGCTTTTAAGCGCATAAAAACTTACACTCTTGATTTCTGGCTAAATAAAAGCTGTTGCAATGATATTTCCATGCTGAACTGAGTTGTTCTGGGTCAAATATGAAGGCAAACCCACTTTCCTTTCAGTATTTTGCTGCAATTGGAAGATATCAGCTCATTTGGCCTGAAAATGCTTTTAAGCGCATAAAAACTTACACTCTTGATTTCTGGCTAAATAAAAGCTGTTGCAATGATATTTCCATGCTGAACTGAGTTGTTCTGGGTCAAATATGAAGGCAAACCCACTTTCCTTTCAGTATTTTGCTGCAATTGGCAGAAACAAGCATATTTGCTCATTTGGCCTGAAAATGCTTTTAAGCGCATAAAAACTTACACTCTTGATTTCTGGCTAAATAAAAGCTGTTGCAATGATATTTCCATGCTGAACTGAGTTGTTCTGGGTCAAATATGAAGGCAAACCCACTTTCCTTTCAGTATTTTGCTGCAATTGGAAGATATCAGCTCATTTGGCCTGAAAATGCTTTTAAGCGCATAAAAACTTACACTCTTGATTTCTGGCTAAATAAAAGCTGTTGCAATGATATTTCCATGCTGAACTGAGTTGTTCTGGGTCAAATATGAAGGCAAACCCACTTTCCTTTCAGTATTTTGCTGCAATTCGCAGAAACAAGCATATTTGCTCATTCGGCCTGAAAATGCTTTTAAGCGCATAAAAACCTACACTCTTGATTTCTGGCTAAATAAAAGCTGTTGCAATGATATTTCCATGCTGAAATGAGTTGTTCTGGGTCAAATATGAAGGCAAACCCACTTTCCTTTCAGTATTTTGCTGCAATTGGCAGAAACAAGCATATTTGCTCATTCGGCCTGAAAATGCTTTTAAACGCATAAAAACTTACACTCTTGATTTCTGGCTAAATAAAAGCTGTTGCAATGATATTTCCATGCTGAAATGAGTTGTTCTGGGTCAAATATGAAGGCAAACCCACTTTCCTTTCAGTATATTGCTGCAATTGGAAGATATCAGCTCATTTGGCCTGAAAATGCTTTTAAGCGCATAAAAACTTACACTCTTGATTTCTGGCTAAATAAAAGCTGTTGCAATGATATTTCCATGCTGAACTGAGTTGTTCTGCGTCAAAAATAAAGGCAAACCCACTTTCCTTTCAGTATTTTGCTGCAATTGGCAGAAACAAGCATATTTGCTCATTCGGCCTGAAAATGCTTTTAAACGCATAAAAACTTACACTCTTGATTTCTGGCTAAATAAAAGCTGTTGCAATGATATTTCCATGCTGAAATGAGTTGTTCTGGGTCAAATATGAAGGCAAACCCACTTTCCTTTCAGTATTTTGCTGCAATTGGAAGATATCAGCTCATTTGGCCTGAAAATGCTTTTAAGCGCATAAAAACTTACACTCTTGATTTCTGGCTAAATAAAAGCTGTTGCAATGATATTTCCATGCTGAACTGAGTTGTTCTGGGTCAAATATGAAGGCAAACCCACTTTCTTTTCAGTATTTTGCTGCAATTGGCAGAAACAAGCAAATTTGCTCATTCGGCCTGAAAATGCTTTTAAACGCATAAAAACTTACACTCTTGATTTCTGGCTAAATAAAAGCTGTTGCAATGATATTTCCATGCTGAACTGAGTTGTTCTGGGTCAAATATGAAGGCAAACCCACTTTCCTTTCAGTATTTTGCTGCAATTGGCAGAAACAAGCATATTTGCTCATTCGGCCTGAAAATGCTTTTAAGCGCATAAAAACTTACACTCATGATTTCTGGCTAAATAAAAGCTGTTGCAATGATATTTCAATGCTGAACTGAGTTGTTCTGGGTCAAATATGAAGGCAAACCCACTTTCCTTTCAGTATTTTGCTGCAATTGGCAGAAACAAGCATATTTGCTCATTCGGCCTGAAAATGCTTTTAAGCGCATAAAAACTTACACTCTTGATTTCTGGCTAAATAAAAGCTGTTGCAATGATATTTCCATGCTGAACTGAGTTGTTCTGGGTCAAATATGAAGGCAAACCCACTTTCCTTTCAGTATTTTGCTGCTATTGGCAGAAACAAGCATATTTGCTCATTCGGCCTGAAAATGCTTTTAAGCGCATAAAAACTTACACTCTTGATTTCTGGCTAAATAAAAGCTGTTGCAATGATATTTCCATGCTGAACTGAGTTGTTCTGGGTCAAATATGAAGGCAAACCCACTTTCCTTTCAGTATTTTGCTGCAATTGGCAGAAACAAGCATATTTGCTCATTCGGCCTGAAAATGCTTTTAAGCGCATAAAAACTTACACTCTTGATTTCTGGCTAAATAAAAGCTGTTGCAATGATATTTCCATGCTGAACTGAGTTGTTCTGGGTCAAATATGAAGGCAAACCCACTTTCCTTTCAGTATTTTGCTGCAATTGGCAGAAACAAGCATATTTGCTCATTCGGCCTGAAAATGCTTTTAAGCGCATAAAAACTTACACTCTTGATTTCTGGCTAAATAAAAGCTGTTGCAATGATATTTCCATGCTGAACTGAGTTGTTCTGGGTCAAATATGAAGGCAAACCCACTTTCCTTTCAGTATTTTGCTGCAATTGGCAGAAACAAGCATATTTGCTCATTCGGCCTGAAAATGCTTTTAAGCGCATAAAAACTTACACTCTTGATTTCTGGCTAAATACAAGCTGTTGCAATGATATTTCCATGCTGAACTGAGTTGTTCTGGGTCAAATATGAAGGCAAACCCACTTTCCTTTCAGTATTTTGCTGCAATTGGCAGAAACAAGCATATTTGCTCATTCGGCCTGAAAATGCTTTTAAGCGCATAAAAACTTACACTCTTGATTTCTGGCTAAATAAAAGCTGTTGCAATGATATTTCCATGCTGAAATGAGTTGTTCTGGGTCAAATATGAAGGCAAACCCACTTTCCTTTCAGTATTTTGCTGCAATTCGCAGAAACAAGCATATTTGCTCATTCGGCCTGAAAATGCTTTTAAGCGCATAAAAACTTACACTCTTGATTTCTGGCTAAATAAAAGCTGTTGCAATGATATTTCCATGCTGAACTGAGTTGTTCTGGGTCAAATATGAAGGCAAACCCACTTTCCTTTCAGTATTTTGCTGCAATTGGCAGAAACAAGCATATTTGCTCATTCGGCCTGAAAATGCTTTTAAGCGCATAAAAACTTACACTCTTGATTTCTGGCTAAATAAAAGCTGTTGCAATGATATTTTCATGCTGAACTGAGTTGTTCTGGGTCAAATATGAAGGCAAACCCACTTTCCTTTCAGTATTTTGCTGCAATTGGCAGAAACAAGCATATTTGCTCATTCGGGCTGAAAATGCTTTTAAACGCATAAAAACTTACACTCTTGATTTCTGGCTAAATAAAAGCTGTTGCAATGATATTTCCATGCTGAACTGAGTTGTTCTGGGTCAAATATGAAGGCAAACCCACTTTCCTTTCAGTATTTTGCTGCAATTGGCAGAAACAAACATATTTGCTCATTCGGCCTGAAAATGCTTTTAAGCGCATAAAAACTTACACTCTTGATTTCTGGCTAAATAAAAGCTGTTGCAATGATATTTCCATGCTGAACTGAGTTGTTCTGGGTCAAATATGAAGGCAAACCCACTTTCCTTTCAGTATTTTGCTGCAATTGGAAGATATCAGCTCATTTGGCCTGAAAATGCTTTTAAGCGCATAAAAACTTACACTCTTGATTTCTGGCTAAATAAAAGCTGTTGCAATGATATTTCCATGCTGAACTGAGTTGTTCTGGGTCAAATATGAAGGCAAACCCACTTTCCTTTCAGTATTTTGCTGCAATTGGCAGAAACAAGCATATTTGCTCATTTGGCCTGAAAATGCTTTTAAGCGCATAAAAACTTACACTCTTGATTTCTGGCTAAATAAAAGCTGTTGCAATGATATTTCCATGCTGAACTGAGTTGTTCTGGGTCAAATATGAAGGCAAACCCACTTTCCTTTCAGTATTTTGCTGCAATTCGCAGAAACAAGCATATTTGCTCATTCGGCCTGAAAATGCTTTTAAGCGCATAAAAACTTACACTCTTGATTTCTGGCTAAATAAAAGCTGTTGCAATGATATTTCCATGCTGAAATGAGTTGTTCTGGGTCAAATATGAAGGCAAACCCACTTTCCTTTCAGTATTTTGCTGCAATTGGCAGAAACAAGCATATTTGCTCATTCGGCCTGAAAATGCTTTTAAACGCATAAAAACTTACACTCTTGATTTCTGGCTAAATAAAAGCTGTTGCAATGATATTTCCATGCTGAAATGAGTTGTTCTGGGTCAAATATGAAGGCAAACCCACTTTCCTTTCAGTATATTGCTGCAATTGGAAGATATCAGCTCATTTGGCCTGAAAATGCTTTTAAGCGCATAAAAACTTACACTCTTGATTTCTGGCTAAATAAAAGCTGTTGCAATGATATTTCCATGCTGAACTGAGTTGTTCTGCGTCAAATATGAAGGCAAACCCACTTTCTTTTCAGTATTTTGCTGCAATTGGCAGAAACAAGCAAATTTGCTCATTCGGCCTGAAAATGCTTTTAAACGCATAAAAACTTACACTCTTGATTTCTGACTAAATAAAAGCTGTTGCAATGATATTTCCATGCTGAACTGAGTTGTTCTGGGTCAAATATGAAGGCAAACCCACTTTCCTTTCAGTATTTTGCTGCAATTGGAAGATATCAGCTCATTTGGCCTGAAAATGCTTTTAAGCGCATAAAAACTTACACTCTTGATTTCTGGCTAAATAAATGCTGTTGCAATGATATTTCCATGCTGAACTGAGTTGTTCTGGGTCAAATATGAAGGCAAACCCACTTTCCTTTCAGTATTTTGCTGCAATTGGCAGAAACAAGCATATTTGCTCATTCGGCCTGAAAATGCTTTTAAGCGCATAAAAACTTACACTCTTGATTTCTGGCTAAATAAAAGGTGTTGCAATGATATTTCCATGCTGAACTGAGTTGTTCTGGGTCAAATATGAAGGCAAACCCACTTTCCTTTCAGTATTTTGCTGCAATTGGCAGAAACAAGCATATTTGCTCATTCGGCCTGAAAATGCTTTTAAGCGCATAAAAACTTACACTCTTGATTTCTGGCTAAATAAAAGCTGTTGCAATGATATTTCCATGCTGAACTGAGTTGTTCTGGGTCAAATATGAAGGCAAACCCACTGTCCTTTCAGTATTTTGCTGCAATTGGCAGAAACAAGCATATTTGCTCATTCGGCCTGAAAATGCTTTTAAGCGCATAAAAACTTACACTCTTGATTTCTGGCTAAATAAAAGCTGTTGCAATGATATTTCCATGCTGAACTGAGTTGTTCTGGGTCAAATATGAAGGCAAACCCACTTTCCTTTCAGTATTTTGCTGCAATTGGCAGAAACAAGCATATTTGCTCATTCGGCCTGAAAATGCTTTTAAGCGCATAAAAACTTACACTCTTGATTTCTGGCTAAATAAAAGCTGTTGCAATGATATTTCCATGCTGAACTGAGTTGTTCTGGGTCAAATATGAAGGCAAATCCACTTTCCTTTCAGAATTTTGCTGCAATTGGAAGATATCAGCTCATTCGGCCTGAAAATGCTTTTAAGCGCATAAAAACTTACACTCTTGATTTCTTGCTAAAAAAAAGCTGTTGCAATGATATTTCCATGCTGAACTGAGTTGTTCTGGGTCAAATATGAAGGCAAACCCACTTTCCTTTCAGTATTTTGCTGCAATTGGAAGATATCAGCTCATTTGGCCTGAAAATGCTTTTAAGCGCATAAAAACTTACACTCTTGATTTCTGGCTAAATAAAAGCTGTTGCAATGATATTTCCATGCTGAACTGAGTTGTTCTGGGTCAAATATGAAGGCAAACCCACTTTCCTTTCAGTATTTTGCTGCAATTGGCAGAAACAAGCATATTTGCTCATTCGGCCTGAAAATGCTTTTAAGCGCATAAAAACTTACACTCTTGATTTCTGGCTAAATAAAAGCTGTTGCAATGATATTTTCATGCTGAACTGAGTTGTTCTGGGTCAAATATGAAGGCAAACCCACTTTCCTTTCAGTATTTTGCTGCAATTGGCAGAAACAAGCATATTTGCTCATTCGGGCTGAAAATGCTTTTAAACGCATAAAAACTTACACTCTTGATTTCTGGCTAAATAAAAGCTGTTGCAATGATATTTCCATGCTGAACTGAGTTGTTCTGGGTCAAATATGAAGGCAAACCCACTTTCCTTTCAGTATTTTGCTGCAATTGGCAGAAACAAACATATTTGCTCATTCGGCCTGAAAATGCTTTTAAGCGCATAAAAACTTACACTCTTGATTTCTGGCTAAATAAAAGCTGTTGCAATGATATTTCCATGCTGAACTGAGTTGTTCTGGGTCAAATATGAAGGCAAACCCACTTTCCTTTCAGTATTTTGCTGCAATTGGAAGATATCAGCTCATTTGGCCTGAAAATGCTTTTAAGCGCATAAAAACTTACACTCTTGATTTCTGGCTAAATAAAAGCTGTTGCAATGATATTTCCATGCTGAACTGAGTTGTTCTGGGTCAAATATGAAGGCAAACCCACTTTCCTTTCAGTATTTTGCTGCAATTGGCAGAAACAAGCATATTTGCTCATTTGGCCTGAAAATGCTTTTAAGCGCATAAAAACTTACACTCTTGATTTCTGGCTAAATAAAAGCTGTTGCAATGATATTTCCATGCTGAACTGAGTTGTTCTGGGTCAAATATGAAGGCAAACCCACTTTCCTTTCAGTATTTTGCTGCAATTGGAAGATATCAGCTCATTTGGCCTGAAAATGCTTTTAAGCGCATAAAAACTTACACTCTTGATTTCTGGCTAAATAAAAGCTGTTGCAATGATATTTCCATGCTGAACTGAGTTGTTCTGGGTCAAATATGAAGGCAAACCCACTTTCCTTTCAGTATTTTGCTGCAATTCGCAGAAACAAGCATATTTGCTCATTCGGCCTGAAAATGCTTTTAAGCGCATAAAAACTTACACTCTTGATTTCTGGCTAAATAAAAGCTGTTGCAATGATATTTCCATGCTGAAATGAGTTGTTCTGGGTCAAATATGAAGGCAAACCCACTTTCCTTTCAGTATTTTGCTGCAATTGGCAGAAACAAGCATATTTGCTCATTCGGCCTGAAAATGCTTTTAAACGCATAAAAACTTACACTCTTGATTTCTGGCTAAATAAAAGCTGTTGCAATGATATTTCCATGCTGAAATGAGTTGTTCTGGGTCAAATATGAAGGCAAACCCACTTTCCTTTCAGTATATTGCTGCAATTGGAAGATATCAGCTCATTTGGCCTGAAAATGCTTTTAAGCGCATAAAAACTTACACTCTTGATTTCTGGCTAAATAAAAGCTGTTGCAATGATATTTCCATGCTGAACTGAGTTGTTCTGCGTCAAATATGAAGGCAAACCCACTTTCCTTTCAGTATTTTGCTGCAATTGGAAGATATCAGCTCATTTGGCCTGAAAATGCTTTTAAGCGCATAAAAACTTACACTCTTGATTTCTGGCTAAATAAATGCTGTTGCAATGATATTTCCATGCTGAACTGAGTTGTTCTGGGTCAAATATGAAGGCAAACCCACTTTCCTTTCAGTATTTTGCTGCAATTGGCAGAAACAAGCATATTTGCTCATTCGGCCTGAAAATGCTTTTAAGCGCATAAAAACTTACACTCTTGATTTCTGGCTAAATAAAAGGTGTTGCAATGATATTTCCATGCTGAACTGAGTTGTTCTGGGTCAAATATGAAGGCAAACCCACTTTCCTTTCAGTATTTTGCTGCAATTGGCAGAAACAAGCATATTTGCTCATTCGGCCTGAAAATGCTTTTAAGCGCATAAAAACTTACACTCTTGATTTCTGGCTAAATAAAAGCTGTTGCAATGATATTTCCATGCTGAACTGAGTTGTTCTGGGTCAAATATGAAGGCAAACCCACTTTCCTTTCAGTATTTTGCTGCAATTGGCAGAAACAAGCATATTTGCTCATTCGGCCTGAAAATGCTTTTAAGCGCATAAAAACTTACACTCTTGATTTCTGGCTAAATAAAAGCTGTTGCAATGATATTTCCATGCTGAACTGAGTTGTTCTGGGTCAAATATGAAGGCAAACCCACTGTCCTTTCAGTATTTTGCTGCAATTGGCAGAAACAAGCATATTTGCTCATTCGGCCTGAAAATGCTTTTAAGCGCATAAAAACTTACACTCTTGATTTCTGGCTAAATAAAAGCTGTTGCAATGATATTTCCATGCTGAACTGAGTTGTTCTGGGTCAAATATGAAGGCAAACCCACTTTCCTTTCAGTATTTTGCTGCAATTGGCAGAAACAAGCATATTTGCTCATTCGGCCTGAAAATGCTTTTAAGCGCATAAAAACTTACACTCTTGATTTCTGGCTAAATAAAAGCTGTTGCAATGATATTTCCATGCTGAACTGAGTTGTTCTGGGTCAAATATGAAGGCAAATCCACTTTCCTTTCAGAATTTTGCTGCAATTGGAAGATATCAGCTCATTCGGCCTGAAAATGCTTTTAAGCGCATAAAAACTTACACTCTTGATTTCTTGCTAAAAAAAAGCTGTTGCAATGATATTTCCATGCTGAACTGAGTTGTTCTGGGTCAAATATGAAGGCAAACCCACTTTCCTTTCAGTATTTTGCTGCAATTGGAAGATATCAGCTCATTTGGCCTGAAAATGCTTTTAAGCGCATAAAAACTTACACTCTTGATTTCTGGCTAAATAAAAGCTGTTGCAATGATATTTCCATGCTGAACTGAGTTGTTCTGGGTCAAATATGAAGGCAAACCCACTTTCCTTTCAGTATTTTGCTGCAATTCGCAGAAACAAGCATATTTGCTCATTCGGCCTGAAAATGCTTTTAAGCGCATAAAAACTTACACTCTTGATTTCTGGCTAAATAAAAGCTGTTGCAATGATATTTCCATGCTGAAATGAGTTGTTCTGGGTCAAATATGAAGGCAAACCCACTTTCCTTTCAGTATTTTGCTGCAATTGGCAGAAACAAGCATATTTGCTCATTCGGCCTGAAAATGCTTTTAAACGCATAAAAACTTACACTCTTGATTTCTGGCTAAATAAAAGCTGTTGCAATGATATTTCCATGCTGAAATGAGTTGTTCTGGGTCAAATATGAAGGCAAACCCACTTTCCTTTCAGTATATTGCTGCAATTGGAAGATATCAGCTCATTTGGCCTGAAAATGCTTTTAAGCGCATAAAAACTTACACTCTTGATTTCTGGCTAAATAAAAGCTGTTGCTATGATATTTCCATGCTGACCTGAGTTGTTCTGGGTCAAAAATGAAGGCAAACCCACTTTCCTTTCAGTATTTTGCTGCAATTGGCAGAAACAAGCATATTTGCTCATTCGGCCTGAAAATGCTTTTAAGCGCATAAAAACTTACACTCTTGATTTCTGGCTAAATAAAAGCTGTTGCAATGATATTTCCATGCTGAACTGAGTTGTTCTGGGTCAAATATGAAGGCAAACCCAATTTCCTTTCAGTATTTTGCTGCAATTGGCAGAAACAAGCATATTTGCTCATTCGGCTTGAAAATGCTTTTAAGCGCATAAAAACTTACACCCTTGATTTCTGGATAAATAAAAGCTGTTGCAATGATATTTCCATGCTGAAATGAGTTGTTCTGGGTCAAATATGAAGGCAAACCCACTTTCCTTTCAGTATTTTGCTGCAATTGGCAGAAACAAGCATATTTGCTCATTCGGCCTGAAAATGCTTTTAAACGCATAAAAACTTACACTCTTGATTTCTGGCTAAATAAAAGCTGTTGCAATGATATTTCCATGCTGAAATGAGTTGTTCTGGGTCAAATATGAAGGCAAACCCACTTTCCTTTCAGTATTTTGCTGCAATTGGAAGATATCAGCTCATTTGGCCTGAAAATGCTTTTAAGCGCATAAAAACTTACACTCTTGATTTCTGGCTAAATAAAAGCTGTTGCAATGATATTTCCATGCTGAACTGAGTTGTTCTGGGTCAAATATGAAGGCAAACCCACTTTCTTTTCAGTATTTTGCTGCAATTGGCAGAAACAAGCAAATTTGCTCATTCGGCCTGAAAATGCTTTTAAACGCATAAAAACTTACACTCTTGATTTCTGGCTAAATAAAAGCTGTTGCAATGATATTTCCATGCTGAAATGAGTTGTTCTGGGTCAAATATGAAGGCAAACCCACTTTCCTTTCAGTATTTTGCTGCAATTGGCAGAAACAAGCATATTTGCTCATTCGGCCTGAAAATGCTTTTAAGCGCATAAAAACTTACACTCTTGATTTCTGGCTAAATAAAAGCTGTTGCAATGATATTTCCATGCTGAACTGAGTTGTTCTGGGTCAAATATGAAGGCAAACCCACTTTCCTTTCAGTATTTTGCTGCAATTGGCAGAAACAAGCATATTTGCTCATTCGGCCTGAAAATGCTTTTAAGCGCATAAAAACTTACACTCATGATTTCTGGCTAAATAAAAGCTGTTGCAATGATATTTCCATGCTGAACTGAGTTGTTTTGGGTCAAATATGAAGGCAAACCCAATTTCCTTTCAGTATTTTGCTGCAATTGGCAGAAACAAGCATATTTGCTCATTCGGCCTGAAAATGCTTTTAAGCGCATAAAAACTTACACCCTTGATTTCTGGATAAATAAAAGCTGTTGCAATGATATTTCCATGCTGAACTGAGTTGTTCTGGGTCAAATATGAAGGCAAACCCACTTTCCTTTCAGAATTTTGCTGCAATTGGAAGATATCAGCTCATTCGGCCTGAAAATGCTTTTAAGCGCATAAAAACTTACACTCTTGATTTCTTGCTAAAAAAAAGCTGTTGCAATGATATTTCCATGCTGAACTGAGTTGTTCTGGGTCAAATATGAAGGCAAACCCACTTTCCTTTCAGTATTTTGCTGCAATTGGCAGAAACAAGCATATTTGCTCATTTGGCCTGAAAATGCTTTTAAGCGCATAAAAACTTACACTCTTGATTTCTGGCTAAATAAAAGCTGTTGCAATGATATTTCCATGCTGAAATGAGTTGTTCTGGGTCAAATATGAAGGCAAACCCACTTTCCTTTCAGTATTTTGCTGCAATTGGCAGAAACAAGCATATTTGCTCATTCGGCCTGAAAATGCTTTTAAACGCATAAAAACTTACACTCTTGATTTCTGGCTAAATAAAAGCTGTTGCAATGATATTTCCATGCTGAAATGAGTTGTTCTGGGTCAAATATGAAGGCAAACCCACTTTCCTTTCAGTATATTGCTGCAATTGGAAGATATCAGCTCATTTGGCCTGAAAATGCTTTTAAGCGCATAAAAACTTACACTCTTGATTTCTGGCTAAATAAAAGCTGTTGCAATGATATTTCCATGCTGAACTGAGTTGTTCTGGGTCAAATATGAAGGCAAACCCACTTTCCTTTCAGTATTTTGCTGCAATTCGCAGAAACAAGCATATTTGCTCATTCGGCCTGAAAATGCTTTTAAGCGCATAAAAACTTACACTCTTGATTTCTGGCTAAATAAAAGCTGTTGCAATGATATTTCCATGCTGAAATGAGTTGTTCTGGGTCAAATATGAAGGCAAACCCACTTTCCTTTCAGTATTTTGCTGCAATTGGAAGATATCAGCTCATTTGGCCTGAAAATGCTTTTAAGCGCATAAAAACTTACACTCTTGATTTCTGGCTAAATAAAAGCTGTTGCAATGATATTTCCATGCTGAAATGAGTTGTTCTGGGTCAAATATGAAGGCAAACCCACTTTCCTTTCAGTATTTTGCTGCAATTGGAAGATATCAGCTCATTTGGCCTGAAAATGCTTTTAAGCGCATAAAAACTTACACTCTTGATTTCTGGCTAAATAAAAGCTGTTGCAATGATATTTCCATGCTGAACTGAGTTGTTCTGGGTCAAATATGAAGGCAAACCCACTTTCTTTTCAGTATTTTGCTGCAATTGGCAGAAACAAGCAAATTTGCTCATTCGGCCTGAAAATGCTTTTAAACACATAAAAACTTACACTCTTGATTTCTGGCTAAATAAAAGCTGTTGCAATGATATTTCCATGCTGAACTGAGTTGTTCTGGGTCAAATATGAAGGCAAACCCACTTTCCTTTCAGTATTTTGCTGCAATTGGCAGAAACAAGCATATTTGCTCATTTGGCCTGAAAATGCTTTTAAGCGCATAAAAACTTACACTCTTGATTTCTGGCTAAATAAAAGCTGTTGCAATGATATTTCCATGCTGAAATGAGTTGTTCTGGGTCAAATATGAAGGCAAACCCACTTTCCTTTCAGTATATTGCTGCAATTGGAAGATATCAGCTCATTTGGCCTGAAAATGCTTTTAAGCGCATAAAAACTTACACTCTTGATTTCTGGCTAAATAAAAGCTGTTGCAATGATATTTCCATGCTGAACTGAGTTGTTCTGGGTCAAATATGAAGGCAAACCCACTTTCCTTTCAGTATTTTGCTGCAATTCGCAGAAACAAGCATATTTGCTCATTCGGCCTGAAAATGCTTTTAAGCGCATAAAAACTTACACTCTTGATTTCTGGCTAAATAAAAGCTGTTGCAATGATATTTCCATGCTGAAATGAGTTGTTCTGGGTCAAATATGAAGGCAAACCCACTTTCCTTTCAGTATTTTGCTGCAATTGGCAGAAACAAGCATATTTGCTCATTCGGCCTGAAAATGCTTTTAAACGCATAAAAACTTACACTCCTGATTTCTGGCTAAATAAAAGCTGTTGCAATGATATTTCCATGCTGAAATGAGTTGTTCTGGGTCAAATATGAAGGCAAACCCACTTTCCTTTCAGTATATTGCTGCAATTGGAAGATATCAGCTCATTTGGCCTGAAAATGCTTTTAAGCGCATAAAAACTTACACTCTTGATTTCTGGCTAAATAAAAGCTGTTGCAATGATATTTCCATGCTGAACTGAGTTGTTCTGGGTCAAATATGAAGGCAAACCCACTTTCCTTTCAGTATTTTGCTGCAATTCGCAGAAACAAGCATATTTGCTCATTCGGCCTGAAAATGCTTTTAAGCGCATAAAAACTTACACTCTTGATTTCTGGCTAAATAAAAGCTGTTGCAATGATATTTCCATGCTGAAATGAGTTGTTCTGGGTCAAATATGAAGGCAAACCCACTTTCCTTTCAGTATTTTGCTGCAATTGGCAGAAACAAGCATATTTGCTCATTCGGCCTGAAAATGCTTTTAAACGCATAAAAACTTACACTCTTGATTTCTGGCTAAATAAAAGCTGTTGCAATGATATTTCCATGCTGAAATGAGTTGTTCTGGGTCAAATATGAAGGCAAACCCACTTTCCTTTCAGTATTTTGCTGCAATTGGAAGATATCAGCTCATTTGGCCTGAAAATGCTTTTAAGCGCATAAAAACTTACACTCTTGATTTCTGGCTAAATAAAAGCTGTTGCAATGATATTTCCATGCTGAAATGAGTTGTTCTGGGTCAAATATGAAGGCAAACCCACTTTCCTTTCAGTATTTTGCTGCAATTGGAAGATATCAGCTCATTTGGCCTGAAAATGCTTTTAAGCGCATAAAAACTTACACTCTTGATTTCTGGCTAAATAAAAGCTGTTGCAATGATATTTCCATGCTGAACTGAGTTGTTCTGGGTCAAATATGAAGGTAAACCCACTTTCCTTTCAGTATTTTGCTGCAATTCGCAGAAACAAGCATATTTGCTCATTCGGCCTGAAAATGCTTTTAAGCGCATAAAAACTTACACTCTTGATTTCTGGCTAAATAAAAGCTGTTGCAATGATATTTCCATGCTGAACTGAGTTGTTCTGGGTCAAATATGAAGGCAAACCCACTTTCTTTTCAGTATTTTGCTGCAATTGGCAGAAACAAGCATATTTGCTCATTCGGCCTGAAAATGCTTTTAAACGCATAAAAACTTACACTCTTGATTTCTGGCTAAATAAAAGCTGTTGCAATGATATTTCCATGCTGAACTGAGTTGTTCTGGGTCAAATATGAAAGAAAACCCACTTTCCTTTCAGTATTTTGCTGCAATTGGAAGATATCAGCTCATTTGGCCTGAAAATGCTTTTAAGCGCATAAAAACTTACACTCTTGATTTCTGGCTAATTAAAAGCTGTTGCAATGATATTTCCATGCTGAAATGAGTTGTTCTGGGTCAAATATGAAGGCAAACAAACTTTCCTTTCAGTATATTGCTGCAATTGGAAGATATCAGCTCATTTGGCCTGAAAATGCTTTTAAGCGCATAAAAACTTACACTCTTGATTTCTGGCTAAATAAAAGCTGTTGCAATGATATTTCCATGCTGACCTGAGTTGTTCTGGGTCAAAAATGAAGGCAAACCCACTTTCCTTTCAGTATTTTGCTGCAATTGGCAGAAACAAGCATATTTGCTCATTCGGCCTGAAAATGCTTTTAAGCGCATAAAAACTTACACTCTTGATTTCTGGCTAAATAAAAGCTGTTGCAATGATATTTCCATGCTGAACTGAGTTGTTCTGGGTCAAATATGAAGGCAAACCCACTTTCCTTTCAGTATTTTGCTGCAATTGGAAGATATCAGCTCATTTGGCCTGAAAATGCTTTTAAGCGCATAAAAACTTACACTCTTGATTTCTGGCTAAATAAAAGCTGTTGCAATGATATTTCCATGCTGAACTGAGTTGTTCTGGGTCAAATATGAAGGCAAACCCACTTTCCTTTCAGTATTTTGCTGCAATTGGCAGAAACAAGCATATTTGCTCATTCGGCCTGAAAATGCTTTTAAGCGCATAAAAACTTACACTCTTGATTTCTGGCTAAATACAAGTTGTTGCAATGATATTTCCATGCTGAAATGAGTTGTTCTGGGTCAAATATGAAGGCAAACCCACTTTCCTTTCAGTATTATGCTGCAATTGGAAGATATCAGGTCATTTGGCCTGAAAATGCTTTTAAGCGCATAAAAACTTACACTCTTGATTTCTGGCTAAATAAAAGCTGTTGCAATGATATTTCCATGCTGAACTGAGTTGTTCTGGGTCAAATATGAAGGCAAACCCACTTTCCTTTCAGTATTTTGCTGCAATTGGCAGAAACAAGCATATTTGCTCATTCGGCCTGAAAATGCTTTTAAGCGCATAAAAACTTACACTCTTGATTTCTGGCTAAATAAAAGCTGTTGCAATGATATTTCTATGCTGAACTGAGTTGTTCTGGGTCAAATATGAAGGCAAACCCACTTTCCTTTCAGTATTTTGCTGCAATTGGCAGAAACAAGCATATTTGCTCATTCGGCCTGAAAATGCTTTTAAGCGCATAAAAACTTACACTCTTGATTTCTGGCTAAATAAAAGCTGTTGCAATGATATTTCCATGCTGAACTGAGTTGTTCTGGGTCAAATATGAAGGCAAACCCACTTTCATTTTAGTATTTTGCTGCAATTGGAAGATATCACCTCATTTGGCCTGAAAATGCTTTTAAGCGCATAAAAACTTAAACTCTTGATTTCTGGCTAAATAAAAGCTGTTGCAATGATATTTCCATGCTAAAATGAGTTGTTCTGGGTCAAATATGAAGGCAAACCCACTTCCATTTCAGTATTTTGCTGCAATTGGCAGAAACAAGCATATTTGCTCATTCGGCCTGAAAATGCTTTTAAGCGCATAAAAACTTACACTCTTGATTTCTGGCTAAATAAAAGCTGTTGCAATGATATTTCCATGCTGAACTGAGTTGTTCTGGGTCAAATATGAAGGCAAACCCACTTTCCTTTCAGTATTTTGCTGCAATTGGCAGAAACAAGCATATTTGCTCATTCGGCCTGAAAATGCTTTTAAGCGCATAAAAACTTACACTCTTGATTTCTGGCTAAATAAAAGCTGTTGCAATGATATTTCCATGCTGAACTGAGTTGTTCTGGGTCAAATATGAAGGCAAACCCACTTTCCTTTCAGTATTTTGCTGCAATTGGCAGAAACAAGCATATTTGCTCATTCGGCCTGAAAATGCTTTTAAGCGCATAAAAACTTACACTCTTGATTTCTGGCTAAATAAAAGCTGTTGCAATGATATTTACATGCTGAACTGAGTTGTTCTGGGTCAAATATGAAGGCAAACCCACTTTCCTTTCAGTATTTTGCTGCAATTCGCAGAAACAAGCATATTTGCTCATTCGGCCTGAAAATGCTTTTAAGCGCATTTAAACTTACACTCTTGATTTCTGGCTAAATAAAAGCTGTTGCAATGATATTTCCATGCTGAACTGAGTTGTTCTGGGTCAAATATGAAGGCAAACCCACTTTCCTTTCAGTATTTTGCTGCAATTGGCAGAAACAAGCATATTTGCTCATTCGGCCTGAAAATGCTTTTAAGCGCATAAAAACTTACACTCTTGATTTCTGGCTAAATAAAAGCTGTTGCAATGATATTTCCATGCTGAACTGAGTTGTTCTGGGTCAAATATGAAGGCAAACCCACTTTCATTTTAGTATTTTGCTGCAATTGGAAGATATCCCCTCATTTGGCCTGAAAATGCTTTTAAGCGCATAAAAACTTACACTCTTGATTTCTGGCTAAATAAAAGCTGTTGCAATGATATTTCCATGCTGAAATGAGTTGTTCTGGGTCAAATATGAAGGCAAACCCACTTCCCTTTCAGTATTTTGCTGCAATTGGCAGAAACAAGCATATTTGCTCATTCGGCCTGAAAATGCTTTTAAGCAAATAAAAACTTACACTCTTGATTTCTGGCTAAATAAAAGCTGTTGCAATGATATTTCCATGCTGAACTGAGTTGTTCTGGGTCAAATATGAAGGCAAACCCACTTTCCTTTCAGTATTTTGCTGCAATTGGCAGAAACAAGCATATTTGCTCATTAGGCCTGAAAATGCTTTTAAGCGCATAAAAACTTACACTCTTGATTTCTGGCTAAATAAAAGCTGTTGCAATGATATTTCCATGCTGAAATGAGTTGTCCTGGGTCAAATATGAAGGCAAACCCACTTTCCTTTCAGTATTTTGCTGCAATTGGCAGAAACAAGCATATTTGCTCATTCGGCCTGAAAATGCTTTTAAACGCATAAAAACTTACACTCTTGATTTCTGGCTAAATAAAAGCTGTTGCAATGATATTTCCATGCTGAAATCAGTTGTTCTGGGTCAAATATGAAGGCAAACCCACTTTCCTTTCAGAATTTTGCTGCAATTGGCAGAAACAAGCATATTTGCTCATTCGGCCTGAAAATGCTTTTAAGCGCATAAAAACTTACACTCTTGATTTCTGGCTAAATAAAAGCTGTTGCAATGATATTTCCATGCTGAACTGAGTTGTTCTGGGTCAAATATGAAGGCAAACCCACTTTCCTTTCAGTATTTTGCTGCAATTGGAAGATATCAGCTCATTTGGCCTGAAAATGCTTTTAAGCGCATAAAAACTTACACTCTTGATTTCTGGCTAAATAAAAGCTGTTGCAATGATATTTCCATGCTGAACTGAGTTGTTCTGGGTCAAATATGAAGGCAAACCCACTTTCCTTTCAGTATTTTGCTGCAATTGGAAGATATCAGCTCATTTGGCCTGAAAATGCTTTTAAGCGCATAAAAACTTACACTCTTGATTTCTGGCTAAATAAAAGCTGTTGCAATGATATTTCCATGCTGAACTGAGTTGTTCTGGGTCAAATATGAAGGCAAACCCACTTTCCTTTCAGTATTTTGCTGCAATTGGCAGAAACAAGCATATTTGCTCATTCGGCCTGAAAATGCTTTTAAGCGCATAAAAACTTACACTCTTGATTTCTGGCTAAATACAAGTTGTTGCAATGATATTTCCATGCTGAAATGAGTTGTTCTGGGTCAAATATGAAAGCAAAACCACTTTCCATTCAGAATTTTGCTGCAATTGGCAGAAACAAGCATATTTGCTCATTCGGCCTGAAAATGCTTTTAAGCGCATAAAAACTTACAATCTTGATTTCTGGCTAAATAAAAGCTGTTGCAATGATATTTCCATGCTGAACTGAGTTGTTCTGGGTCAAATATGAAGGCAAACCCACTTTCCTTTCAGTATTTTGCTGCAATTGGAACATATCAGCTCATTTGGCCTGAAAATGCTTTTAAGCGCATAAAAACTTACACTCTTGATTTCTGGTTAAATAAAAGCTGTTGCAATGATATTTCCATGCTGAACTGAGTTGTTCTGGGTCAAATATGAAGGCAAACCCACTTTCCTTTCAGTATTTTGCTGCAATTGGCAGAAACAAGCATCTTTGCTCATTCGGCCTGAAAATGCTTTTAAGCGCATAAAAACTTACACTCTTGATTTCTGGCTAAATAAAAGCTGTTGCAATGATATTTCCATGCTGAAATGAGTTGTTCTGGGTCAAATATGAAGGCAAACCCACTTTCCTTTCAGAATTTTGCTGCAATTGGCAGAAACAGGCATATTTGCTCATTCGGCCTGAAAATGCTTTTAAGCGCATAAAAACTTACACTCTTGATTTCTGGCTAAATAAAAGCTGTTGCAATGATATTTCCATGCTGAAATGAGTTGTTCTGGGTCAAATATGAAGGCAAACCCATTTTCCTTTCAGTATTTTGCTGCAATTGGCAGAAACAAACATATTTGCTCATTTGGCCTGAAAATGCTTTTAAGCGCATAAAAACTTACACTCTTGATTTCTGGCTAAATAAAAGCTGTTGCAATGATATTTCCATGCTGAACTGAGTTGTTCTGGGTCAAATATAAAGGCAAACCCACTTTCCTTTCAGTATTTTGCTGCAATTGGTAGAAACAAGCATATTTGCTCATTCGGCCTGAAAATGCTTTTAAGCGCATAAAACTTACACTCTTGATTTCTGGCTAAATAAAAGCTGTTGCAATGATATTTCCATGCTGAACTGAGTTGTTCTGGGTCAAATATGAAGGCAAACCCACTTTCCTTTCAGTATTTTGCTGCAATTGGAAGATATCAGCTCATTTGGCCTGAAAATGCTTTTAAGCGCATAAAAACTTACACTCTTGATTTCTGGCTAAATAAAAGCTGTTGCAATGATATTTCCATGCTGAAATGAGTTGTTCTGGGTCAAATATGAAGGCAAACCCACTTTCCTTTCAGTATTTTGCTGCAATTGGAAGATATCAGCTCATTTGGCCTGAAAATGCTTTTAAGCGCATAAAAACTTACACTCTTGATTTCTGGCTAAATAAAAGCTGTTGCAATGATATTTCCATGCTGAACTGAGTTGTTCTGGGTCAAATATGAAGGCAAACCCACTTTCCTTCCAGTATTTTGCTGCAATTGGCAGAAACAAGCATATTTGCTCATTCGGCCTGAAAATGCTTTTAAGCGCATAAAAACTTACACTCTTGATTTCTGGCTAAATAAAAGCTGTTGCAATGATATTTCCATGCTGAACTGAGTTGTTCTGGGTCAAATATGAAGGCAAACCCACTTTCCTTTCAGTATTTTGCTGCAATTGGCAGAAACAAGCATATTTGCTCATTCGGCCTGAAAATGCTTTTAAGCACATAAAAACTTACACTCTTGATTTCTGGCTAAATAAAAGCTGTTGCAATGTTATTTCCATGCTGAACTGAGTTGTTCTGCGTCAAATATGAAGGCAAACCCACTTTCCTTTCAGTATTATGCTGCAATTGGAAGATATCAGCTCATTTGGCCTGAAAATGCTTTTAAGCGCATAAAAACTTACACTCTTGATTTCTGGCTAAATAAAAGCTGTTGCAATGATATTTCCATGCTGAACTGAGTTGTTCTGGCTCAAATATGAAGGCAAACCCACTTTCCTTTCAGTATTTTGCTGCAATTGGCAGAAACAAGCATATTTGCTCATTCGGCCTGAAAATGCTTTTAAGCGCATAAAAACTTACACTCTTGATTTCTGGCTAAATAAAAGCTGTTGCAATGATATTTCCATGCTGAACTGAGTTGTTCTGGGTCAAATATGAAGGCAAACCCACTTTCATTTTAGTATTTTGCTGCAATTGGAAGATATCCCCTCATTTGGCCTGAAAATGCTTTTAAGCGCATAAAAACTTACACTCTTGATTTCTGGCTAAATAAAAGCTGTTGCAATGATATTTCCATGCTGAAATGAGTTGTTCTGGGTCAAATATGAAGGCAAACCCACTTTCCTTTCAGTATTTTGCTGCAATTGGAAGATATCAGCTCATTTGGCCTGAAAATGCTTTTAAGCGCATAAAAACTTACACTCTTGATTTCTGGCTAAATAAAAGCTGTTGCAATGATATTTCCATGCTGAAATGAGTTGTTCTGGGTCAAATATGAAGGCAAACCCACTTCCCTTTCAGTATTTTGCTGCAATTGGCAGAAACAAGCATATTTGCTCATTCGGCCTGAAAATGCTTTTAAGCAAATAAAAACTTACACTCTTGATTTCTGGCTAAATAAAAGCTGTTGCAATGATATTTCCATGCTGAACTGAGTTGTTCTGGGTCAAATATGAAAGCAAACCCACTTTCCTTTCAGTATTTTGCTGCAATTGGCAGAAACAAGCATATTTGCTCATTAGGCCTGAAAATGCTTTTAAACGCATAAAAACTTACACTCTTGATTTCTGGCTAAATAAAAGCTGTTGCAATGATATTTCCATGCTGAAATGAGTTGTCCTGGGTCAAATATGAAGGCAAACCCACTTTCCTTTCAGTATTTTGCTGCAATTGGCAGAAACAAGCATATTTGCTCATTCGGCCTGAAAATGCTTTTAAGCGCATAAAAACTTACACTCTTGATTTCTGGCTAAATAAAAGCTGTTGCAATGATATTTCCATGCTGAACTGAGTTGTTCTGGGTCAAATATGAAGGCAAACCCACTTTCCTTTCAGTATTTTGCTGCAATTGGAAGATATCAGCTCATTTGGCCTGAAAATGCTTTTAAGCGCATAAAAACTTACACTCTTGATTTCTGGCTAAATAAAAGCTGTTGCAATGATATTTCCATGCTGAACTGAGTTGTTCTGGGTCAAATATGAAGGCAAACCCACTTTCCTTTCAGTATTTTGCTGCAATTGGAAGATATCAGCTCATTTGGCCTGAAAATGCTTTTAAGCGCATAAAAACTTACACTCTTGATTTCTGGTTAAATAAAAGCTGTTGCAATGATATTTCCATGCTGAACTGAGTTGTTCTGGGTCAAATATGAAGGCAAACCCACTTCCCTTTCAGTATTTTGCTGCAATTGGCAGAAACAAGCATATTTGCTCATTCGGCCTGAAAATGCTTTTAAGCGCATAAAAACTTACACTCTTGATTTCTGGCTAAATAAAAGCTGTTGCAATGATATTTCCATGCTGAACTGAGTTGTTCTGGGTCAAATATGAAGGCAAACCCACTTTCCTTTCAGTATTTTGCTGCAATTGGCAGAAACAAGCATATTTGCTCATTCGGCCTGAAAATGCTTTTAAGCGCATAAAAACTTACACTCTTGATTTCTGGCTAAATACAAGTTGTTGCAATGATATTTCCATGCTGAAATGAGTTGTTCTGGGTCAAATATGAAAGCAAAACCACTTTCCATTCAGAATTTTGCTGCAATTGGCAGAAACAAGCATATTTGCTCATTCGGCCTGAAAATGCTTTTAAGCGCATAAAAACTTACAATCTTGATTTCTGGCTAAATAAAAGCTGTTGCAATGATATTTCCATGCTGAACTGAGTTGTTCTGGGTCAAATATGAAGGCAAACCCACTTTCCTTTCAGTATTTTGCTGCAATTGGAACATATCAGCTCATTTGGCCTGAAAATGCTTTTAAGCGCATAAAAACTTACACTCTTGATTTCTGGTTAAATAAAAGCTGTTGCAATGATATTTCCATGCTGAACTGAGTTGTTCTCGGTCAAATATGAAGGCAAACCCACTTCCCTTTCAGTATTTTGCTGCAATTGGCAGAAACAAACATATTTGCTCATTCGGCCTGAAAATGCTTTTAAGCGCATAAAAACTTACACTCTTGATTTCTGGTTAAATAAAAGCTGTTGCAATGATATTTCCATGCTGAACTGAGTTGTTCTGGGTCAAATATGAAGGCAAACCCACTTCCCTTTCAGTATTTTGCTGCAATTGGCAGAAACAAGCATATTTGCTCATTCGGCCTGAAAATGCTTTTAAGCGCATAAAAACTTACACTCTTGATTTCTGGCTAAATAAAAGCTGTTGCAATGATATTTCCATGCTGAACTGAGTTGTTCTGGGTCAAATATGAAGGCAAACCCACTTTCCTTTCAGTATTTTGCTGCAATTGGCAGAAACAAGCATATTTGCTCATTCGGCCTGAAAATGCTTTTAAGCGCATAAAAACTTACACTCTTGATTTCTGGCTAAATACAAGTTGTTGCAATGATATTTCCATGCTGAAATGAGTTGTTCTGGGTCAAATATGAAAGCAAAACGACTTTCCATTCAGAATTTTGCTGCAATTGGCAGAAACAAGCATATTTGCTCATTCGGCCTGAAAATGCTTTTAAGCGCATAAAAACTTACAATCTTGATTTCTGGCTAAATAAAAGCTGTTGCAATGATATTTCCATGCTGAACTGAGTTGTTCTGGGTCAAATATGAAGGCAAACCCACTTTCCTTTCAGTATTTTGCTGCAATTGGAACATATCAGCTCATTTGGCCTGAAAATGCTTTTAAGCGCATAAAAACTTACACTCTTGATTTCTGGTTAAATAAAAGCTGTTGCAATGATATTTCCATGCTGAACTGAGTTGTTCTCGGTCAAATATGAAGGCAAACCCACTTCCCTTTCAGTATTTTGCTGCAATTGGCAGAAACAAACATATTTGCTCATTCGGCCTGAAAATGCTTTTAAGCGCATAAAAACTTACACTCTTGATTTCTGGCTAAATAAAAGCTGTTGCAATGATATTTCCATGCTGAACTGAGTTGTTCTGGGTCAAATATGAAGGCAAACCCACTTTCCTTTCAGTATTTTGCTGCAATTGGCAGAAACAAGCATCTTTGCTCATTCGGCCTGAAAATGCTTTTAAGCGCATAAAAACTTACACTCTTGATTTCTGGCTAAATAAAAGCTGTTGCAATGATATTTCCATGCTGAAATCAGTTGTTCTGGGTCAAATATTAAGGCAAACCCACTTTCCTTTCAGAATTTTGCTGCAATTGGCAGAAACAAGCATATTTGCTCATTCGGCCTGAAAATGCTTTTAAGCGCATAAAAACTTACACTCTTGATTTCTGGCTAAATAAAAGCTGTTGCAATGATATTTCCATGCTGAACTGAGTTGTTCTGGGTCAAATATGAAGGCAAACCCACTTTCCTTTCAGTATTTTGCTGCAATTGGAAGATATCAGCTCATTTGGCCTGAAAATGCTTTTAAGCGCATAAAAACTTACACTCTTGATTTCTGGCTAAATAAAAGCTGTTGCAATGATATTTCCATGCTGAACTGAGTTGTTCTGGGTCAAATATGAAGGCAAACCCACTTTCCTTTCAGTATTTTGCTGCAATTGGAAGATATCAGCTCATTTGGCCTGAAAATGCTTTTAAGCGCATAAAAACTTACACTCTTGATTTCTGGTTAAATAAAAGCTGTTGCAATGATATTTCCATGCTGAACTGAGTTGTTCTGGGTCAAATATGAAGGCAAACCCACTTCCCTTTCAGTATTTTGCTGCAATTGGCAGAAACAAGCATATTTGCTCATTCGGCCTGAAAATGCTTTTAAGCGCATAAAAACTTACACTCTTGATTTCTGGCTAAATAAAAGCTGTTGCAATGATATTTCCATGCTGAACTGAGTTGTTCTGGGTCAAATATGAAGGCAAACCCACTTTCCTTTCAGTATTTTGCTGCAATTGGCAGAAACAAGCATATTTGCTCATTCGGCCTGAAAATGCTTTTAAGCGCATAAAAACTTACACTCTTGATTTCTGGTTAAATAAAAGCTGTTGCAATGATATTTCCATGCTGAACTGAGTTGTTCTCGGTCAAATATGAAGGCAAACCCACTTCCCTTTCAGTATTTTGCTGCAATTGGCAGAAACAAACATATTTGCTCATTCGGCCTGAAAATGCTTTTAAGCGCATAAAAACTTACACTCTTGATTTCTGGCTAAATAAAAGCTGTTGCAATGATATTTCCATGCTGAACTGAGTTGTTCTGGGTCAAATATGAAGGCAAACCCACTTTCCTTTCAGTATTTTGCTGCAATTGGCAGAAACAAGCATCTTTGCTCATTCGGCCTGAAAATGCTTTTAAGCGCATAAAAACTTACACTCTTGATTTCTGGCTAAATAAAAGCTGTTGCAATGATATTTCCATGCTGAAATGAGTTGTTCTGGGTCAAATATGAAGGCAAACCCACTGTCCTTTCAGAATTTTGCTGCAATTGGCAGAAACAAGCATATTTGCTCATTCGGCCTGAAAATGCTTTTAAGCGCATAAAACTTACACTCTTGATTTCTGGCTAAATAAAAGCTGTTGCAATGATATTTCCATGCTGAACTGAGTTGTTCTGGGTCAAATATGAAGGCAAACCCACTTTCCTTTCAGTATTTTGCTGCAATTGGAAGATATCAGCTCATTTGGCCTGAAAATGCTTTTAAGCGCATAAAAACTTACACTCTTGATTTCTGGCTAAATAAAAGCTGTTGCAATGATATTTCCATGCTGAAATGAGTTGTTCTGGGTCAAATATGAAGGCAAACCCACTTTCCTTTCAGTATTTTGCTGCAATTGGCAGAAACAAGCATATTTGCTCATTCGGCCTGAAAATGCTTTTAAACGCATAAAAACTTACACTCTTGATTTCTGGCTAAATAAAAGCTGTTGCAATGATATTTCCATGCTGAAATCAGTTGTTCTGGGTCAAATATGAAGGCAAACCCACTTTCCTTTCAGAATTTTGCTGCAATTGGCAGAAACAAACATATTTGCTCATTTGGCCTGAAAATGCTTTTAAGCGCATAAAAACTTACACTCTTGATTTCTGGCTAAATAAAAGCTGTTGCAATGATATTTCCATGCTGAACTGAGTTGTTCTGGGTCAAATATGAAGGCAAACCCACTTTCCTTTCAGTATTTATCTGCAATTGGCAGAAACAAGCATATTTGCTCATTCGGCCTGAAAATGCTTTTAAGCGCATAAAAAATTACACTCTTGATTTCTGGCTAAATAAAAGCTGTTGCAATGATATTTCCATGCTGAACTGAGTTGTTCTGGGTCAAATATGAAGGAAAACCCACTTTCCTTTCAGTATTATGCTGCAATTGGAAGATATCAGCTCATTTGGCCTGAAAATGCTTTTAAGCGCATAAAAACTTACACTCTTGATTTCTGGCTAAATAAAAGCTGTTGCAATGATATTTCCATGCTGAACTGAGTTGTTCTGGGTCAAATATGAAGGCAAACCCACTTTTCTTTCAGTATTTTGCTGCAATTGGCAGAAACAAGCATATTTGCTCATTCGGCCTGAAAATGCTTTTAAGCGCATAAAAACTTACACTCTTGATTTCTGGCTAAATAAAAGCTGTTGCAATGATATTTCCATGCTGAACTGAGTTGTTCTGGGTCAAATATGAAGGCAAACCCACTTTCCTTTCAGTATTTTGCTGCAATTGGCAGAAACAAGCATATTTGCTCATTCGGCCTGAAAATGCTTTTAAGCGCATAAAAACTTACACTCTTGATTTCTGGCTAAATAAAAGCTGTTGCAATGATATTTCCATGCTGAACTGAGTTGTTCTGGGTCAAATATGAAGGCAAACCCACTTTCCTTTCAGTATTTTGCTGCAATTGGCAGAAACAAGCATATTTGCTCATTTGGCCTGAAAATGCTTTTAAGCGCATAAAAACTTACACTCTTGATTTCTGGCTAAATAAAAGCTGTTGCAATGATATTTCCATGCTGAACTGAGTTGTTCTGGGTCAAATATGAAGGCAAACCCACTTTCCTTTCAGTATTTTGCTGCAATTGGAAGATATCAGCTCATTTGGCCTGAAAATGCTTTTAAGCGCATAAAAACTTACACTCTTGATTTCTGGCTAAATAAAAGCTGTTGCAATGATATTTCCATGCTGAAATGAGTTGTTCTGGGTCAAATATAAAGGCAAACCCACTTCCATTTCAGTATTTTGCTGCAATTGGCAGAAACAAGCATATTTGCTCATTCGGCCTGAAAATGCTTTTAAGCGCATGAAAACTTACACTCTTGATTTCTGGCTAAATAAAAGCTGTTGCAATGATATTTCCATGCTGAACTGAGTTGTTCTGGGTCAAATATGAAGGCAAACCCACTTTCCTTTCAGTATTTTGCTGCAATTGGAAGATATCAGCTCATTTGGCCTGAAAATGCTTTTAAGCGCATAAAAACTTACACTCTTGATTTCTGGCTAAATAAAATCTGTTGCAATGATATTTCCATGCTGGACTGAGTTTTTCTGGGTCAAATATGAAGGCAAACCCACTTTCCTTTCAGAATTTTGCTGCAATTGGCAGAAACAAGCATATTTGCTCATTCGGCCTGAAAATGCTTTTAAGCGCATAAAAACTTACACTCTTGATTTCTGGCTAAATAAAAGCTCTTGCGATGATATTTCCATGCTGAACTGAGTTGTTCTGGGTCAAATATGAAGGCAAACCCACTTTCCTTTCAGTATTTTGCTGCAATTGGCAGAAACAAACATATTTGCTCATTCGGCCTGAAAATGCTTTTAAGCGCATAAAAACTTACACTCTTGATTTCTGGCTAAATAAAAGCTGTTGCAATGATATTTCCATGCTGAAATGAGTTGTTCTGGGTCAAATATGAAGGCAAACCCACTTTCCTTTCAGTATTTTGCTGCAATTGGCAGAAACAAGCATATTTGCTCATTCGGCCTGAAAATGCTTTTAAGCCCATAAAAACTTACACTCTTGATTTCTGGCTAAATAAAAGCTGTTGCAATAACATTTCCATGCTGAACTGAGTTGTTCTGGGTCAAATATGAAGGCAAACCCACTTTCCTTTCAGTATTTTGCTGCAATTGGCAGAAACAAGCATATTTGCTCATTCGGCCTGAAAATGCTTTTAAGCGCATAAAAACTTACACTCTTGATTTCTGGCTAAATAAAAGCTGTTGCAATGATATTTCCATGCTGAACTGAGTTGTTCTGGGTCAAATATGAAGGAAAACCCACTTTCCTTTCAGTATTTTGCTGCAATTGGCAGAAACAAGCATATTTGCTCATTCGGCCTGAAAATGCTTTTAAGCGCATAAAAACTTACACTCTTGATTTCTGGCTAAATAAAAGCTGTTGCAATGATATTTCCATGCTGAACTGAGTTGTTCTGGGTCAAATATGAAGGCAAACCCACTTTCCTTTCAGTATTTTGCTGCAATTGGCAGAAACAAGCATATTTGCTCATTCGGCGTGAAAATGCTTTTAAACGCATAAAAACTTACACTCTTGATTTCTGGCTAAATACAAGCTGTTGCAATGATATTTCCATGCTGAACTGAGTTGTTCTGGGTCAAATATGAAGGCAAACCCACTTTCCTTTCAGTATTTTGCTGCAATTGGAAGATATCAGCTCATTTGGCCTGAAAATGCTTTTAAGCGCATAAAAACTTACACTCTTGATTTCTGGCTAAATAAAAGCTGTTGCAATGATATTTCCATGCTGAACTGAGTTGTTCTGGGTCAAATATGAAGGCAAACCCACTTTCCTTTCAGTATTTTGCTGCAATTGGAAGATATCAGCTCATTTGGCCTGAAAATGCTTTTAAGCGCATAAAAACTTACACTCTTGATTTCTGGCTAAATAAAAGCTGTTGCAATGATATTTCCATGCTGAACTGAGTTGTTCTGGGTCAAATATGAAGGCAAACCCACTTCCCTTTCAGTATTTTGCTGCAATTGGCAGAAACAAGCATATTTGCTCATTCGGCCTGAAAATGCTTTTAAGCGCATAAAAACTTACACTCTTGATTTCTGGCTAAATAAAAGCTGTTGCAATGATATTTCCATGCTGAACTGAGTTGTTCTGGGTCAAATATGAAGGCAAACCCACTTTCCTTTCAGTATTTTGCTGCAATTTGCAGAAACAAGCATATTTGCTCATTCGGCCTGAAAATGCTTTTAAGCGCATAAAAACTTACACTCTTGATTTCTGGCTAAATACAAGTTGTTGCAATGATATTTCCATGCTGAAATGAGTTGTTCTGGGTCAAATATAAAAGCAAACCCACTTTCCAGTCAGAATTTTGTTGCAATTGGCAGAAACAAGCATATTTGCTCATTCGGCCTAAAAATGCTTTTAAGCGCATAAAAACTTACAATCTTGATTTCTGGCTAAATAAAAGCTGTTGCAATGATATTTCCATGCTGAACTAAGTTGTTCTGGGTCAAATATGAAGGCAAACCCACTTCCCTTTCAGTATTTTGCTGCAATTCGCAGAAACAAACATATTTGCTCATTCGGCCTGAAAATGCTTTTAAACGCATAAAAACTTACACTCTTGATTTCTGGCTAAATAAAAGCTGTTGCAATGATATTTCCATGCTGAACTGAGTTGTTCTGGGTCAAATATGAAGGCAAACCCACTTTCCTTTCAGAATTTTGCTGCAATTGGCAGAAACAGGCATATTTGCTCATTCGGCCTGAAAATGCTTTTAAGCGCATAAAAACTTACACTCTTGATTTCTGGCTAAATAAAAGCTGTTGCAATGATATTTCCATGCTGAAATGAGTTGTTCTGGGTCAAATATGAAGGCAAACCCATTTTCCTTTCAGAATTTTGCTGCAATTGGCAGAAACAGGCATATTTGCTCATTCGGCCTGAAAATGCTTTTAAGCGCATAAAAACTTACACTCTTGATTTCTGGCTAAATAAAAGCTGTTGCAATGATATTTCCATGCTGAAATGAGTTGTTCTGGGTCAAATATGAAGGCAAACCCATTTTCCTTTCAGTATTTTGCTGCAATTGGCAGAAACAAGCATATTTGCTCATTCGGCCTGAAAATGCTTTTAAGCGCATAAAAACTTACACTCTTGATTTCTGGCTAAATAAAAGCTGTTGCAATGATATTTCCATGCTGAACTGAGTTGTTCTGGGTCAAATATGAAGGCAAACCCACTTTCCTTTCAGTATTTTGCTGCAATTGGAAGATATCAGCTCATTTGGCCTGAAAATGCTTTTAAGCGCATAAAAACTTACACTCTTGATTTCTGGCTAAATAAAAGCTGTTGCAATGATATTTCCATGCTGAAATGAGTTGTTCTGGGTCAAATATGAAGGCAAACCCACTTTCCTTTCAGTAGTTTGCTGCAATTGGCAGAAACAAGCATATTTGCTCATTCGGCCTGAAAATGCTTTTAAACGCATAAAAACTTACACTCTTGATTTCTGGCTAAATAAAAGCTGTTGCAATGATATTTCCATGCTGAACTGAGTTGTTCTGGGTCAAATATGAAAGCAAACCCACTTTCCATTCAGAATTTTGCTGCAATTGGCAGAAACAAGCATATTTGCTCATTCGGCCTGAAAATGCTTTTAAGCGCATAAAAACTTACACTCTTGATTTCTGGCTAAATAAAAGCTGTTGCAATGATATTTCCATGCTGAACTGAGTTGTTCTGGGTCAAATATGAAGGCAAACCCACTTTCCTTTCAGTATTTTGCTGCAATTGGAAGATATCAGCTCATTTGGCCTGAAAATGCTTTTAAGCGCATAAAAACTTACACTCTTGATTTCTGGTTAAATAAAAGCTGTTGCAATGATATTTCCATGCTGAACTGAGTTGTTCTGGGTCAAATATGAAGGCAAACCCACTTTCCTTTCAGTATTTTTCTGCAATTGGAAGATATCAGCTCATTGGGCCTGAAAATGCTTTTAAGCGCATAAAAACTTACACTCTTGATTTCTGGCTAAATAAAAGCTGTTGCAATGATATTTCCATGCTGAACTGAGTTGTTCTGGGTCAAATATGAAGGCAAACCCACTTTCTTTTCAGTATTTTGCTGAAATTGGCAGAAACAAACATATTTGCTCATTTGGCCTGAAAATGCTTTTAAGCGCATAAAAACTTACACTCTTGATTTCTGGCTAAATACAAGCTGTTGCAATGATATTTCCATGCTGAAATGAGTTGTTCTGGGTCAAATATGAAAGCAAACCCACTTTCCATTCAGAATTTTGCTGCAATTGGCAGAAACAAGCATATTTGCTCATTCGGCCTGAAAATGCTTTTAAGCGCATAAAAACTTACAATCTTGATTTCTGGCTAAATAAAAGCTGTTGCAATGATATTTCCATGCTGAACTGAGTTGTTCTGGGTCAAATATGAAGGCAAACCCACTTTCCTTTCAGTATTTTGCTGCAATTGGAAGATATCAGCTCATTTGGCCTGAAAATGCTTTTAAGCGCATAAAAACTTACACTCTTGATTTCTGGCTAAATAAAAGCTGTTGCAATGATATTTCCATGCTGAACTGAGTTGTTCTGGGTCAAATATGAAGGCAAACCCACTTTCCTTTCAGTATTTTGCTGCAATTGGCAGAAACAAGCATATTTGCTCATTCGGCCTGAAAATGCTTTTAAGCGCATAAAAACTTACACTCTTGATTTCTGGCTAAATAAAAGCTGTTGCAATGATATTTCCATGCTAAACTGAGTTGTTCTGGGTCAAATATGAAGGCAAACCCACTTTCCTTTCAGAATTTTGCTGCAATTGGCAGAAACAAACATATTTGCTCATTTGGCCTGAAAATGCTTTTAAGCGCATAAAAACTTACACTCTTGATTTCTGGCTAAATACAAGCTGTTGCAATGATATTTCCATGCTGAACTGAGTTGTTCTGGGTCAAATATGAAGGCAAACCCACTTTCCTTTCAGTATTTTGCTGCAATTGGCAGAAACAAGCATATTTGCTCATTCGGCCTGAAAATGCTTTTAAGCGCATAAAAACTTACACTCTTGATTTCTGGCTAAATAAAAGCTGTTGCAATGATATTTCCATGCTGAACTGAGTTGTTCTGGGTCAAATATGAAGGCAAACCCACTTTCCTTTCAGTATTTTGCTGCAATTGGAAGATATCAGCTCATTTGGCCTGAAAATGCTTTTAAGCGCATAAAAACTTACACTCTTGATTTCTGGCTAAATAAAAGCTGTTGCAATGATATTTCCATGCTGAAATGAGTTGTTCTGGGTCAAATATGAAGGCAAACCCACTTTCCTTTCAGTATTTTGCTGCAATTGGCAGAAACAAGCATATTTGCTCATTCGGCCTGAAAATGCTTTTAAACGCATAAAAACTTACACTCTTGATTTCTGGCTAAATAAAAGCTGTTGCAATGATATTTCCATGCTGAAATCAGTTGTTCTGGGTCAAATATGAAGGCAAACCCACTTTCCTTTCAGAATTTTGCTGCAATTGGCAGAAACAAACATATTTGCTCATTTGGCCTGAAAATGCTTTTAAGCGCATAAAAACTTACACTCTTGATTTCTGGCTAAATAAAAGCTGTTGCAATGATATTTCCATGCTGAAATGAGTTGTTCTGGGTCAAATATGAAAGCAAACCCACTTTCCATTCAGAATTTTGCTGCAATTGGCAGAAACAAGCATATTTGCTCATTCGGCCTGAAAATGCTTTTAAGCGCATAAAAACTTACACTCTTGATTTCTGGCTAAATAAAAGCTGTTGCAATGATATTTCCATGCTGAACTGAGTTGTTCTGGGTCAAATATGAAGGCAAACCCACTTTCCTTTCAGTATTTTGCTGCAATTGGAAGATATCAGCTCATTTGGCCTGAAAATGCTTTTAAGCGCATAAAAACTTACACTCTTGATTTCTGGTTAAATAAAAGCTGTTGCAATGATATTTCCATGCTGAACTGAGTTGTTCTGGGTCAAATATGAAGGCAAACCCACTTTCCTTTCAGTATTTTTCTGCAATTGGAAGATATCAGCTCATTGGGCCTGAAAATGCTTTTAAGCGCATAAAAACTTACACTCTTGATTTCTGGCTAAATAAAAGCTGTTGCAATGATATTTCCATGCTGAACTGATTTGTTCTGGGTCAAATATGAAGGCAAACCCACTTTCTTTTCAGTATTTTGCTGAAATTGGCAGAAACAAACATATTTGCTCATTTGGCCTGAAAATGCTTTTAAGCGCATAAAAACTTACACTCTTGATTTCTGGCTAAATACAAGCTGTTGCAATGATATTTCCATGCTGAAATGAGTTGTTCTGGGTCAAATATGAAAGCAAACCCACTTTCCATTCAGAATTTTGCTGCAATTGGCAGAAACAAGCATATTTGCTCATTCGGCCTGAAAATGCTTTTAAGCGCATAAAAACTTACAATCTTGATTTCTGGCTAAATAAAAGCTGTTGCAATGATATTTCCATGCTGAACTGAGTTGTTCTGGGTCAAATATGAAGGCAAACCCACTTTCCTTTCAGTATTTTGCTGCAATTGGAAGATATCAGCTCATTTGGCCTGAAAATGCTTTTAAGCGCATAAAAACTTACACTCTTGATTTCTGGCTAAATAAAAGCTGTTGCAATGATATTTCCATGCTAAACTGAGTTGTTCTGGGTCAAATATGAAGGCAAACCCACTTTCCTTTCAGTATTTTGCTGCAATTGGCAGAAACAAGCATATTTGCTCATTCGGCCTGAAAATGCTTTTAAACGCATAAAAACTTACACTCTTGATTTCTGGCTAAATAAAAGCTGTTGCAATGATATTTCCATGCTGAAATGAGTTGTTCTGGGTCAAATATGAAGGCAAACCCACTTTCCTTTCAGTATTTTGCTGCAATTGGCAGAAACAAGCATATTTGCTCATTCGGCCTGAAAATGCTTTTAAGCGCATAAAAACTTACACTCTTGATTTCTGGCTAAATAAAAGCTGTTGCAATGATATTTCCATGCTGAACTGAGTTGTTCTGGGTCAAATATGAAGGCAAACCCACTTTCCTTTCAGTATTTTGCTGCAATTGGAAGATATCAGCTCATTTGGCCTGAAAATGCTTTTAAGCGCATAAAAACTTACACTCTTGATTTCTGGCTAAATAAAAGCTGTTGCAATGATATTTCCATGCTGAACTGAGTTGTTCTGGGTCAAATATGAAGGCAAACCCACTTTCCTTTCAGTATTTTGCTGCAATTGGAAGATATCAGCTCATTCGGCCTGAAAATGCTTTTAAGTGCATAAAAACTTACACTCTTGATTTCTGGCTAAATACAAGCTGTTGCAATGATATTTCCATGCTGAACTGAGTTGTTCTGGGTCAAATATGAAGGCAAACCCACTTTCCTTTCAGTATTTTGCTGCAATTGGAAGATATCAGCTCATTTGGCCTGAAAATGCTTTTAAGCGCATAAAAACTTACACTCTTGATTTCTGGCTAAATAAAAGCTGTTGCAATGATATTTCCATGCTGAACTGAGTTGTTCTGGGTCAAATATGAAGGCAAACCCACTTTCCTTTCAGTATTTTGCTGCAATTGGAAGATATCAGCTCATTTGGCCTGAAAATGCTTTTAAGCGCATAAAAACTTACACTCTTGATTTCTGGCTAAATAAAAGCTGTTGCAATGATATTTCCATGCTGAACTGAGTTGTTCTGGGTCAAATATGAAGGCAAACCCACTTTCCTTTCAGTATTTTGCTGCAATTGGCAGAAACAAGCATATTTGCTTATTCGGCCTGAAAATGCTTTTAAGCGCATAAAAACTTACACTCTTGATTTCTGGCTAAATAAAAGCTGTTGCAATGATATTTCCATGCTGAACTGAGTTGTTCTGGGTCAAATATGAAGGCAAACCCACTTCCCTTTCAGTATTTTTCTGCAATTGGCAGAAACAAGCATATTTGCTCATTCGGCCTGAAAATGCTTTTAAGCGCATAAAAACTTACACTCTTGATTTCTGGCTAAATAAAAGCTCTTGCAATGATATTTCCATGCTGAACTGAGTTGTTCTGGGTCAAATATGAAGGCAAACCCACTTTCCTTTTAGAATTGTGCTGCAATTGGCAGAAACAAGCATATTTGCTCATTCGGCCTGAAAATGCTTTTAAGCGCATAAAAACTTACACTCTTGATTTCTGGCTAAATAAAAGCTGTTGCAATGATATTTCCATGCTGAACTGAGTTGTTCTGGGTCAAATATGAAGGCAAACCCACTTTCCTTTCAGTATTTTGCTGCAATTGGAAGATATCAGCTCATTTGGCCTGAAAATGCTTTTAAGCGCATAAAAACTTACACTCTTGATTTCTGGTTAAATAAAAGCTGTTGCAATGATATTTCCATGCTGAACTGAGTTGTTCTGGGTCAAATATGAAGGCAAACCCACTTCCCTTTCAGTATTTTGCTGCAATTGGCAGAAACAAGCATATTTGCTCATTCGGCCTGAAAATGCTTTTAAGCGCATAAAAACTTACACTCTTGATTTCTGGCTAAATAAAAGCTGTTGCAATGATATTTCCATGCTGAACTGAGTTGTTCTGGGTCAAATATGAAGGCAAACCCACTTTCCTTTCAGTATTTTGCTGCAATTGGCAGAAACAAGCATATTTGCTCATTCGGCCTGAAAATGCTTTTAAGCGCATAAAAACTTACACTCTTGATTTCTGGCGAAATAAAAGCTGTTGCAATGATATTTCCATGCTGAACTGAGTTGTTCTGGGTCAAATATGAAGGCAAACCCACTTTCCTTTCAGTATTTTGCTGCAATTGGAAGATATCAGGTCATTTGGCCTGAAAATGCTTTTAAGCGCATAAAAACTTACACTCTTGATTTCTGGCTAAATAAAAGCTGTTGCAATGATATTTCCATGCCGAAATGAGTTGTTCTGGGTCAAATATGAAGGCAAACCCACTTTCCTTTCAGTATTTTGCTGCAATTGGCAGAAACAAGCATATTTGCTCATTCGGCCTGAAAATGCTTTTAAACGCATAAAAACTTACACTCTTGATTTCTGGCTAAATAAAAGCTGTTGCAATGATATTTCCATGCTGAAATCAGTTGTTCTGGGTCAAATATGAAGGCAAACCCACTTTCCTTTCAGAATTTTGCTGCAATTGGCAGAAACAAACATATTTGCTCATTTGGCCTGAAAATGCTTTTAAGCGCATAAAAACTTACACTCTTGATTTCTGGCTAAATAAAAGCTGTTGCAATGATATTTCCATGCTGAACTGAGTTGTTCTGGGTCAAATATGAAGGCAAACCCACTTTCCTTTCAGTATTTTGCTGCAATTGGAAGATATCAGCTCATTCGGCCTGAAAATGCTTTTAAGTGCATAAAAACTTACACTCTTGATTTCTGGCTAAATAAAAGCTGTTGCAATGATATTTCCATGCTGAACTGAGTTGTTCTGGGTCAAATATGAAGGCAAACCCACTTTCCTTTCAGTATTTTGCTGCAATTGGCAGAAACAAGCATATTTGCTCATTCGGCCTGAGAATGCTTTTAAACGCATAAAAACTTACACTCTTGATTTCTGGCTAAATAAAAGCTGTTGCAATGATATTTCCATGCTGAACTGAGTTGTTCTGGGTCAAATATGAAGGCAAACCCACTTTCCTTTCAGTATTTTGCTGCAATTGGAAGATATCAGCTCATTTGGCCTGAAAATGCTTTTAAGCGCATAAAAACTTACACTCTTGATTTCTGGCTAAATAAAAGCTGTTGCAATGATATTTCCATGCTGAAATGAGTTGTTCTGGGTCAAATATGAAGGCAAACCCACTTTCCTTTCAGTATTTTGCTGCAATTGGAAGATATCAGCTCATTCGGCCTGAAAATGCTTTTAAGTGCATAAAAACTTACACTCTTGATTTCTGGCTAAATAAAAGCTGTTGCAATGATATTTCCATGCTGAACTGAGTTGTTCTGGGTCAAATATGAAGGCAAACCCACTTTCCTTTCAGTATTTTGCTGCAATTGGCAGAAACAAGCATATTTGCTCATTCGGCCTGAAAATGCTTTTAAACGCATAAAAACTTACACTCTTGATTTCTGGCTAAATAAAAGCTGTTGCAATGATATTTCCATGCTGAACTGAGTTGTTCTGGGTCAAATATGAAGGCAAACCCACTTTCCTTTCAGTATTTTGCTGCAATTGGAAGATATCAGCTCATTTGGCCTGAAAATGCTTTTAAGCGCATAAAAACTTACACTCTTGATTTCTGGCTAAATAAAAGCTGTTGCAATGATATTTCCATGCTGAAATGAGTTGTTCTGGGTCAAATATGAAGGCAAACCTACTTTCCTTTCAGTATTTTGCTGCAATTGGCAGAAACAAGCATATTTGCTCATTCGGCCTGAAAATGCTTTTAAACGCATAAAAACTTACACTCTTGATTTCTGGCTAAATAAAAGCTGTTGCAATGATATTTCCATGCTGAAATCAGTTGTTCTGGGTCAAATATGAAGGCAAACCCACTTTCCTTTCAGAATTTTGCTGCAATTGGCAGAAACAAACATATTTGCTTATTTGGCCTGAAAATGCTTTTAAGCGCATAAAAACTTACACTCTTGATTTCTGGCTAAATACAAGCTGTTGCAATGATATTTCCATGCTGAACTGAGTTGTTCTGGGTCAAATATGAAGGCAAACCCACTTTCCATTCAGAATTTTGCTGCAATTGGCAGAAACAAGCATATTTGCTCATTCGGCCTGAAAATGCTTTTAAGCGCATAAAAACTTACACTCTTGATTTCTGGCTAAATAAAAGCTGTTGCAATGATATTTCCATGCTGAACTGAGTTGTTCTGGGTCAAATATAAAGGCAAACCCACTTTCCTTTCAGTATTTTTTCTGCAATTGGCAGAAACAAGCATATTTGCTCATTCGGCCTGAAAATGCTTTTAAGCGCATAAAAACTTACACTCTTGATTTCTGGCTAAATAAAAGCTGTTGCAATGATATTTCCATGCTGAACTGAGTTGTTCTGGGTCAAATATGAAGGCAAACCCAATTTCCTTTCAGTATTTTGCTGCAATTGGCAGAAACAAGCATATTTGCTCATTCGGCCTGAAAATGCTTTTAAGCGCATAAAAACTTACACTCTTGATTTCTGGCTAAATAAAAGCTGTTGCAATGATATTTCCATGCTGAACTGAGTTGTTCTGGGTCAAATATGAAGGCAAACCCACTTTCCTTTCAGTATTTTGCTGCAATTGGCAGAAACAAGCATATTTGCTCATTCGGCCTGAAAATGCTTTTAAGCGCATAAAAACTTACACTCTTGATTTCTGGCTAAATAAAAGCTGTTGCAATGATATTTCCATGCTGAACTGAGTTGTTCTGGGTCAAATATGAAAGCAAACCCACTTTCCTTTCAGTATTTTGCTGCAATTGGCAGAAACAAGCATATTTGCTCATTTGGCCTGAAAATGCTTTTAAGCGCATAAAAACTTACACTCTTGATTTCTGGCTAAATAAAAGCTGTTGCAATGATATTTCCATGCTGAAATGAGTTGTTCTGGGTCAAATATGAAGGCAAACCCACTTTCCTTTCAGTATTTTGCTGCAATTGGAAGATATCAGCTCATTTGGCCTGAAAATGCTTTTAAGCGCATAAAAACTTACACTCTTGATTTCTGACTAAATAAAAGCTGTTGCAATGATATTTCCATGCTGAACTGAGTTGTTCTGGGTCAAATATGAAGGCAAACCCACTTTCCTTTCAGTATTTTGCTGCAATTGGCAGAAACAAGCATATTTGCTCATTCGGCCTGAAAATGTTTTTAAGCGCATAAAAACTTACACTTATGATTTCTGGCTAAATAAAAGCTGTTGCAATGATATTTCCATGCTGAACTGAGTTGTTCTGGGTCAAATATGAAGGCAAACCCACTTTCCTTTCAGTATTTTGCTGCAATTGGCAGAAACAAGCATATTTGCTCATTCGGCCTGAAAATGCTTTTAAGCGCCTAAAATCTTACACTCTTGATTTTTGGCTAAATAAAAGCTGTTGCAATGATATTTCCATGCTGAACTGAGTTGTTCTGGGTCAAATATGAAGGCAAACCCAATTTCCTTTCAGTATTTTGCTGCAATTGGCAGAAACAAGCATATTTGCTCATTCGGCCTGAAAATGCTTTTAAACGCATAAAAACTTACACTCTTGATTTCTGGCTAAATAAAAGCTGTTGCAATGATATTTCCATGCTGAACTGAGTTGTTCTGGGTCAAATATGAAGGCAAACCCAATTTCCTTTCAGTATTTTGCTGCAATTGGCAGAAACAAGCATATTTGCTCATTCGGCCTGAAAATGCTTTTAAACGCATAAAAATTTACACTCTTGATTTCTGGCTAAATAAAAGCTGTTGCAATGATATTTCCATGCTGAACTGAGTTGTTCTGGGTCAAATATGAAGGCAAACCCACTTTCCTTTCAGTATTTTGCTGCAATTGGCAGAAACAAGCATATTTGCTCATTCGGCCTGAAAATGCTTTTAAGCGCATAAAAACTTACACTCTTGATTTCTGGCTAAATAAAAGCTGTTGCAATGATATTTCCATGCTGAACTGAGTTGTTCTGGGTCAAATATGAAGGCAAACCCACTTTCCTTTCAGTATTTTGCTGCAATTGGAAGATATCAGCTCATTTGGCCTGAAAATGCTTTTAAGCGCATAAAAACTTACACTCTTGATTTCTGGCTAAATAAAAGCTGTTGCAATGATATTTCCATGCTGAACTGAGTTGTTCTGGGTCAAATATGAAGGCAAACCCACTTTCCTTTCAGTATTTTGCTGCAATTGGCAGAAACAATCATATTTGCTCATTCGGCCTGAAAATGCTTTTAAGCGCATAAAAACTTACACTCTTGATTTCTGGCTAAATAAAAGCTGTTGCAATGATATTTCCATGCTGAACTGAGTTGTTCTGGGTCAAATATGAAAGCAAACCCACTTTCCTTTCAGTATTTTGCTGCAATTGGCAGAAACAAGCATATTTGCTCATTCGGCCTGAAAATGCTTTTAAGCGCCTAAAATCTTACACTCTTGATTTCTGGCTAAATAAAAGCTGTTGCAATGATATTTCCATGCTGAACTGAGTTGTTCTGGGTCAAATATGAAGGCAAACCCAATTTCCTTTCAGTATTTTGCTGCAATTGGCAGAAACAAGCATATTTGCTCATTCGGCATGAAAATGCTTTTAAGCGCATAAAAACTTACACTCTTGATTTCTGGCTAAATAAAAGCTGTTGCAATGATATTTCCATGCTGAACTGAGTTGTTCTGGGTCAAATATGAAGGCAAACCCACTTTCCTTTCAGTATTTTGCTGCAATTGGCAGAAACAAGCATATTTGCTCATTCGGCCTGAAAATGCTTTTAAACGCATAAAAACTTACACTCTTGATTTCTGGCTAAATAAAAGCTGTTGCAATGATATTTCCATGCTGAAATGAGTTGTTCTGGGTCAAATATGAAGGCAAACCCACTTTCCTTTCAGTATTTTGCTGCAATTGGCAGAAACAAGCATATTTGCTCATTCGGCCTGAAAATGCTTTTAAACGCATAAAAACTTACACTCTTGATTTCTGGCTAAATAAAAGCTGTTGCAATAATATTTCCATGCTGAACTGAGTTGTTCTGGGTCAAACATGAAGGCAAACCCACTTTCCTTTCAGTATTTTGCTGCAATTTGCAGAGACAAGCATATTTGCTCATTCGGCCTGAAAATGCTTTTAAACGCATAAAAACTTACACTCTTGATTTCTGGCTAAATAAAAGCTGTTGCAATGATATTTCCATGCTGAAATGAGTTGTTCTGGGTCAAATATGAAGGCAAACCCACTTTCCTTTCAGTATTTTGCTGCAATTGGCAGAAACAAGCATATTTGCTCATTCGGCCTGAAAATGCTTTTAAACGCATAAAAACTTACACTCTTGATTTCTGGCTAAATAAAAGCTGTTGCAATGATATTTCCATGCTGAACTGAGTTGTTCTGGGTCAAATATGAAGGCAAACCCACTTTCCTTTCAGTATTTTGCTGCAATTGGCAGAAACAAGCATATTTGCTCATTCGGCCTGAAAATGCTTTTAAGCGCATAAAAACTTACACTCTTGATTTCTGGCTAAATAAAAGCTGTTGCAATGATATTTCCATGCTGAACTGAGTTGTTCTGGGTCAAATATGAAGGCAAACCCACTTTCCTTTCAGTATTTTGCTGCAATTGGCAGAAACAAGCATATTTGCTCATTCGGCCTGAAAATGCTTTTAAGCGCATAAAAACTTACACTCTTGATTTCTGGCTAAATAAAAGCTGTTGCAATGATATTTCCATGCTGAACTGAGTTGTTCTGGGTCAAAGTTGAAGGCAAACCCACTTTCCTTTCAGTATTTTGCTGCAATTGGCAGAAACAAGCATATTTGGTCATTCGGCCTGAAAATGCTTTTAAGCGCATAAAAACTTACACTCTTGATTTCTGGCTAAATAAAAGCTGTTGCAATGATATTTCCATGCTGAAATGAGTTGTTCTGGGTCAAATATGAAGGCAAACCCACTTTCCTTTCAGTATTTTGCTGCAATTGGAAGATATCAGCTCATTCGGCCTGAAAATGCTTTTAAGCGCATAAAAACTTACACTCTTGATTTCTGGCTAAATAAAAGCTGTTGCAATGATATTTCCATGCTGAACTGAGTTGTTCTGGGTCAAATATGAAGGCAAACCCACTTTCCTTTCAGTATTTTGCTGCAATTGGCAGAAACAAGCATATTTGCTCATTGGGCCTGAAAATGCTTTTAAGCGCATAAAAACTTACACTTTTGATTTCTGGCTAAATAAAAGCTGTTGCAATGATATTTCCATGCTGAACTGAGTTGTTCTGGGTCAAATATGAAGGCAAACCCACTTTCCTTTCAGTATTTTGCTGCAATTGGCAGAAACAAGCATATTTGCTCATTCGGCCTGAAAATGCTTTTAAGCGCATAAAAACTTACACTCTTGATTTCTGGCTAAATAAAAGCTGTTGCAATGATATTTCCATGCTGAACTGAGTTGTTCTGGGTCAAATATGAAGGCAAACCCACTTTCCTTTCAGTATTTTGCTGCAATTGGCAGAAACAAGCATATTTGCTCATTCGGTCTGAAAATGCTTTTAAGGGCATTAAAACTTCTTCAATTCTGGCTAAATAATAGCTGTTGCAATGATATTTCCATGCTGAACTGAGTTGTTCTGGGTCAAATATGAAAGCAAACCCACCTTCACTTCAGTATTTTGCTGCAATTGGCAGACATCAGCTCATTTGGCGTGAAAATGCTTTAAAGTGCAAAAAAACTTCTTAATTTCTGGCTAAATAAAAGATGTTGCAATGATATTTCCATGCTGAACTGAGTTGTTCTGGGTCAAATATGAAGGCAAACCCACTTTCCTTTCAGTATTTTGCTGCAATTGGAAGATATCAGCTCATTCGGCCTGAAAATGCTTTTAAGCGCATAAAAACTTACACTCTTGATTTCTGGCTAAATAAAAGCTGTTGCAATGATATTTCCATGCTGAACTGAGTTGTTCTGGGTCAAATATGAAGGAAAACCCACTTTCCTTTCAGTATTTTGCTGCAATTGGCAGAAACAAGCATATTTGCTCATTCGGCCTGAAAATGCTTTTAAGCGCATAAAAACTTACACTCTTGATTTCTGGCTAAATAAAAGCTGTTGCAATGATATTTCCATGCTGAAATGAGTTGTTCTGGGTCAAATATGAAGGCAAACCCACTTTCCTTTCAGTATTTTGCTGCAATTGGCAGAAACAAGCATATTTGCTCATTCGGCCTGAAAATGCTTTTAAGCGCATAAAAACTTACACTCTTGATTTCTGGCTAAATAAAAGCTGTTGCAATGATATTTCCATGCTGAACTGAGTTGTTCTGGGTCAAATATGAAGGCAAACCCACTTTCCTTTCAGTATTTTGCTGCAATTGGAAGATATCAGCTCATTCGGCCTGAAAATGCTTTTAAGCGCATAAAAACTTACACTCTTGATTTCTGGCTAAATAAAAGCTGTTGCAATGATATTTCCATGCTGAACTGAGTTGTTCTGGGTCAAATATGAAGGCAAACCCACTTTCCTTTCAGTATTTTGCTGCAATTGGCAGAAACAAGCATATTTGCTCATTCGGCCTGAAAATGCTTTTAAGCGCATAAAAACTTACACTCTTGATTTCTGGCTAAATAAAAGCTGTTGCAATGATATTTCCATGCTGAACTGAGTTGTTCTGGGTCAAATATGAAGGCAAACCCACTTTCCTTTCAGTATTTTGCTGCAATTGGAAGATATCAGCTCATTTGGCCTGAAAATGCTTTTAAGCGCATAAAAACTTACACTCTTGATTTCTGGCTAAATAAAAGCTGTTGCAATGATATTTCCATGCTGAAATGAGTTGTTCTGGGTCAAATATGAAGGCAAACCCACTTTCCTTTCAGTATTTTGCTGCAATTGGAAGATATCAGCTCATTCGGCCTGAAAAAGCTTTTAAGCGCATAAAAACTTACACTCTTGATTTCTGGCTAAATAAAAGCTGTTGCAATGATATTTCCATGCTGAACTGAGTTGTTCTGGGTCAAATATGAAGGCAAACCCACTTTCCTTTCAGTATTTTGCTGCAATTGGCAGAAACAAGCATATTTGCTCATTCGGCCTGAAAATGCTTTTAAGCGCATAAAAACTTACACTCTTGATTTCTGGCTAAATAAAAGCTGTTGCAATGATATTTCCATGCTGAACTGAGTTGTTCTGGGTCAAATATGAAGGAAAACCCACTTTCCTTTCAGTATTTTGCTGCAATTGGCAGAAACAAGCATATTTGCTCATTCGGCCTGAAAATGCTTTTAAGCGCATAAAAACTTACACTCTTGATTTCTGGCTAAATAAAAGCTGTTGCAATGATATTTCCATGCTGAACTGAGTTGTTCTGGGTCAAATATGAAGGCAAACCCACTGTCCTTTCAGTATTTTGCTGCAATTGGAAGATATCAGCTCATTTGGCCTGAGAATGCTTTTAAGTGCATAAAAACTTACACTCTTGATTTCTGGCTAAATAAAAGCTGTTGCAATGATATTTCCATGCTAAAATGAGTTGTTCTGGGTCAAATATGAAGGCAAACCCACTTTCCTTTCAGAATTTTGCTGCAATTGGAAGATATCAGCTCATTCGGCCTGAAAATGCTTTTAAACGCATAAAAACTTACACTCTTGATTTCTGGCTAAATAAAAGCTGTTGCAATGATATTTCCATGCTGAACTGAGTTGTTCTGGGTCAAATATGAAGGCAAACCTAGTTTCCCTTCAGTATTTTGCTGCAATAGGCAGAAACAAGCATATTTGCTCATTCGGCCTGAAAATGCTTTTAAGCGCATAAAAACTTACACTCATGATTTCTGGCTAAATAAAAGCTGTTGCAATGATATTTCCATGCTGAACTGAGTTGTTCTGGGTCAAATATGAAGGCAAACCCACTTTCCTTTCAGTATTTTGCTGCAATTGGCAGAAACAAGCATATTTGCTCATTCGGCCTGAAAATGCTTTTAAGCGCATAAAAACGTACACTCTTGATTTCTGGCTAAATAAAAGCTGTTGCAATGATATTTCCATGCTGAACTGAGTTGTTCTGGGTCAAATATGAAGGCAAACCCACTTTCCTTTCAGTATTTTGCTGCAATTGGCAGAAACAAGCATATTTGCTCATTCGGCCTGAAAATGCTTTTAAGCGCATAAAAACTTACACTCATGATTTCTGGCTAAATAAAAGCTGTTGCAATGATATTTCAATGCTGAACTGAGTTGTTCTGGGTCAAATATGAAGGCAAACCCACTTTCCTTTCAGTATTTTGCTGCAATTGGCAGAAACAAGCATATTTGCTCATTCGGCCTGAAAATGCTTTTAAGCGCATAAAAACTTACACTCTTGATTTCTGGCTAAATAAAAGCTGTTGCAATGATATTTCCATGCTGAACTGAGTTGTTCTGGGTCAAATATGAAGGAAAACCCACTTTCCTTTCAGTATTTTGCTGCAATTGGCAGAAACAAGCATATTTGCTCATTCGGCCTGAAAATGCTTTTAAGCGCATAAAAACTTACACTCTTGATTTCTGGCTAAATAAAAGCTGTTGCAATGATATTTCCATGCTGAACTGAGTTGTTCTGGGTCAAATATGAAGGCAAACCCACTTTCCTTTCAGTATTTTGCTGCAATTGGCAGAAACAAGCATATTTGCTCATTCGGCCTGAAAATGCTTTTAAGCGCATAAAAACTTACACTCTTGATTTCTGGCTAAATAAAAGCTGTTGCAATGATATTTCCATGCTGAACTGAGTTGTTCTGGGTCAAATATGAAGGCAAACCCACTTTCCTTTCAGTATTTTGCTGCAATTGGCAGAAACAAGCATATTTGCTCATTCGGCCTGAAAATGCTTTTAAGCGCATAAAAACTTACACTCTTGATTTCTGGCTAAATAAAAGCTGTTGCAATGATATTTCCATGCTGAACTGAGTTGTTCTGGGTCAAATATGAAGGCAAACCCAATTTCCTTTCAGTATTTTGCTGCAATTGGCAGAAACAAGCATATTTGCTCATTCGGCCTGAAAATGCTTTTAAGCGCATAAAAACTTACACTCTTGATTTCTGGCTAAATAAAAGCTGTTGCAATGATATTTCCATGCTGAACTGAGTTGTTCTGGGTCAAATATGAAGGCAAACCCAATTTCCTTTCAGTATTTTGCTGCAATTGGCAGAAACAAGCATATTTGCTCATTCGGCTTGAAAATGCTTTTAAGCGCATAAAAACTTACACCCTTGATTTCTGGATAAATAAAAGCTGTTGCAATGATATTTCCATGCTGAACTGAGTTGTTCTGGGTCAAATATGAAGGCAAACCCACTGTCCTTTCAGTATTTTGCTGCAATTGGAAGATATCAGCTCATTTGGCCTGAGAATGCTTTTAAGTGCATAAAAACTTACACTCTTGATTTCTGGCTAAATAAAAGCTGTTGCAATGATATTTCCATGCTAAAATGAGTTGTTCTGGCTCAAATATGAAGGCAAACCCACTTTCCTTTCAGTATTTTGCTGCAATTGGCAGAAACAAGCATATTTGCTCATTCGGCCTGAAAATGCTTTTAAGCGCATAAAAACTTACACTCTTGATTTCTGGCTAAATAAAAGCTGTTGCAATGATATTTCCATGCTGAACTGAGTTGTTCTGGGTCAAATATGAAGGCAAACCCACTTTCCTTTCAGTATTTTGCTGCAATTGGCAGAAACAAGCATATTTGCTCATTCGGCCTGAAAATGCTTTTAAGCGCATAAAAACTTACACTCATGATTTCTGGCTAAATAAAAGCTGTTGCAATGATATTTCAATGCTGAACTGAATTGTTCTGGGTCAAATATGAAGGCAAACCCACTTTCCTTTCAGTATTTTGCTGCAATTGGCAGAAACAAGCATATTTGCTCATTCGGCCTGAAAATGCTTTTAAGCGCATAAAAACTTACACTCATGACTTCTGGCTAAATAAAAGCTGTTGCAATGATATTTCAATGCTGAACTGAGTTGTTCTGGGTCAAATATGAAGGCAAACCCACTTTCCTTTCAGTATTTTGCTGCAATTGGCAGAAACAAGCATATTAGCTCATTGGGCCTGAAAATGCTTTTAAGCGCATAAAAACTTACACTCTTGATTTCTGGCTAAATAAAAGCTGTTGCAATGATATTTCCATGCTGAACTGAGTTGTTCTGGGTCAAATATGAAGGAAAACCCACTTTCCTTTCAGTATTTTGCTGCAATTGGCAGAAACAAGCATATTTGCTCATTCGGCCTGAAAATGCTTTTAAGCGCATAAAAACTTACACTCTTGATTTCTGGCTAAATAAAAGCTGTTGCAATGATATTTCCATGCTGAACTGAGTTGTTCTGGGTCAAATATGAAGGCAAACCCACTTTCCTTTCAGTATTTTGCTGCAATTGGAAGATATCAGCTCATTCGGCCTGAAAATGCTTTTAAGCGCATAAAAACTTACACTCTTGATTTCTGGCTAAATAAAAGCTGTTGCAATGATATTTCCATGCTGAACTGAGTTGTTCTGGGTCAAATATGAAGGCAAACCCACTTTCCTTTCAGTATTTTGCTGCAATTGGCAGAAACAAGCATATTTGCTCATTCGGCCTGAAAATGCTTTTAAACGCATAAAAACTTACACTCTTGATTTCTGGCTAAATAAAAGCTGTTGCAATGATATTTCCATGCTGAAATGAGTTGTTCTGGGTCAAATATGAAGGCAAACCCACTTCCCTTTCAGTATTTTGCTGCAATTGGCAGAAACAAGCATATTTGCTCATTCGGCCTGAAAATGCTTTTAAACGCATAAAAACTTACACTCTTGATTTCTGGCTAAATAAAAGCTGTTGCAATGATATTTCCATGCAGAACTGAGTTGTACTGGGTTAAATATGAAGGCAAACCCACTTTCCCTTCGGTATTTTGCTGCAATTGGCAGAAACAAGCATATTTGCTCATTAGGTCTGAAAATGCTTTTAAGGGCATTAAAACTTCTTCAATTCTGGCTAAATAATAGCTGTTGCAATGATATTTCCATGCTGAACTGAGTTGTTCTGGGTCAAATATGAAAGCAAACCCACCTTCACTTCAGTATTTTGCTGCAATTGGCAGACATCAGCTCATTTGGCGTGAAAATGCTTTAAAGTGCAAAAAAACTTCTTAATTTCTGGCTAAATAAAAGATGTTGCAATGATATTTCCATGCTGAACTGAATTGTTCTGGGTCAAATATGAAGGCAAACCCACTTTCCTTTCAGTATTTTGCTGCAATTGGAAGATATCAGCTCATTCGGCCTGAAAATGCTTTTAAGCGCATAAAAACTTACACTCTTGATTTCTGGCTAAATAAAAGCTGTTGCAATGATATTTCCATGCTGAACTGAGTTGTTCTGGGTCAAATATGAAGGCAAACCCACTTTCCTTTCAGTATTTTGCTGCAATTGGAAGATATCAGCTCATTCGGCCTGAAAATGCTTTTAAGCGCATAAAAACTTACACTCTTGATTTCTGGCTAAATAAAAGCTGTTGATATGATATTTCCATGCTGAACTGAGTTGTTCTGGGTCAAATATGAAGGCAAACCCACTTTCCTTTCAGTATTTTGCTGCAATTGGAAGATATCAGCTCATTCGGCCTGAAAATGCTTTTAAGCGCATAAAAACTTACACTCTTGATTTCTGGCTAAATAAAAGCTGTTGCAATGATATTTCCATGCTGAACTGAGTTGTTCTGGGTCAAATATGAAGGCAAACCCACTTTCCTTTCAGTATTTTGCTGCAATTGGCAGAAACAAGCATATTTGCTCATTCGGCCTGAAAATGCTTTTAAGCGCATAAAAACTTACACTCTTGATTTCTGGCTAAATAAAAGCTGTTGCAATGATATTTCCATGCTGAACTGAGTTGTTCTGGGTCAAATATGAAGGCAAACCCACTTTCCTTTCAGTATTTTGCTGCAATTGGCAGAAACAAGCATATTTGCTCATTCGGCCTGAAAATGCTTTTAAACGCATAAAAACTTACACTCTTGATTTCTGGCTAAATAAAAGCTGTTGCAATGATATTTCCATGCTGAACTGAGTTGTTCTGGGTCAAATATGAAGGCAAACCCACTTTCCTTTCAGTAATTTGCTGCAATTGGCAGAAACAAGCATATTTGCTCATTCGGCCTGAAAATGCTTTTAAACGCATAAAAACTTACACTCTTGATTTCTGGCTAAATAGAAGCTGTTGCAATGATATTTCCATGCTGAAATGAGTTGTTCTGGGTCAAATATGAAGGCAAACCCACTTTCCTTTCAGTATTTTGCTGCAATTGGCAGAAACAATCATATTTGCTCATTCGGCCTGAAAATGCTTTTAACCGCATAAAAACTTACACTCTTGATTTCTGGCTAAATAAAAGCTGTTGCAATGATATTTCCATGCTGAACTGAGTTGTTCTGGGTCAAATATGAAAGCAAACCCACTTTCCTTTCAGTATTTTGCTGCAATTGGCAGAAACAAGCATATTTGCTCATTCGGCCTGAAAATGCTTTTAAGCGCCTAAAATCTTACACTCTTGATTTCTGGCTAAATAAAAGCTGTTGCAATGATATTTCCATGCTGAACTGAGTTGTTCTGGGTCAAATATGAAGGCAAACCCAATTTCCTTTCAGTATTTTGCTGCAATTGGCAGAAACAAGCATATTTGCTCATTCGGCATGAAAATGCTTTTAAGCGCATAAAAACTTACACTCTTGATTTCTGGCTAAATAAAAGCTGTTGCAATGATATTTCCATGCTGAACTGAGTTGTTCTGGGTCAAATATGAAGGCAAACCCACTTTCCTTTCAGTATTTTGCTGCAATTGGCAGAAACAAGCATATTTGCTCATTCGGCCTGAAAATGCTTTTAAACGCATAAAAACTTACACTCTTGATTTCTGGCTAAATAAAAGCTGTTGCAATGATATTTCCATGCTGAAATGAGTTGTTCTGGGTCAAATATGAAGGCAAACCCACTTTCCTTTCAGTATTTTGCTGCAATTGGCAGAAACAAGCATATTTGCTCATTCGGCCTGAAAATGCTTTTAAACGCATAAAAACTTACACTCTTGATTTCTGGCTAAATAAAAGCTGTTGCAATAATATTTCCATGCTGAACTGAGTTGTTCTGGGTCAAACATGAAGGCAAACCCACTTTCCTTTCAGTATTTTGCTGCAATTTGCAGAGACAAGCATATTTGCTCTTTCGGCCTGAAAATGCTTTTAAACGCATAAAAACTTACACTCTTGATTTCTGGCTAAATAAAAGCTGTTGCAATGATATTTCCATGCTGAAATGAGTTGTTCTGGGTCAAATATGAAGGCAAACCCACTTTCCTTTCAGTATTTTGCTGCAATTGGCAGAAACAAGCATATTTGCTCATTCGGCCTGAAAATGCTTTTAAACGCATAAAAACTTACACTCTTGATTTCTGGCTAAATAAAAGCTGTTGCAATGATATTTCCATGCTGAACTGAGTTGTTCTGGGTCAAATATGAAGGCAAACCCACTTTCCTTTCAGTATTTTGCTGCAATTGGCAGAAACAAGCATATTTGCTCATTAGGTCTGAAAATGCTTTTAAGGGCATTAAAACTTCTTCAATTCTGGCTAAATAATAGCTGTTGCAATGATATTTCCATGCTGAACTGAGTTGTTCTGGGTCAAATATGAAAGCAAACCCACCTTCACTTCAGTATTTTGCTGCAATTGGCAGACATCAGCTCATTTGGCGTGAAAATGCTTTAAAGTGCAAAAAAACTTCTTAATTTCTGGCTAAATAAAAGATGTTGCAATGATATTTCCATGCTGAACTGAATTGTTCTGGGTCAAATATGAAGGCAAACCCACTTTCCTTTCAGTATTTTGCTGCAATTGGAAGATATCAGCTCATTCGGCCTGAAAATGCTTTTAAGCGCATAAAAACTTACACTCTTGATTTCTGGCTAAATAAAAGCTGTTGCAATGATATTTCCATGCTGAACTGAGTTGTTCTGGGTCAAATATGAAGGCAAACCCACTTTCCTTTCAGTATTTTGCTGCAATTGGCAGAAACAAGCATATTTGCTCATTCGGCCTGAAAATGCTTTTAAGCGCATAAAAACTTACACTCTTGATTTCTGGCTAAATAAAAGCTGTTGCAATGATATTTCCATGCTGAACTGAGTTGTTCTGGGTCAAATATGAAGGCAAACCCACTTTCCTTTCAGTATTTTGCTGCAATTGGAAGATATCAGCTCATTCGGCCTGAAAATGCTTTTAAGCGCATAAAAACTTACACTCTTGATTTCTGGCTAAATAAAAGCTGTTGATATGATATTTCCATGCTGAACTGAGTTGTTCTGGGTCAAATATGAAGGCAAACCCACTTTCCTTTCAGTATTTTGCTGCAATTGGAAGATATCAGCTCATTCGGCCTGAAAATGCTTTTAAGCGCATAAAAACTTACACTCTTGATTTCTGGCTAAATAAAAGCTGTTGCAATGATATTTCCATGCTGAACTGAGTTGTTCTGGGTCAAATATGAAGGCAAACCCACTTTCCTTTCAGTATTTTGCTGCAATTGGCAGAAACAAGCATATTTGCTCATTCGGCCTGAAAATGCTTTTAAGCGCATAAAAACTTACACTCTTGATTTCTGGCTAAATAAAAGCTGTTGCAATGATATTTCCATGCTGAACTGAGTTGTTCTGGGTCAAATATGAAGGCAAACCCACTTTCCTTTCAGTATTTTGCTGCAATTGGCAGAAACAAGCATATTTGCTCATTCGGCCTGAAAATGCTTTTAAACGCATAAAAACTTACACTCTTGATTTCTGGCTAAATAAAAGCTGTTGCAATGATATTTCCATGCTGAACTGAGTTGTTCTGGGTCAAATATGAAGGCAAACCCACTTTCCTTTCAGTAATTTGCTGCAATTGGCAGAAACAAGCATATTTGCTCATTCGGCCTGAAAATGCTTTTAAACGCATAAAAACTTACACTCTTGATTTCTGGCTAAATAGAAGCTGTTGCAATGATATTTCCATGCTGAAATGAGTTGTTCTGGGTCAAATATGAAGGCAAACCCACTTTCCTTTCAGTATTTTGCTGCAATTGGCAGAAACAAGCATATTTGCTCATTCGGCTGAAATTGCTTTTAAACGCATAAAAACTTACACTCTTGATTTCTGACTAAATAAAAGCTGTTGCAATGATATTTCCATGCTGAAATCAGTTGTTCTGGGTCAAATATGAAGGCAAACCCACTTTCCTTTCAGAATTTTGCTGCAATTGGCAGAAACAAACATATTTGCTTATTTGGCCTGAAAATGCTTTTAAGCGCATAAAAACTTACACTCTTGATTTCTGGCTAAATACAAGCTGTTGCAATGATATTTCCATGCTGAACTGAGTTGTTCTGGGTCAAATATGAAGGCAAACCCACTTTCCATTCAGAATTTTGCTGCAATTGGCAGAAACAAGCATATTTGCTCATTCGGCCTGAAAATGCTTTTAAGCGCATAAAAACTTACACTCTTGATTTCTGGCTAAATAAAAGCTGTTGCAATGATATTTCCATGCTGAACTGAGTTGTTCTGGGTCAAATATGAAGGCAAACCCACTTTCCTTTCAGTATTTTGCTGCAATTGGAAGATATCAGCTCATTTGGCCTGAAAATGCTTTTAAGCGCATAAAAACTTACACTCTTGATTTCTGGTTAAATAAAAGCTGTTGCAATGATATTTCCATGCTGAACTGAGTTGTTCTGGTTCAAATATGAAGGCAAACCCACTTTCCTTTCAGTATTTTGCTGCAATTGGCAGAAACAATCATATTTGCTCATTCGGCCTGAAAATGCTTTTAACCGCATAAAAACTTACACTCTTGATTTCTGGCTAAATAAAAGCTGTTGCAATGATATTTCCATGCTGAACTGAGTTGTTCTGGGTCAAATATGAAAGCAAACCCACTTTCCTTTCAGTATTTTGCTGCAATTGGCAGAAACAAGCATATTTGCTCATTCGGCCTGAAAATGCTTTTAAGCGCCTAAAATCTTACACTCTTGATTTCTGGCTAAATAAAAGCTGTTGCAATGATATTTCCATGCTGAACTGAGTTGTTCTGGGTCAAATATGAAGGCAAACCCAATTTCCTTTCAGTATTTTGCTGCAATTGGCAGAAACAAGCATATTTGCTCATTCGGCATGAAAATGCTTTTAAGCGCATAAAAACTTACACTCTTGATTTCTGGCTAAATAAAAGCTGTTGCAATGATATTTCCATGCTGAACTGAGTTGTTCTGGGTCAAATATGAAGGCAAACCCACTTTCCTTTCAGTATTTTGCTGCAATTGGCAGAAACAAGCATATTTGCTCATTCGGCCTGAAAATGCTTTTAAACGCATAAAAACTTACACTCTTGATTTCTGGCTAAATAAAAGCTGTTGCAATGATATTTCCATGCTGAAATGAGTTGTTCTGGGTCAAATATGAAGGCAAACCCACTTTCCTTTCAGTATTTTGCTGCAATTGGCAGAAACAAGCATATTTGCTCATTCGGCCTGAAAATGCTTTTAAACGCATAAAAACTTACACTCTTGATTTCTGGCTAAATAAAAGCTGTTGCAATAATATTTCCATGCTGAACTGAGTTGTTCTGGGTCAAACATGAAGGCAAACCCACTTTCCTTTCAGTATTTTGCTGCAATTTGCAGAGACAAGCATATTTGCTCTTTCGGCCTGAAAATGCTTTTAAACGCATAAAAACTTACACTCTTGATTTCTGGCTAAATAAAAGCTGTTGCAATGATATTTCCATGCTGAAATGAGTTGTTCTGGGTCAAATATGAAGGCAAACCCACTTTCCTTTCAGTATTTTGCTGCAATTGGCAGAAACAAGCATATTTGCTCATTCGGCCTGAAAATGCTTTTAAACGCATAAAAACTTACACTCTTGATTTCTGGCTAAATAAAAGCTGTTGCAATGATATTTCCATGCTGAACTGAGTTGTTCTGGGTCAAATATGAAGGCAAACCCACTTTCCTTTCAGTATTTTGCTGCAATTGGCAGAAACAAGCATATTTGCTCATTCGGCCTGAAAATGCTTTTAAGCGCATAAAAACTTACACTCTTGATTTCTGGCTAAATAAAAGCTGTTGCAATGATATTTCCATGCTGAACTGAGTTGTTCTGGGTCAAATATGAAGGCAAACCCACTTTCCTTTCAGTATTTTGCTGCAATTGGCAGAAACAAGCATATTTGCTCATTCGGCCTGAAAATGCTTTTAAGCGCATAAAAACTTACACTCTTGATTTCTGGCTAAATAAAAGCTGTTGCAATGATATTTCCATGCTGAACTGAGTTGTTCTGGGTCAAAGTTGAAGGCAAACCCACTTTCCTTTCAGTATTTTGCTGCAATTGGCAGAAACAAGCATATTTGGTCATTCGGCCTGAAAATGCTTTTAAGCGCATAAAAACTTACACTCTTGATTTCTGGCTAAATAAAAGCTGTTGCAATGATATTTCCATGCTGAACTGAGTTGTTCTGGGTCAAATATGAAGGCAAACCCACTTTCCTTTCAGTATTTTGCTGCAATTGGAAGATATCAGCTCATTCGGCCTGAAAATGCTTTTAAGCGCATAAAAACTTACACTCTTGATTTCTGGCTAAATAAAAGCTGTTGCAATGATATTTCCATGCTGAACTGAGTTGTTCTGGGTCAAATATGAAAGCAAACCCACCTTCACTTCAGTATTTTGCTGCAATTGGCAGACATCAGCTCATTTGGCGTGAAAATGCTTTAAAGTGCAAAAAAACTTCTTAATTTCTGGCTAAATAAAAGATGTTGCAATGATATTTCCATGCTGAACTGAGTTGTTCTGGGTCAAATATGAAGGCAAACCCACTTTCCTTTCAGTATTTTGCTGCAATTGGAAGATATCAGCTCATTCGGCCTGAAAATGCTTTTAAGCGCATAAAAACTTACACTCTTGATTTCTGGCTAAATAAAAGCTGTTGCAATGATATTTCCATGCTGAACTGAGTTGTTCTGGGTCAAATATGAAGGAAAACCCACTTTCCTTTCAGTATTTTGCTGCAATTGGCAGAAACAAGCATATTTGCTCATTCGGCCTGAAAATGCTTTTAAGCGCATAAAAACTTACACTCTTGATTTCTGGCTAAATAAAAGCTGTTGCAATGATATTTCCATGCTGAACTGAGTTGTTCTGGGTCAAATATGAAGGCAAACCCACTTTCCTTTCAGTATTTTGCTGCAATTGGAAGATATCAGCTCATTCGGCCTGAAAATGCTTTTAAGCGCATAAAAACTTACACTCTTGATTTCTGGCTAAATAAAAGCTGTTGATATGATATTTCCATGCTGAACTGAGTTGTTCTGGGTCAAATGTGAAGGCAAACCCACTTTCCTTTCAGTATTTTGCTGCAATTGGAAGATATCAGCTCATTCGGCCTGAAAATGCTTTTAAGCGCATAAAAACTTACACTCTTGATTTCTGGCTAAATAAAAGCTGTTGCAATGATATTTCCATGCTGAACTGAGTTGTTCTGGGTCAAATATGAAGGCAAACCCACTTTCCTTTCAGTATTTTGCTGCAATTGGCAGAAACAAGCATATTTGCTCATTCGGCCTGAAAATGCTTTTAAGCGCATAAAAACTTACACTCTTGATTTCTGGCTAAATAAAAGCTGTTGCAATGATATTTCCATGCTGAACTGAGTTGTTCTGGGTCAAATATGAAGGCAAACCCACTTTCCTTTCAGTATTTTGCTGCAATTGGCAGAAACAAGCATATTTGCTCATTCGGCCTGAAAATGCTTTTAAACGCATAAAAACTTACACTCTTGATTTCTGGCTAAATAAAAGCTGTTGCAATGATATTTCCATGCTGAACTGAGTTGTTCTGGGTCAAATATGAAGGCAAACCCACTTTCCTTTCAGTAATTTGCTGCAATTGGCAGAAACAAGCATATTTGCTCATTCGGCCTGAAAATGCTTTTAAACGCATAAAAACTTACACTCTTGATTTCTGGCTAAATAGAAGCTGTTGCAATGATATTTCCATGCTGAAATGAGTTGTTCTGGGTCAAATATGAAGGCAAACCCACTTTCCTTTCAGTATTTTGCTGCAATTGGCAGAAACAAGCATATTTGCTCATTCGGCTGAAATTGCTTTTAAACGCATAAAAACTTACACTCTTGATTTCTGACTAAATAAAAGCTGTTGCAATGATATTTCCATGCTGAAATCAGTTGTTCTGGGTCAAATATGAAGGCAAACCCACTTTCCTTTCAGAATTTTGCTGCAATTGGCAGAAACAAACATATTTGCTTATTTGGCCTGAAAATGCTTTTAAGCGCATAAAAACTTACACTCTTGATTTCTGGCTAAATACAAGCTGTTGCAATGATATTTCCATGCTGAACTGAGTTGTTCTGGGTCAAATATGAAGGCAAACCCACTTTCCATTCAGAATTTTGCTGCAATTGGCAGAAACAAGCATATTTGCTCATTTGGCCTGAAAATGCTTTTAAGCGCATAAAAACTTACACTCTTGATTTCTGGTTAAATAAAAGCTGTTGCAATGATATTTCCATGCTGAACTGAGTTGTTCTGGTTCAAATATGAAGGCAAACCCACTTTCCTTTCAGTATTTTGCTGCAATTGGCAGAAACAATCATATTTGCTCATTCGGCCTGAAAATGCTTTTAACCGCATAAAAACTTACACTCTTGATTTCTGGCTAAATAAAAGCTGTTGCAATGATATTTCCATGCTGAACTGAGTTGTTCTGGGTCAAATATGAAAGCAAACCCACTTTCCTTTCAGTATTTTGCTGCAATTGGCAGAAACAAGCATATTTGCTCATTCGGCCTGAAAATGCTTTTAAGCGCCTAAAATCTTACACTCTTGATTTCTGGCTAAATAAAAGCTGTTGCAATGATATTTCCATGCTGAACTGAGTTGTTCTGGGTCAAATATGAAGGCAAACCCAATTTCCTTTCAGTATTTTGCTGCAATTGGCAGAAACAAGCATATTTGCTCATTCGGCATGAAAATGCTTTTAAGCGCATAAAAACTTACACTCTTGATTTCTGGCTAAATAAAAGCTGTTGCAATGATATTTCCATGCTGAACTGAGTTGTTCTGGGTCAAATATGAAGGCAAACCCACTTTCCTTTCAGTATTTTGCTGCAATTGGCAGAAACAAGCATATTTGCTCATTCGGCCTGAAAATGCTTTTAAACGCATAAAAACTTACACTCTTGATTTCTGGCTAAATAAAAGCTGTTGCAATGATATTTCCATGCTGAAATGAGTTGTTCTGGGTCAAATATGAAGGCAAACCCACTTTCCTTTCAGTATTTTGCTGCAATTGGCAGAAACAAGCATATTTGCTCATTCGGCCTGAAAATGCTTTTAAACGCATAAAAACTTACACTCTTGATTTCTGGCTAAATAAAAGCTGTTGCAATAATATTTCCATGCTGAACTGAGTTGTTCTGGGTCAAACATGAAGGCAAACCCACTTTCCTTTCAGTATTTTGCTGCAATTTGCAGAGACAAGCATATTTGCTCTTTCGGCCTGAAAATGCTTTTAAACGCATAAAAACTTACACTCTTGATTTCTGGCTAAATAAAAGCTGTTGCAATGATATTTCCATGCTGAAATGAGTTGTTCTGGGTCAAATATGAAGGCAAACCCACTTTCCTTTCAGTATTTTGCTGCAATTGGCAGAAACAAGCATATTTGCTCATTCGGCCTGAAAATGCTTTTAAACGCATAAAAACTTACACTCTTGATTTCTGGCTAAATAAAAGCTGTTGCAATGATATTTCCATGCTGAACTGAGTTGTTCTGGGTCAAATATGAAGGCAAACCCACTTTCCTTTCAGTATTTTGCTGCAATTGGCAGAAACAAGCATATTTGCTCATTCGGCCTGAAAATGCTTTTAAGCGCATAAAAACTTACACTCTTGATTTCTGGCTAAATAAAAGCTGTTGCAATGATATTTCCATGCTGAACTGAGTTGTTCTGGGTCAAATATGAAGGCAAACCCACTTTCCTTTCAGTATTTTGCTGCAATTGGCAGAAACAAGCATATTTGCTCATTCGGCCTGAAAATGCTTTTAAGCGCATAAAAACTTACACTCTTGATTTCTGGCTAAATAAAAGCTGTTGCAATGATATTTCCATGCTGAACTGAGTTGTTCTGGGTCAAAGTTGAAGGCAAACCCACTTTCCTTTCAGTATTTTGCTGCAATTGGCAGAAATAAGCATATTTGGTCATTCGGCCTGAAAATGCTTTTAAGCGCATAAAAACTTACACTCTTGATTTCTGGCTAAATAAAAGCTGTTGCAATGATATTTCCATGCTGAACTGAGTTGTTCTGGGTCAAATATGAAGGCAAACCCACTTTCCTTTCAGTATTTTGCTGCAATTGGAAGATATCAGCTCATTCGGCCTGAAAATGCTTTTAAGCGCATAAAAACTTACACTCTTGATTTCTGGCTAAATAAAAGCTGTTGCAATGATATTTCCATGCTGAACTGAGTTGTTCTGGGTCAAATATGAAAGCAAACCCACCTTCACTTCAGTATTTTGCTGCAATTGGCAGACATCAGCTCATTTGGCGTGAAAATGCTTTAAAGTGCAAAAAAACTTCTTAATTTCTGGCTAAATAAAAGATGTTGCAATGATATTTCCATGCTGAACTGAGTTGTTCTGGGTCAAATATGAAGGCAAACCCACTTTCCTTTCAGTATTTTGCTGCAATTGGAAGATATCAGCTCATTCGGCCTGAAAATGCTTTTAAGCGCATAAAAACTTACACTCTTGATTTCTGGCTAAATAAAAGCTGTTGCAATGATATTTCCATGCTGAACTGAGTTGTTCTGGGTCAAATATGAAGGAAAACCCACTTTCCTTTCAGTATTTTGCTGCAATTGGCAGAAACAAGCATATTTGCTCATTCGGCCTGAAAATGCTTTTAAGCGCATAAAAACTTACACTCTTGATTTCTGGCTAAATAAAAGCTGTTGCAATGATATTTCCATGCTGAACTGAGTTGTTCTGGGTCAAATATGAAGGCAAACCCACTTTCCTTTCAGTATTTTGCTGCAATTGGAAGATATCAGCTCATTCGGCCTGAAAATGCTTTTAAGCGCATAAAAACTTACACTCTTGATTTCTGGCTAAATAAAAGCTGTTGATATGATATTTCCATGCTGAACTGAGTTGTTCTGGGTCAAATGTGAAGGCAAACCCACTTTCCTTTCAGTATTTTGCTGCAATTGGAAGATATCAGCTCATTCGGCCTGAAAATGCTTTTAAGCGCATAAAAACTTACACTCTTGATTTCTGGCTAAATAAAAGCTGTTGCAATGATATTTCCATGCTGAACTGAGTTGTTCTGGGTCAAATATGAAGGCAAACCCACTTTCCTTTCAGTATTTTGCTGCAATTGGCAGAAACAAGCATATTTGCTCATTCGGCCTGAAAATGCTTTTAAGCGCATAAAAACTTACACTCTTGATTTCTGGCTAAATAAAAGCTGTTGCAATGATATTTCCATGCTGAACTGAGTTGTTCTGGGTCAAATATGAAGGCAAACCCACTTTCCTTTCAGTATTTTGCTGCAATTGGCAGAAACAAGCATATTTGCTCATTCGGCCTGAAAATGCTTTTAAACGCATAAAAACTTACACTCTTGATTTCTGGCTAAATAAAAGCTGTTGCAATGATATTTCCATGCTGAACTGAGTTGTTCTGGGTCAAATATGAAGGCAAACCCACTTTCCTTTCAGTAATTTGCTGCAATTGGCAGAAACAAGCATATTTGCTCATTCGGCCTGAAAATGCTTTTAAACGCATAAAAACTTACACTCTTGATTTCTGGCTAAATAGAAGCTGTTGCAATGATATTTCCATGCTGAAATGAGTTGTTCTGGGTCAAATATGAAGGCAAACCCACTTTCCTTTCAGTATTTTGCTGCAATTGGCAGAAACAAGCATATTTGCTCATTCGGCTGAAATTGCTTTTAAACGCATAAAAACTTACACTCTTGATTTCTGGCTAAATAAAAGCTGTTGCAATGATATTTCCATGCTGAACTGAGTTGTTCTGGGTCAAATATGAAGGCAAACCCACTGTCCTTTCAGAATTTTGCTGCAATTGGCAGAAACAAACATATTTGCTTCTTTGGCCTGAAAATGCTTTTAAGCGCATAAAAACTTACACTCTTGATTTCTGGCTAAATACAAGCTGTTGCAATGATATTTCCATGCTGAACTGAGTTGTTCTGGGTCAAATATGAAGGCAAACCCACTTTCCATTCAGAATTTTGCTGCAATTGGCAGAAACAAGCATATTTGCTCATTCGGCCTGAAAATGCTTTTAAGCGCATAAAAACTTACACTCTTGATTTCTGGCTAAATAAAAGCTGTTGCAATGATATTTCCATGCTGAACTGAGTTGTTCTGGGTCAAATATGAAGGCAAACCCACTTTCCTTTCAGTATTTTGCTGCAATTGGAAGATATCAGCTCATTTGGCCTGAAAATGCTTTTAAGCGCATAAAAACTTACACTCTTGATTTCTGGTTAAATAAAAGCTGTTGCAATGATATTTCCATGCTGAACTGAGTTGTTCTGGGTCAAATATGAAGGCAAACCCACTTTCCTTTCAGTATTTTGCTGCAATTGGCAGAAACAAGCATATTTGCTCATTCGGCCTGAAAATGCTTTTAAGCGCATAAAAACTTACACTCTTGATTTCTGGCTAAATAAAAGCTGTTGCAATGATATTTCCATGCTGAACTGAGTTGTTCTGGGTCAAATATGAAGGCAAACCCACTTTCCTTTCAGTATTTTGCTGCAATTGGAAGATATCAGCTCATTCGGCCTGAAAATGCTTTTAAGCGCATAAAAACTTACACTCTTGATTTCTGGCTAAATAAAAGCTGTTGCAATGATATTTCCATGCTGAACTGAGTTGTTCTGGGTCAAATATGAAGGCAAACCCACTTTCCTTTCAGAATTTTGCTGCAATTGGCAGAAACAAACATATTTGCTTCTTTGGCCTGAAAATGCTTTTAAGCGCATAAAAACTTACACTCTTGATTTCTGGCTAAATACAAGCTGTTGCAATGATATTTCCATGCTGAACTGAGTTGTTCTGGGTCAAATATGAAGGCAAACCCACTTTCCATTCAGAATTTTGCTGCAATTGGCAGAAACAAGCATATTTGCTCATTCGGCCTGAAAATGCTTTTAAGCGCATAAAAACTTACACTCTTGATTTCTGGCTAAATAAAAGCTGTTGCAATGATATTTCCATGCTGAACTGAGTTGTTCTGGGTCAAATATGAAGGCAAACCCACTTTCCTTTCAGTATTTTGCTGCAATTGGAAGATATCAGCTCATTTGGCCTGAAAATGCTTTTAAGCGCATAAAAACTTACACTCTTGATTTCTGGTTAAATAAAAGCTGTTGCAATGATATTTCCATGCTAAACTGAGTTGTTCTGGTTCAAATATGAAGGCAAACCCACTTTCCTTTCAGTATTTTTCAGCAATTGGAAGATATCAGCTCATTGGGCCTGAAAATGCTTTTAAGCGCATAAAAACTTACACTCTTGATTTCTGGCTAAATAAAAGCTGTTGCAATGATATTTCCATGCTGAACTGAGTTGTTCTGGGTCAAATATGAAGGCAAACCCACTTTCCTTTCAGTATTTTGCTGCAATTGGAAGATATCAGCTCATTGGGCCTGAAAATGCTTTTAAGCGCATAAAAACTTACACTCTTGATTTCTGGCTAAATAAAAGCTGTTGCAATGATATTTCCATGCTGAACTGAGTTGTTCTGGGTCAAATATAAAGGCAAACCCACTTCCCTTTCAGTATTTTGCTGCAATTGGCAGAAACAAGCATATTTGCTCATTCGGCCTGAAAATGCTTTTAAGCGCATAAAAACTTACACTCTTGATTTCTGGCTAAATAAAAGCTGTTGCAATGATATTTCCATGCTGAACTGAGTTGTTCTGGGTCAAATATGAAGGCAAACCCACTTTCCTTTCAGTATTTTGCTGCAATTGGAAGATATCAGCTCATTCGGCCTGAAAATGCTTTTAGGCGCATAAAAACTTACACTCTTGATTTCTGGCTAAATAAAAGCTGTTGCAATGATATTTCCATGCTGAACTGAGTTGTTCTGGGTCAAATATGAAGGCAAACCCACTTTCCTTTCAGTATTTTGCTGCAATTGGCAGAAACAATCATATTTGCTCTTTCGGCCTGAAAATGCTTTTAACCGCATAAAAACTTACACTCTTGATTTCTGGCTAAATAAAAGCTGTTGCAATAATATTTCCATGCTGAACTGAGTTGTTCTGGGTCAAATATGAAAGCAAACCCACTTTCCTTTCAGTATTTTGCTGCAATTGGCAGAAACAAGCATATTTGCTCATTCGGCCTGAAAATGCTTTTAAGCGCCTAAAATCTTACACTCTTGATTTCTGGCTAAATAAAAGCTGTTGCAATGATATTTCCATGCTGAACTGAGTTGTTCTGGGTCAAATATGAAGGCAAACCCACTTTCCTTTCAGTATTTTGCTGCAATTGGCAGAAACAAGCATATTTGCTCATTCGGCATGAAAATGCTTTTAAGCGCATAAAAACTTACACTCTTGATTTCTGGCTAAATAAAAGCTGTTGCAATGATATTTCCATGCTGAACTGAGTTGTTCTGGGTCAAATATGAAGGCAAACCCACTTTCCTTTCAGTATTTTGCTGCAATTGGCAGAAACAAGCATATTTGCTCATTCGGCCTGAAAATGCTTTTAAGCGCATAAAAACTTACACTCTTGATTTCTGGCTAAATAAAAGCTGTTGCAATGATATTTCCATGCTGAACTGAGTTGTTCTGGGTCAAATATGAAGGCAAACCCACTTTCCTTTCAGTATTTTGCTGCAATTGGAAGATATCAGCTCATTTGGCCTGAAAATGCTTTTAAGCGCATAAAAACTTACACTCTTGATTTCTGGCTAAATAAAAGCTGTTGCAATGATATTTCCATGCTGAAATGAGTTGTTCTGGGTCAAATATGAAGGCAAACCCACTTTCCTTTCAGTATTTTGCTGCAATTGGAAGATATCAGCTCATTCGGCCTGAAAAAGCTTTTAAGCGCATAAAAACTTACACTCTTGATTTCTGGCTAAATAAAAGCTGTTGCAATGATATTTCCATGCTGAACTGAGTTGTTCTGGGTCAAATATGAAGGCAAACCCACTTTCCTTTCAGTATTTTGCTGCAATTGGCAGAAACGAGCATATTTGCTCATTCGGCCTGAAAATGCTTTTAAGCGCATAAAAACTTACACTCTTGATTTCTGGCTAAATAAAAGCTGTTGCAATGATATTTCCATGCTGAACTGAGTTGTTCTGGGTCAAATATGAAGGAAAACCCACTTTCCTTTCAGTATTTTGCTGCAATTGGCAGAAACAAGCATATTTGCTCATTCGGCCTGAAAATGCTTTTAAGCGCATAAAAACTTACACTCTTGATTTCTGGCTAAATAAAAGCTGTTGCAATGATATTTCCATGCTGAACTGAGTTGTTCTGGGTCAAATATGAAGGCAAACCCACTGTCCTTTCAGTATTTTGCTGCAATTGGAAGATATCAGCTCATTTGGCCTGAGAATGCTTTTAAGTGCATAAAAACTTACACTCTTGATTTCTGGCTAAATAAAAGCTGTTGCAATGATATTTCCATGCTAAAATGAGTTGTTCTGGGTCAAATATGAAGGCAAACCCACTTTCCTTTCAGAATTTTGCTGCAATTGGAAGATATCAGCTCATTCGGCCTGAAAATGCTTTTAAACGCATAAAAACTTACACTCTTGATTTCTGGCTAAATAAAAGCTGTTGCAATGATATTTCCATGCTGAACTGAGTTGTTCTGGGTCAAATATGAAGGCAAACCTAGTTTCCCTTCAGTATTTTGCTGCAATAGGCAGAAACAAGCATATTTGCTCATTCGGCCTGAAAATGCTTTTAAGCGCATAAAAACTTACACTCATGATTTCTGGCTAAATAAAAGCTGTTGCAATGATATTTCCATGCTGAACTGAGTTGTTCTGGGTCAAATATGAAGGCAAACCCACTTTCCTTTCAGTATTTTGCTGCAATTGGCAGAAACAAGCATATTTGCTCATTCGGCCTGAAAATGCTTTTAAGCGCATAAAAACGTACACTCTTGATTTCTGGCTAAATAAAAGCTGTTGCAATGATATTTCCATGCTGAACTGAGTTGTTCTGGGTCAAATATGAAGGCAAACCCACTTTCCTTTCAGTATTTTGCTGCAATTGGCAGAAACAAGCATATTTGCTCATTCGGCCTGAAAATGCTTTTAAGCGCATAAAAACTTACACTCATGATTTCTGGCTAAATAAAAGCTGTTGCAATGATATTTCAATGCTGAACTGAGTTGTTCTGGGTCAAATATGAAGGCAAACCCACTTTCCTTTCAGTATTTTGCTGCAATTGGCAGAAACAAGCATATTTGCTCATTCGGCCTGAAAATGCTTTTAAGCGCATAAAAACTTACACTCTTGATTTCTGGCTAAATAAAAGCTGTTGCAATGATATTTCCATGCTGAACTGAGTTGTTCTGGGTCAAATATGAAGGAAAACCCACTTTCCTTTCAGTATTTTGCTGCAATTGGCAGAAACAAGCATATTTGCTCATTCGGCCTGAAAATGCTTTTAAGCGCATAAAAACTTACACTCTTGATTTCTGGCTAAATAAAAGCTGTTGCAATGATATTTCCATGCTGAACTGAGTTGTTCTGGGTCAAATATGAAGGCAAACCCACTTTCCTTTCAGTATTTTGCTGCAATTGGCAGAAACAAGCATATTTGCTCATTCGGCCTGAAAATGCTTTTAAGCGCATAAAAACTTACACTCTTGATTTCTGGCTAAATAAAAGCTGTTGCAATGATATTTCCATGCTGAACTGAGTTGTTCTGGGTCAAATATGAAGGCAAACCCACTTTCCTTTCAGTATTTTGCTGCAATTGGCAGAAACAAGCATATTTGCTCATTCGGCCTGAAAATGCTTTTAAGCGCATAAAAACTTACACTCTTGATTTCTGGCTAAATAAAAGCTGTTGCAATGATATTTCCATGCTGAACTGAGTTGTTCTGGGTCAAATATGAAGGCAAACCCAATTTCCTTTCAGTATTTTGCTGCAATTGGCAGAAACAAGCATATTTGCTCATTCGGCCTGAAAATGCTTTTAAGCGCATAAAAACTTACACTCTTGATTTCTGGCTAAATAAAAGCTGTTGCAATGATATTTCCATGCTGAACTGAGTTGTTCTGGGTCAAATATGAAGGCAAACCCAATTTCCTTTCAGTATTTTGCTGCAATTGGCAGAAACAAGCATATTTGCTCATTCGGCTTGAAAATGCTTTTAAGCGCATAAAAACTTACACCCTTGATTTCTGGATAAATAAAAGCTGTTGCAATGATATTTCCATGCTGAACTGAGTTGTTCTGGGTCAAATATGAAGGCAAACCCACTGTCCTTTCAGTATTTTGCTGCAATTGGAAGATATCAGCTCATTTGGCCTGAGAATGCTTTTAAGTGCATAAAAACTTACACTCTTGATTTCTGGCTAAATAAAAGCTGTTGCAATGATATTTCCATGCTAAAATGAGTTGTTCTGGCTCAAATATGAAGGCAAACCCACTTTCCTTTCAGTATTTTGCTGCAATTGGCAGAAACAAGCATATTTGCTCATTCGGCCTGAAAATGCTTTTAAGCGCATAAAAACTTACACTCTTGATTTCTGGCTAAATAAAAGCTGTTGCAATGATATTTCCATGCTGAACTGAGTTGTTCTGGGTCAAATATGAAGGCAAACCCACTTTCCTTTCAGTATTTTGCTGCAATTGGCAGAAACAAGCATATTTGCTCATTCGGCCTGAAAATGCTTTTAAGCGCATAAAAACTTACACTCATGATTTCTGGCTAAATAAAAGCTGTTGCAATGATATTTCAATGCTGAACTGAATTGTTCTGGGTCAAATATGAAGGCAAACCCACTTTCCTTTCAGTATTTTGCTGCAATTGGCAGAAACAAGCATATTTGCTCATTCGGCCTGAAAATGTTTTTAAGCGCATAAAAACTTACACTCATGACTTCTGGCTAAATAAAAGCTGTTGCAATGATATTTCAATGCTGAACTGAGTTGTTCTGGGTCAAATATGAAGGCAAACCCACTTTCCTTTCAGTATTTTGCTGCAATTGGCAGAAACAAGCATATTTGCTCATTGGGCCTGAAAATGCTTTTAAGCGCATAAAAACTTACACTCTTGATTTCTGGCTAAATAAAAGCTGTTGCAATGATATTTCCATGCTGAACTGAGTTGTTCTGGGTCAAATATGAAGGAAAACCCACTTTCCTTTCAGTATTTTGCTGCAATTGGCAGAAACAAGCATATTTGCTCATTCGGCCTGAAAATGCTTTTAAGCGCATAAAAACTTACACTCTTGATTTCTGGCTAAATAAAAGCTGTTGCAATGATATTTCCATGCTGAACTGAGTTGTTCTGGGTCAAATATGAAGGCAAACCCACTTTCCTTTCAGTATTTTGCTGCAATTGGCAGAAACAAGCATATTTGCTCATTCGGCCTGAAAATGCTTTTAAGCGCATAAAAACTTACACTCTTGATTTCTGGCTAAATAAAAGCTGTTGCAATGATATTTCCATGCTGAACTGAGTTGTTCTGGGTCAAATATGAAGGCAAACCCACTTTCCTTTCAGTTTTTTGCTGCAATTGGAAGATATCAGCTCATTCGGCCTGAAAATGCTTTTAAGCGCATAAAAACTTACACTCTTGATTTCTGGCTAAATAAAAGCTGTTGCAATGATATTTCCATGCTGAACTGAGTTGTTCTGGGTCAAATATGAAGGCAAACCCAATTTCCTTTCAGTATTTTGCTGCAATTGGCAGAAACAAGCATATTTGCTCATTCGGCCTGAAAATGCTTTTAAGCGCATAAAAACTTACACTGTTGATTTCTGGCTAAATAAAAGCTGTTGCAATGATATTTCCATGCTGAACTGAGTTGTTCTGGGTCAAATATGAAGGCAAACCCAATTTCCTTTCAGTATTTTGCTGCAATTGGCAGAAACAAGCATATTTGCTCATTCGGCTTGAAAATGCTTTTAAGCGCATAAAAACTTACACCCTTGATTTCTGGCTAAATAAAAGCTGTTGCAATGATATTTCCATGCTGAACTGAGTTGTTCTGGGTCAAATATGAAGGCAAACCCACTTTCCTTTCAGAATTTTGCTGCAATTGGCAGAAACAAGCATATTTGCTCATTCGGCCTGAAAATGCTTTTAAGCGCATAAAAACTTACACTCTTGATTTCTGGCTAAATAAAAGCTGTTGCAATGATATTTCCATGCTGAACTGAGTTGTTCTGGGTCAAATATGAAGGCAAACCCACTTTCCTTTCAGTATTTTGCTGCAATTGGCAGAAACAAGCATATTTGCTCATTCGGCCTGAAAATGCTTTTAAGCGCATAAAAACTTACACTCTTGATTTCTGGCTAAATAAAAGCTGTTGCAATGATATTTCCATGCTGAACTGAGTTGTTCTGGGTCAAATATGAAGGCAAACCCACTTTCCTTTCAGTATTTTGCTGCAATTGGCAGAAACAAGCATATTTGCTCATTCGGCCTGAAAATGCTTTTAAGCGCATAAAAACTTACACTCATGATTTCTGGCTAAATAAAAGCTGTTGCATGATATTTCAATGCTGAACTGAATTGTTCTGGGTCAAATATGAAGGCAAACCCACTTTCCTTTCAGTATTTTGCTGCTATTGGCAGAAACAAGCATATTTGCTCATTCGGCCTGAAAATGCTTTTAAGCGCATAAAAACTTACACTCTTGATTTCTGGCTAAATAAAAGCTGTTGCAATGATATTTCCATGCTGAACTGAGTTGTTCTGGGTCAAATATGAAGGCAAACCCACTTTCCTTTCAGTATTTTGCTGCAATTGGCAGAAACAAGCATATTTGCTCATTCGGCCTGAAAATGCTTTTAAGCGCATAAAAACTTACACTCTTGATTTCTGGCTAAATAAAAGCTGTTGCAATGATATTTCCATGCTGAACTGAGTTATTCTGGGTCAAATATGAAGGCAAACCCAATTTCCTTTCAGTATTTTGCTGCAATTGGCAGAAACAAGCATATTTGCTCATTCGGCCTGAAAATGCTTTTAAGCGCATAAAAACTTACACTCTTGATTTCTGGCTAAATAAAAGCTGTTGCAATGATATTTCCATGCTGAACTGAGTTGTTCTGGGTCAAACATGAAGGCAAACCAACTGTCCTTTCAGTATTTTGCTGCAATTGGAAGATATCAGCTCATTTGGCCTGAGAATGCTTTTAAGTGCATAAAAACTTACACTCTTGATTTCTGGCTAAATAAAAGCTGTTGCAATGATATTTCCATGCTAAAATGAGTTGTTCTGGGTCAAATATGAAGGCAAACCCACTTTCCTTTCAGTATTTTGCTGCAATTGGAAGATATCAGCTCATTTGGCCTGAAAATGCTTTTAAGCGCATAAAAACTTACACTCTTGATTTCTGGCTAAATAAAAGCTGTTGCAATGATATTTCCATGCTGAACTGAGTTGTTCTGGGTCAAATATGAAGGCAAACCCACTTTCCTTTCAGTATTTTGCTGCAATTGGCAGAAACAAGCATATTTGCTAATTCGGCCTGAAAATGCTTTTAAGCGCATAAAAACGTACACTCTTGATTTCTGGCTAAATAAAAGCTGTTGCAATGATATTTCCATGCTGAACTGAGTTGTTCTGGGTCAAATATGAAGGCAAACCCACTTTCCTTTCAGAATTTTGCTGCAATTGGCAGAAACAAGCATATTTGCTCATTCGGCCTGAAAATGCTTTTAAGCGCATAAAAACTTACACTCTTGATTTCTGGCTAAATAAAAGCTGTTGCAATGATATTTCCATGCTGAACTGAGTTGTTTTGGGTCAAATATGAAGGCAAACCCAATTTCCTTTCAGTATTTTGCTGCAATTGGCAGAAACAAGCATATTTGCTCATTCGGCCTGAAAATGCTTTTAAGCGCATAAAAACTTACACCCTTGATTTCTGGATAAATAAAAGCTGTTGCAATGATATTTCCATGCTGAACTGAGTTGTTCTGGGTCAAATATGAAGGCAAACCCACTGTCCTTTCAGTATTTTGCTGCAATTGGAAGATATCAGCTCATTTGGCCTGAAAATGCTTTTAAGCGCATAAAAACTTACACTCTTGATTTCTGGCTAAATAAAAGCTGTTGCAATGATATTTCCATGCTAAAATGAGTTGTTCTGGGTCAAATATGAAGGCAAATCCACTTTCCTTTCAGAATTTTGCTGCAATTGGAAGATATCAGCTCATTCGGCCTGAAAATGCTTTTAAGCGCATAAAAACTTACACTCTTGATTTCTTGCTAAAAAAAAGCTGTTGCAATGATATTTCCATGCTGAACTGAGTTGTTCTGGGTCAAATATGAAGGCAAACCCACTTTCCTTTCAGTATTTTGCTGCAATTGGAAGATATCAGCTCATTTGGCCTGAAAATGCTTTTAAGCGCATAAAAACTTACACTCTTGATTTCTGGCTAAATAAAAGCTGTTGCAATGATATTTCCATGCTGAAATGAGTTGTTCTGGGTCAAATATGAAGGCAAACCCACTTTCCTTTCAGTATTTTGCTGCAATTCGCAGAAACAAGCATATTTGCTCATTCGGCCTGAAAATGCTTTTAAGCGCATAAAAACTTACACTCTTGATTTCTGGCTAAATAAAAGCTGTTGCAATGATATTTCCATGCTGAAATGAGTTGTTCTGGGTCAAATATGAAGGCAAACCCACTTTCCTTTCAGTATTTTGCTGCAATTGGCAGAAACAAGCATATTTGCTCATTCGGCCTGAAAATGCTTTTAAACGCATAAAAACTTACACTCTTGATTTCTGGCTAAATAAAAGCTGTTGCAATGATATTTCCATGCTGAACTGAGTTGTTCTGGGTCAAATATGAAGGCAAACCCACTTTCTTTTCAGTATTTTGCTGCAATTGGCAGAAACAAGCAAATTTGCTCATTCGGCCTGAAAATGCTTTTAAACGCATAAAAACTTACACTCTTGATTTCTGGCTAAATAAAAGCTGTTGCAATGATATTTCCATGCTGAACTGAGTTGTTCTGGGTCAAATATGAAGGCAAACCCACTTTCCTTTCAGTATTTTGCTGCAATTGGCAGAAACAAGCATATTTGCTCATTCGGCCTGAAAATGCTTTTAAGCGCATAAAAACTTACACTCATGATTTCTGGCTAAATAGAAGCTGTTGCAATGATATTTCCATGCTGAAATGAGTTGTTCTGGGTCAAATATGACGGCAAACCCACTTCCCTTTCAGAATTTTGCTGCAATTGGCAGAAACAAGCATATTTGCTCATTCGCCCTGAAAATGCTTTTAAGCGCATAAAAACTTACACTCTTGATTTCTGGCTAAATAAAAGCTGTTGCAATGATATTTCCATGCTGAACTGAGTTGTTCTGGGTCAAATATGAAGGCAAACCCACTTTCCTTTCAGTATTTTGCTGCAATTGGAAGATATCAGCTCATTCGGCCTGAAAATGCTTTTAAGCGCATAAAAACTTACACTCTTGATTTCTGGCTAAATAAAAGCTGTTGCAATGATATTTCCATGCTGAACTGAGTTGTTCTGGGTCAAATATGAAGGCAAACCCACTTTCCTTTCAGAATTTTGCTGCAATTGGCAGAAACAAGCATATTTGCTCATTCGCCCTGAAAATGCTTTTAAGCGCATAAAAACTTACACTCTTGATTTCTGGCTAAATAAAAGCTGTTGCAATGATATTTCCATGCTGAACTGAGTTGTTCTGGGTCAAATATGAAGGCAAACCCAATTTCCTTTCAGTATTTTGCTGCAATTGGCAGAAACAAGCATATTTGCTCATTCGGCCTGAAAATGCTTTTAAGCGCATAAAAACTTACACTCTTGATTTCTGGCTAAATAAAAGCTGTTGCAATGATATTTCCATGCTGAACTGAGTTGTTCTGGGTCAAACATGAAGGCAAACCAACTGTCCTTTCAGTATTTTGCTGCAATTGGAAGATATCAGCTCATTTGGCCTGAGAATGCTTTTAAGTGCATAAAAACTTACACTCTTGATTTCTGGCTAAATAAAAGCTGTTGCAATGATATTTCCATGCTAAAATGAGTTGTTCTGGGTCAAATATGAAGGCAAACCCACTTTCCTTTCAGTATTTTGCTGCAATTGGAAGATATCAGCTCATTTGGCCTGAAAATGCTTTTAAGCGCATAAAAACTTACACTCTTGATTTCTGGCTAAATAAAAGCTGTTGCAATGATATTTCCATGCTGAACTGAGTTGTTCTGGGTCAAATATGAAGGCAAACCCACTTTCCTTTCAGTATTTTGCTGCAATTGGCAGAAACAAGCATATTTGCTCATTCGGCCTGAAAATGCTTTTAAGCGCATAAAAACTTACACTCTTGATTTCTGGCTAAATAAAAACTGTTGCAATGATATTTCCATGCTGAACTGAGTTGTTCTGGGTCAAATATGAAGGCAAACCCACTTTCCTTTCAGTATTTTGCTGCAATTGGCAGAAACAAGCATATTTGCTAATTCGGCCTGAAAATGCTTTTAAGCGCATAAAAACTTACACTCTTGATTTCTGGCTAAATAAAAGCTGTTGCAATGATATTTCCATGCTGAACTGAGTTGTTCTGGGTCAAATATGAAGGCAAACCCACTTTCCTTTCAGAATTTTGCTGCAATTGGCAGAAACAAGCATATTTGCTCATTCGGCCTGAAAATGCTTTTAAGCGCATAAAAACTTACACTCTTGATTTCTGGCTAAATAAAAGCTGTTGCAATGATATTTCCATGCTGAACTGAGTTGTTTTGGGTCAAATATGAAGGCAAACCCAATTTCCTTTCAGTATTTTGCTGCAATTGGCAGAAACAAGCATATTTGCTCATTCGGCCTGAAAATGCTTTTAAGCGCATAAAAACTTACACCCTTGATTTCTGGATAAATAAAAGCTGTTGCAATGATATTTCCATGCTGAACTGAGTTGTTCTGGGTCAAATATGAAGGCAAACCCACTGTCCTTTCAGTATTTTGCTGCAATTGGAAGATATCAGCTCATTTGGCCTGAAAATGCTTTTAAGCGCATAAAAACTTACACTCTTGATTTCTGGCTAAATAAAAGCTGTTGCAATGATATTTCCATGCTGAACTGAGTTGTTCTGGGTCAAATATGAAGGCAAACCCACTTTCCTTTCAGTATTTCGCTGCAATTGGAAGATATCAGCTCATTTGGCCTGAAAATGCTTTTAAGCGCATAAAAACTTACACTCTTGATTTCTGGCTAAAAAAAAGCTGTTGCAATGATATTTCCATGCTGAACTGAGTTGTTCTGGGTCAAATATGAAGGCAAACCCACTTTCCTTTCAGTATTTTGCTGCAATTCGCAGAAACAAGCATATTTGCTCATTCGGCCTGAAAATGCTTTTAAGCGCATAAAAACTTACACTCTTGATTTCTGGCTAAATAAAAGCTGTTGCAATGATATTTCCATGCTGAAATGAGTTGTTCTGGGTCAAATATGAAGGCAAACCCACTTTCCTTTCAGTATTTTGCTGCAATTGGCAGAAACAAGCATATTTGCTCATTCGGCTTGAAAATGCTTTTAAGCGCATAAAAACTTACACCCTTGATTTCTGGATAAATAAAAGCTGTTGCAATGATATTTCCATGCTGAACTGAGTTGTTCTGGGTCAAATATGAAGGCAAACCCACTTTCCTTTCAGTATTTTGCTGCAATTGGAAGATATCAGCTCATTTGGCCTGAAAATGCTTTTAAGCGCATAAAAACTTACACTCTTGATTTCTGGCTAAATAAAAGCTGTTGCAATGATATTTCCATGCTGAAATGAGTTGTTCTGGGTCAAATATGAAGGCAAACCCACTTTCCTTTCAGTATTTTGCTGCAATTGGCAGAAACAAGCATATTTGCTCATTCGGCCTGAAAATGCTTTTAAACGCATAAAAACTTACACTCTTGATTTCTGGCCAAATAAAAGCTGTTGCAATGATATTTCCATGCTGAAATGAGTTGTTCTGGGTCAAATATGAAGGCAAACCCACTTTCCTTTCAGTATATTGCTGCAATTGGAAGATATCAGCTCATTTGGCCTGAAAATGCTTTTAAGCGCATAAAAACTTACACTCTTGATTTCTGGCTAAATAAAAGCTGTTGCAATGATATTTCCATGCTGAACTGAGTTGTTCTGGGTCAAATATGAAGGCAAACCCACTTTCTTTTCAGTATTTTGCTGCAATTGGCAGAAACAAGCAAATTTGCTCATTCGGCCTGAAAATGCTTTTAAACGCATAAAAACTTACACTCTTGATTTCTGGCTAAATAAAAGCTGTTGCAATGATATTTCCATGCTGAACTGAGTTGTTCTGGGTCAAATATGAAGGCAAACCCACTTTCCTTTCAGTATTTTGCTGCAATTGGCAGAAACAAGCATATTTGCTCATTCGGCCTGAAAATGCTTTTAAGCGCATAAAAACTTACACTCATGATTTCTGGCTAAATAAAAGCTGTTGCAATGATATTTCCATGCTGAACTGAGTTGTTTTGGGTCAAATATGAAGGCAAACCCAATTTCCTTTCAGTATTTTGCTGCAATTGGCAGAAACAAGCATATTTGCTCATTCGGCCTGAAAATGCTTTTAAGCGCATAAAAACTTACACCCTTGATTTCTGGATAAATAAAAGCTGTTGCAATGATATTTCCATGCTGAACTGAGTTGTTCTGGGTCAAATATGAAGGCAAACCCACTTTCCTTTCAGAATTTTGCTGCAATTGGAAGATATCAGCTCATTCGGCCTGAAAATGCTTTTAAGCGCATAAAAACTTACACTCTTGATTTCTTGCTAAAAAAAAGCTGTTGCAATGATATTTCCATGCTGAACTGAGTTGTTCTGGGTCAAATATGAAGGCAAACCCACTTTCCTTTCAGTATTTTGCTGCAATTGGAAGATATCAGCTCATTTGGCCTGAAAATGCTTTTAAGCGCATAAAAACTTACACTCTTGATTTCTGGCTAAATAAAAGCTGTTGCAATGATATTTCCATGCTGAACTGAGTTGTTCTGGGTCAAATATGAAGGCAAACCCACTTTCTTTTCAGTATTTTGCTGCAATTGGCAGAAACAAGCAAATTTGCTCATTCGGCCTGAAAATGCTTTTAAACGCATACAAACTTACACTCTTGATTTCTGGCTAAATAAAAGCTGTTGCAATGATATTTCCATGCTGAACTGAGTTGTTCTGGGTCAAATATGAAGGCAAACCCACTTTCCTTTCAGTATTTTGCTGCAATTGGCAGAAACAAGCATATTTGCTCATTCGGCCTGAAAATGCTTTTAAGCGCATAAAAACTTACACTCATGATTTCTGGCTAAATAAAAGCTGTTGCAATGATATTTCCATGCTGAACTGAGTTGTTTTGGGTCAAATATGAAGGCAAACCCAATTTCCTTTCAGTATTTTGCTGCAATTGGCAGAAACAAGCATATTTGCTCATTCGGCCTGAAAATGCTTTTAAGCGCATAAAAACTTACACCCTTGATTTCTGGATAAATAAAAGCTGTTGCAATGATATTTCCATGCTGAACTGAGTTGTTCTGGGTCAAATATGAAGGCAAACCCACTTTCCTTTCAGAATTTTGCTGCAATTGGAAGATATCAGCTCATTCGGCCTGAAAATGCTTTTAAGCGCATAAAAACTTACACTCTTGATTTCTTGCTAAAAAAAAGCTGTTGCAATGATATTTCCATGCTGAACTGAGTTGTTCTGGGTCAAATATGAAGGCAAACCCACTTTCCTTTCAGTATTTTGCTGCAATTGGAAGATATCAGCTCATTTGGCCTGAAAATGCTTTTAAGCGCATAAAAACTTACACTCTTGATTTCTGGCTAAATAAAAGCTGTTGCAATGATATTTCCATGCTGAACTGAGTTGTTCTGGGTCAAATATGAAGGCAAACCCACTTTCCTTTCAGTATTTTGCTGCAATTGGCAGAAACAAGCATATTTGCTCATTCGGCCTGAAAATGCTTTTAAGCGCATAAAAACTTACACTCTTGATTTCTGGCTAAATAAAAGCTGTTGCAATGATATTTCCATGCTGAAATGAGTTGTTCTGGGTCAAATATGAAGGCAAACCCACTTTCCTTTCAGTATTTTGCTGCAATTGGCAGAAACAAGCATATTTGCTCATTCGGCCTGAAAATGCTTTTAAACGCATAAAAACTTACACTCTTGATTTCTGGCTAAATAAAAGCTGTTGCAATGATATTTCCATGCTGAAATGAGTTGTTCTGGGTCAAATATGAAGGCAAACCCACTTTCCTTTCAGTATTTTGCTGCAATTGGAAGATATCAGCTCATTTGGCCTGAAAATGCTTTTAAGCGCATAAAAACTTACACTCTTGATTTCTGGCTAAATAAAAGCTGTTGCAATGATATTTCCATGCTGAACTGAGTTGTTCTGGGTCAAATATGAAGGCAAACCCACTTTCCTTTCAGTATTATGCTGCAATTGGAAGATATCAGCTCATTTGGCCTGAAAATGCTTTTAAGCGCATAAAAACTTACACTCTTGATTTCTGGCTAAATAAAAGCTGTTGCAATGATATTTCCATGCTGAACTGAGTTGTTCTGGGTCAAATATGAAGGCAAACCCACTTTCCTTTCAGTATTTTGCTGCAATTGGCAGAAACAAGCATATTTGCTCATTCGGCCTGAAAATGCTTTTAAGCGCATAAAAACTTACACTCTTGATTTCTGGCTAAATAAAAGCTGTTGCAATGATATTTCCATGCTGAACTGAGTTGTTCTGGGTCAAATATGAAGGCAAACCCACTTTCCTTTCAGTATTTTGCTGCAATTGGCAGAAACAAGCATATTTGCTCATTCGGCCTGAAAATGCTTTTAAGCGCATAAAAACTTACACTCTTGATTTCTGGCTAAATAAAAGCTGTTGCAATGATATTTCCATGCTGAACTGAGTTGTTCTGGGTCAAATATGAAGGCAAACCCACTTTCCTTTCAGTATTTTGCTGCAATTGGCAGAAACAAGCATATTTGCTCATTCGGCCTGAAAATGCTTTTAAGCGCATAAAAACGTACACTCTTGATTTCTGGCTAAATAAAAGCTGTTGCAATGATATTTCCATGCTGAACTGAGTTGTTCTGGGTCAAATATGAAGGCAAACCCACTTTCCTTTCAGTATTTTGCTGCAATTGGCAGAAACAAGCATATTTGCTCATTCGGCCTGAAAATGCTTTTAAGCGCATAAAAACTTACACTCTTGATTTCTGGCTAAATAAAAGCTGTTGCAATGATATTTCCATGCTGAATTGAGTTGTTCTGGGTCAAATATGAAGGCAAACCCACTTTCCTTTCAGTATTTTGCTGCAATTGGCAGAAACAAGCATATTTGCTCATTCGGCCTGAAAATGCTTTTAAGCGCATAAAAACTTACACTCTTGATTTCTGGCTAAATAAAAGCTGTTGCAATGATATTTCCATGCTGAACTGAGTTGTTCTGGGTCAAATATGAAGGCAAACCCACTTTCCTTTCAGTATTTTGCTGCAATTGGCAGAAACAAGCATATTTGCTCATTCGGCCTGAAAATGCTTTTAAGCGCATACAAACTTACACTCTTGATTTCTGGCTAAATAAAAGCTGTTGCAATGATATTTTCATGCTGAACTGAGTTGTTCTGGGTCAAATATGAAGGCAAACCCACTTTCCTTTCAGTATTTTGCTGCAATTGGCAGAAACAAGCATATTTGCTCATTCGGGCTGAAAATGCTTTTAAACGCATAAAAACTTACACTCTTGATTTCTGGCTAAATAAAAGCTGTTGCAATGATATTTCCATGCTGAACTGAGTTGTTCTGGGTCAAATATGAAGGCAAACCCACTTTCCTTTCAGTATTTTGCTGCAATTGGCAGAAACAAACATATTTGCTCATTCGGCCTGAAAATGCTTTTAAGCGCATAAAAACTTACACTCTTGATTTCTGGCTAAATAAAAGCTGTTGCAATGATATTTCCATGCTGAACTGAGTTGTTCTGGGTCAAATATGAAGGCAAACCCACTTTCCTTTCAGTATTTTGCTGCAATTGGCAGAAACAAGCATATTTGCTCATTCGGCCTGAAAATGCTTTTAAGCGCATAAAAACTTACACTCTTGATTTCTGGCTAAATAAAAGCTGTTGCAATGATATTTCCATGCTGAACTGAGTTGTTCTGGGTCAAATATGAAGGCAAACCCACTTTCCTTTCAGTATTTTGCTGCAATTGGCAGAAACAAGCATATTTGCTCATTCGGCCTGAAAATGCTTTTAAGCGCATAAAAACTTACACTCTTGATTTCTGGCTAAATAAAAGCTGTTGCAATGATATTTCCATGCTGAACTGAGTTGTTCTGGGTCAAATATGAAGGCAAACCCACTTTCCTTTCAGTATTTTGCTGCAATTGGCAGAAACAAGCATATTTGCTCATTCGGCCTGAAAATGCTTTTAAGCGCATAAAAACTTACACTCTTGATTTCTGGCTAAATAAAAGCTGTTGCAATGATATTTCCATGCTGAACTGAGTTGTTCTGGGTCAAATATGAAGGCAAACCCACTTTCCTTTCAGTATTTTGCTGCAATTGGCAGAAACAAGCATATTTGCTCATTCAGCCTGAAAATGCTTTTAAGCGCATAAAAACTTACACTCTTGATTTCTGGCTAAATAAAAGCTGTTGCAATGATATTTCCATGCTGAAATGAGTTGTTCTGGGTCAAATATGAAGGCAAACCCACTTTCCTTTCAGTATTTTGCTGCAATTGGCAGAAACAAGCATATTTGCTCATTCGGCCTGAAAATGCTTTTAAGCGCATAAAAACTTACACTCTTGATTTCTGGCTAAATAAAAGCTGTTGCAATGATATTTCCATGCTGAACTGAGTTGTTCTGGGTCAAATATGAAGGCAAACCCACTTTCCTTTCAGTATTTTGCTGCAATTGGCAGAAACAAGCATATTTGCTCATTCGGCCTGAAAATGCTTTTAAGCGCATAAAAACTTACACTCTTGATTTGTGGCTAAATAAAAGCTGTTGCAATGATATTTCCATGCTGAACTGAGTTGTTCTGGGTCAAATATGAAGGCAAACCCACTTTCCTTTCAGTATTTTGCTGCAATTGGCAGAAACAAGCATATTTGCTCATTCGGCCTGAAAATGCTTTTAAGCGCATAAAAACTTACACTCTTGATTTCTGGCTAAATTAAAGCTGTTGCAATGATATTTTCATGCTGAACTGAGTTGTTCTGGGTCAAATATGAAGGCAAACCCACTTTCCTTTCAGTATTTTGCTGCAATTGGCAGAAACAAACATATTTGCTCATTCGGCCTGAAAATGCTTTTAAGCGCATAAAAACTTACACTCTTGATTTCTGGCTAAATTAAAGCTGTTGCAATGATATTTTCATGCTGAACTGAGTTGTTCTGGGTCAAATATGAAGGCAAACCCACTTTCCTTTCAGTATTTTGCTGCAATTGGCAGAAACAAACATATTTGCTCATTCGGCCTGAAAATGCTTTTAAGCGCATAAAAACTTACACTCTTGATTTCTGGCTAAATAAAAGCTGTTGCAATGATATTTCCATGCTGAACTGAGTTGTTCTGGGTCAAATATGAAGGCAAACCCACTTTCCTTTAAGTATTTTGCTGCAATTGGCAGAAACAAGCATATTTGCTCATTCGGCCTGAAAATGCTTTTAAGCGCATAAAAACTTACACTCTTGATTTCTGGCTAAATAAAAGCTGTTGCAATGATATTTCCATGCTGAACTGAGTTGTTCTGGGTCAAATATGAAGGCAAACCCACTTTCTTTTCAGTATTTTGCTGCAATTGGCAGAAACAAGCAAATTTGCTCATTCGGCCTGAAAATGCTTTTAAACGCATAAAAACTTACACTCTTGATTTCTGGCTAAATAAAAGCTGTTGCAATGATATTTCCATGCTGAACTGAGTTGTTCTGGGTCAAATATGAAGGCAAACCCACTTTCCTTTCAGTATTTTGCTGCAATTGGCAGAAACAAGCATATTTGCTCATTCGGCCTGAAAATGCTTTTAAGCGCATAAAAACTTACACTCTTGATTTCTGGCTAAATAAAAGCTGTTGCAATGATATTTCCATGCTGAACTGAGTTGTTCTGGGTCAAATATGAAGGCAAACCCACTTTCCTTTCAGTATTTTGCTGCAATTGGCAGAAACAAGCATATTTGCTCATTCGGCCTGAAAATGCTTTTAAGCGCATAAAAACTTACACTCTTGATTTCTGGCTAAATAAAAGCTGTTGCAATGATATTTCAATGCTGAACTGAGTTGTTCTGGGTCAAATATGAAGGCAAACCCACTTTCCTTTCAGTATTTTGCTGCAATTGGCAGAAACAAGCATATTTGCTCATTCGGCCTGAAAATGCTTTTAAGCGCATAAAAACTTACACTCTTGATTTCTGGCTAAATAAAAGCTGTTGCAATGATATTTCCATGCTGAACTGAGTTGTTCTGGGTCAAATATGAAGGCAAACCCACTTTCCTTTCAGTATTTTGCTGCAATTGGCAGAAACAAGCATATTTGCTCATTCGGCCTGAAAATGCTTTTAAGCGCATAAAAACTTACACTCTTGATTTCTGGCTAAATAAAAGCTGTTGCAATGATATTTCCATGCTGAACTGAGTTGTTCTGGGTCAAATATGAAGGCAAACCCACTTTCCTTTCAGTATTTTGCTGCAATTGGCAGAAACAAGCATATTTGCTCATTCGGCCTGAAAATGCTTTTAAGCGCATAAAAACTTACACTCTTGATTTCTGGCTAAATAAAAGCTGTTGCAATGATATTTCCATGCTGAATTGAGTTGTTCTGGGTCAAATATGAAGGCAAACCCACTTTCCTTTCAGTATTTTGCTGCAATTGGCAGAAACAAGCATATTTGCTCATTCGGCCTGAAAATGCTTTTAAGCGCATAAAAACTTACACTCTTGATTTCTGGCTAAATAAAAGCTGTTGCAATGATATTTCCATGCTGAACTGAGTTGTTCTGGGTCAAATATGAAGGCAAACCCACTTTCCTTTCAGTATTTTGCTGCAATTGGCAGAAACAAGCATATTTGCTCATTCGGCCTGAAAATGCTTTTAAGCGCATAAAAACTTACACTCTTGATTTCTGGCTAAATAAAAGCTGTTGCAATGATATTTTCATGCTGAACTGAGTTGTTCTGGGTCAAATATGAAGGCAAACCCACTTTCCTTTCAGTATTTTGCTGCAATTGGCAGAAACAAGCATATTTGCTCATTCGGGCTGAAAATGCTTTTAAACGCATAAAAACTTACACTCTTGATTTCTGGCTAAATAAAAGCTGTTGCAATGATATTTCCATGCTGAACTGAGTTGTTCTGGGTCAAATATGAAGGCAAACCCACTTTCCTTTCAGTATTTTGCTGCAATTGGCAGAAACAAACATATTTGCTCATTCGGCCTGAAAATGCTTTTAAGCGCATAAAAACTTACACTCTTGATTTCTGGCTAAATAAAAGCTGTTGCAATGATATTTCCATGCTGAACTGAGTTGTTCTGGGTCAAATATGAAGGCAAACCCACTTTCCTTTCAGTATTTTGCTGCAATTGGCAGAAACAAGCATATTTGCTCATTCGGCCTGAAAATGCTTTTAAGCGCATAAAAACTTACACTCTTGATTTCTGGCTAAATAAAAGCTGTTGCAATGATATTTCCATGCTGAACTGAGTTGTTCTGGGTCAAATATGAAGGCAAACCCACTTTCCTTTCAGTATTTTGCTGCAATTGGCAGAAACAAGCATATTTGCTCATTCGGCCTGAAAATGCTTTTAAGCGCATAAAAACTTACACTCTTGATTTCTGGCTAAATAAAAGCTGTTGCAATGATATTTCCATGCTGAACTGAGTTGTTCTGGGTCAAATATGAAGGCAAACCCACTTTCCTTTCAGTATTTTGCTGCAATTGGCAGAAACAAGCATATTTGCTCATTCGGCCTGAAAATGCTTTTAAGCGCATAAAAACTTACACTCTTGATTTCTGGCTAAATAAAAGCTGTTGCAATGATATTTCCATGCTGAACTGAGTTGTTCTGGGTCAAATATGAAGGCAAACCCACTTTCCTTTCAGTATTTTGCTGCAATTGGCAGAAACAAGCATATTTGCTCATTCAGCCTGAAAATGCTTTTAAGCGCATAAAAACTTACACTCTTGATTTCTGGCTAAATAAAAGCTGTTGCAATGATATTTCCATGCTGAACTGAGTTGTTCTGGGTCAAATATGAAGGCAAACCCACTTTCCTTTCAGTATTTTGCTGCAATTGGCAGAAACAAGCATATTTGCTCATTCGGCCTGAAAATGCTTTTAAGCGCATAAAAACTTACACTCTTGATTTCTGGCTAAATAAAAGCTGTTGCAATGATATTTCCATGCTGAAATGAGTTGTTCTGGGTCAAATATGAAGGCAAACCCACTTTCCTTTCAGTATTTTGCTGCAATTGGCAGAAACAAGCATATTTGCTCATTCGGCCTGAAAATGCTTTTAAGCGCATAAAAACTTACACTCTTGATTTCTGGCTAAATAAAAGCTGTTGCAATGATATTTCCATGCTGAACTGAGTTGTTCTGGGTCAAATATGAAGGCAAACCCACTTTCCTTTCAGTATTTTGCTGCAATTGGCAGAAACAAGCATATTTGCTCATTCGGCCTGAAAATGCTTTTAAGCGCATAAAAACTTACACTCTTGATTTCTGGCTAAATAAAAGCTGTTGCAATGATATTTCCATGCTGAACTGAGTTGTTCTTGGTCAAATATGAAGGCAAACCCACTTTCCTTTCAGTATTTTGCTGCAATTGGCAGAAACAAGCATATTTGCTCATTCGGCCTGAAAATGCTTTTAAACGCATAAAAACTTACACTCTTGATTTCTGGCTAAATAAAAGCTGTTGCAATGATATTTCCATGCTGAACTGAGTTGTTCTGGGTCAAATATGAAGGCAAACCCACTTTCCTTTCAGTATTTTGCTGCAATTGGCAGAAACAAACATATTTGCTCATTCGGCCTGAAAATGCTTTTAAGCGCATAAAAACTTACACTCTTGATTTCTGGCTAAATAAAAGCTGTTGCAATGATATTTCCATGCTGAACTGAGTTGTTCTGGGTCAAATATGAAGGCAAACCCACTTTCCTTTCAGTATTTTGCTGCAATTGGCAGAAACAAGCATATTTGCTCATTCGGCCTGAAAATGCTTTTAAGCGCATAAAAACTTACACTCTTGATTTCTGGCTAAATAAAAGCTGTTGCAATGATATTTCCATGCTGAACTGAGTTGTTCTGGGTCAAATATGAAGGCAAACCCACTTTCCTTTCAGTATTTTGCTGCAATTGGCAGAAACAAGCATATTTGCTCATTCGGCCTGAAAATGCTTTTAAGCGCATAAAAACTTACACTCTTGATTTCTGGCTAAATAAAAGCTGTTGCAATGATATTTCCATGCTGAACTGAGTTGTTCTGGGTCAAATATGAAGGCAAACCCACTTTCCTTTCAGTATTTTGCTGCAATTGGCAGAAACAAGCATATTTGCTCATTCGGCCTGAAAATGCTTTTAAGCGCATAAAAACTTACACTCTTGATTTCTGGCTAAATAAAAGCTGTTGCAATGATATTTCCATGCTGAACTGAGTTGTTCTGGGTCAAATATGAAGGCAAACCCACTTTCCTTTCAGTATTTTGCTGCAATTGGCAGAAACAAGCATATTTGCTCATTCGGCCTGAAAATGCTTTTAAGCGCATAAAAACTTACACTCTTGATTTCTGGCTAAATAAAAGCTGTTGCAATGATATTTCCATGCTGAAATGAGTTGTTCTGGGTCAAATATGAAGGCAAACCCACTTTCCTTTCAGTATTTTGCTGCAATTGGCAGAAACAAGCATATTTGCTCATTCGGCCTGAAAATGCTTTTAAGCGCATAAAAACTTACACTCTTGATTTCTGGCTAAATAAAAGCTGTTGCAATGATATTTCCATGCTGAACTGAGTTGTTCTGGGTCAAATATGAAGGCAAACCCACTTTCCTTTCAGTATTTTGCTGCAATTGGAAGATATCAGCTCATTTGGCCTGAAAATGCTTTTAAGCGCATAAAAACGTACACTCTTGATTTCTGGCTAAATAAAAGCTGTTGCAATGATATTTCCATGCTGAACTGAGTTGTTCTGGGTCAAATATGAAGGCAAACCCACTTTCCTTTCAGTATTTTGCTGCAATTGGCAGAAACAAGCATATTTGCTCATTCGGCCTGAAAATGCTTTTAAGCGCATAAAAACTTACACTCTTGATTTCTGGCTAAATAAAAGCTGTTGCAATGATATTTCCATGCTGAACTGAGTTGTTCTGGGTCAAATATGAAGGCAAATCCACTTTCCTTTCAGTATTTTGCTGCAATTGGAAGATATCAGCTCATTCGGCCTGAAAATGCTTTTAAGCGCATAAAAACTTACACTCTTGATTTCTTGCTAAAAAAAAGCTGTTGCAATGATATTTCCATGCTGAACTGAGTTGTTCTGGGTCAAATATGAAGGCAAACCCACTTTCCTTTCAGTATTTTGCTGCAATTGGAAGATATCAGCTCATTTGGCCTGAAAATGCTTTTAAGCGCATAAAAACTTACACTCTTGATTTCTGGCTAAATAAAAGCTGTTGCAATGATATTTCCATGCTGAACTGAGTTGTTCTGGGTCAAATATGAAGGCAAACCCACTTTCCTTTCAGTATTTTGCTGCAATTCGCAGAAACAAGCATATTTGCTCATTCGGCCTGAAAATGCTTTTAAGCGCATAAAAACTTACACTCTTGATTTCTGGCTAAATAAAAGCTGTTGCAATGATATTTCCATGCTGAAATGAGTTGTTCTGGGTCAAATATGAAGGCAAACCCACTTTCCTTTCAGTATTTTGCTGCAATTGGCAGAAACAAGCATATTTGCTCATTCGGCCTGAAAATGCTTTTAAACGCATAAAAACTTACACTCTTGATTTCTGGCTAAATAAAAGCTGTTGCAATGATATTTCCATGCTGAAATGAGTTGTTCTGGGTCAAATATGAAGGCAAACCCACTTTCCTTTCAGTATTTTGCTGCAATTGGAAGATATCAGCTCATTTGGCCTGAAAATGCTTTTAAGCGCATAAAAACTTACACTCTTGATTTCTGGCTAAATAAAAGCTGTTGCAATGATATTTCCATGCTGACCTGAGTTGTTCTGGGTCAAAAATGAAGGCAAACCCACTTTCCTTTCAGTATTTTGCTGCAATTGGCAGAAACAAGCATATTTGCTCATTCGGCCTGAAAATGCTTTTAAGCGCATAAAAACTTACACTCTTGATTTCTGGCTAAATAAAAGCTGTTGCAATGATATTTCCATGCTGAACTGAGTTGTTCTGGGTCAAATATGAAGGCAAACCCAATTTCCTTTCAGTATTTTGCTGCAATTGGCAGAAACAAGCATATTTGCTCATTCGGCTTGAAAATGCTTTTAAGCGCATAAAAACTTACACCCTTGATTTCTGGATAAATAAAAGCTGTTGCAATGATATTTCCATGCTGAACTGAGTTGTTCTGGGTCAAATATGAAGGCAAACCCACTTTCCTTTCAGTATTTTGCTGCAATTGGAAGATATCAGCTCATTTGGCCTGAAAATGCTTATAAGCGCATAAAAACTTACACTCTTGATTTCTGGCTAAATAAAAGCTGTTGCAATGATATTTCCATGCTGAACTGAGTTGTTCTGGGTCAAATATGAAGGCAAACCCACTTTCCTTTCAGTATTTTGCTGCAATTCGCAGAAACAAGCATATTTGCTCATTCGGCCTGAAAATGCTTTTAAGCGCATAAAAACTTACACTCTTGATTTCTGGCTAAATAAAAGCTGTTGCAATGATATTTCCATGCTGAAATGAGTTGTTCTGGGTCAAATATGAAGGCAAACCCACTTTCCTTTCAGTATTTTGCTGCAATTGGCAGAAACAAGCATATTTGCTCATTCGGCCTGAAAATGCTTTTAAACGCATAAAAACTTACAATCTTGATTTCTGCCTAAATAAAAGCTGTTGCAATGATAATTCCATGCTGAAATGAGTTGTTCTGGGTCAAATATGAAGGCAAACCCACTTTCCTTTCAGTATTTTGCTGCAATTGGAAGATATCAGCTCATTTGGCCTGAAAATGCTTTTAAGCGCATAAAAACTTACACTCTTGATTTCTGGCTAAATAAAAGCTGTTGCAATGATATTTCCATGCTGAACTGAGTTGTTCTGGGTCAAATATGAAGGCAAACCCACTTTCTTTTCAGTATTTTGCTGCAATTGGCAGAAACAAGCAAATTTGCTCATTCGGCCTGAAAATGCTTTTAAACGCATAAAAACTTACACTCTTGATTTCTGGCTAAATAAAAGCTGTTGCAATGATATTTCCATGCTGAACTGAGTTGTTCTGGGTCAAATATGAAGGCAAACCCACTTTCCTTTCAGTATTTTGCTGCAATTGGCAGAAACAAGCATATTTGCTCATTCGGCCTGAAAATGCTTTTAAGCGCATTTAAACTTACACTCTTGATTTCTGGCTAAATAAAAGCTGTTGCAATGATATTTCCATGCTGAACTGAGTTGTTCTGGGTCAAATATGAAGGCAAACCCACTTTCCTTTCAGTATTTTGCTGCAATTGGCAGAAACAAGCATATTTGCTCATTCGGCCTGAAAATGCTTTTAAGCGCATAAAAACTTACACTCTTGATTTCTGGCTAAATAAAAGCTGTTGCAATGATATTTCCATGCTGAACTGAGTTGTTCTGGGTCAAATATGAAGGCAAACCCACTTTCCTTTCAGTATTTTGCTGCAATTGGCAGAAACAAGCATATTTGCTCATTCGGGCTGAAAATGCTTTTAAACGCATAAAAACTTACACTCTTGATTTCTGGCTAAATAAAAGCTGTTGCAATGATATTTCCATGCTGAACTGAGTTGTTCTGGGTCAAATATGAAGGCAAACCCACTTTCCTTTCAGTATTTTGCTGCAATTGGCAGAAACAAACATATTTGCTCATTCGGCCTGAAAATGGTTTTAAGCGCATAAAAACTTACACTCTTGATTTCTGGCTAAATAAAAGCTGTTGCAATGATATTTCCATGCTGAACTGAGTTGTTCTGGGTCAAATATGAAGGCAAACCCACTTTCCTTTAAGTATTTTGCTGCAATTGGCAGAAACAAGCATATTTGCTCATTCGGCCTGAAAATGCTTTTAAGCGCATAAAAACTTACACTCTTGATTTCTGGCTAAATAAAAGCTGTTGCAATGATATTTCCATGCTGAACTGAGTTGTTCTGGGTCAAATATGAAGGCAAACCCACTTTCCTTTCAGTATTTTGCTGCAATTGGCAGAAACAAGCATATTTGCTCATTCGGCCTGAAAATGCTTTTAAGCGCATAAAAACTTACACTCTTGATTTCTGGCTAAATAAAAGCTGTTGCAATGATATTTCCATGCTGAACTGAGTTGTTCTGGGTCAAATATGAAGGCAAACCCACTTTCCTTTCAGTATTTTGCTGCAATTGGCAGAAACAAGCATATTTGCTCATTCGGCCTGAAAATGCTTTTAAGCACATAAAAACTTACACTCTTGATTTCTGGCTAAATAAAAGCTGTTGCAATGATATTTCCATGCTGAACTGAGTTGTTCTGGGTCAAATATGAAGGCAAACCCACTTTCCTTTCAGTATTTTGCTGCAATTGGCAGAAACAAGCATATTTGCTCATTCGGCCTGAAAATGCTTTTAAGCGCATAAAAACTTACACTCTTGATTTCTGGCTAAATAAAAGCTGTTGCAATGATATTTCCATGCTGAAATGAGTTGTTCTGGGTCAAATATGAAGGCAAACCCACTTTCCTTTCAGTATTTTGCTGCAATTGGCAGAAACAAGCATATTTGCTCATTCGGCCTGAAAATGCTTTTAAGCGCATAAAAACTTACACTCTTGATTTCTGGCTAAATAAAAGCTGTTGCAATGATATTTCCATGCTGAACTGAGTTGTTCTGGGTCAAATATGAAGGCAAACCCACTTTCCTTTCAGTATTTTGCTGCAATTGGAAGATATCAGCTCATTTGGCCTGAAAATGCTTTTAAGCGCATAAAAACTTACACTCTTGATTTCTGGCTAAATAAAAGCTGTTGCAATGATATTTCCATGCTGAACTGAGTTGTTCTGGGTCAAATATGAAGGCAAACCCACTTTCCTTTCAGTATTTTGCTGCAATTGGCAGAAACAAGCATATTTGCTCATTCGGCCTGAAAATGCTTTTAAGCGCATAAAAACTTACACTCTTGATTTCTGGCTAAATAAAAGCTGTTGCAATGATATTTCCATGCTGAACTGAGTTGTTCTGGATCAAATATGAAGGCAAACCCACTGTCCTTTCAGTATTTTGCTGCAATTGGAAGATATCAGCTCATTTGGCCTGAAAATGCTTTTAAGCGCATAAAAACTTACACTCTTGATTTCTGACTAAATAAAAGCTGTTGCAATGATATTTTCATGCTGAACTGAGTTGTTCTGGGTCAAATATGAAGGAAAACCCACTTTCCTTTCAGTATTTTGCTGCAATTGGCAGAAACAAGCATATTTGCTCATTCGGCCTGAAAATGCTTTTAAGCGCATAAAAACTTACACTCTTGATTTCTGGCTAAATAAAAGCTGTTGCAATGATATTTCCATGCTGAACTGAGTTGTTCTGGGTCAAATATGAAGGAAAACCCACTTTCCTTTCAGTATTTTGCTGCAATTGGCAGAAACAAGCATATTTGCTCATTCGGCCTGAAAATGCTTTTAAGCGCATAAAAACTTACACTCTTGATTTCTGGCTAAATAAAAGCTGTTGCAATGATATTTCCATGCTGAACTGAGTTGTTCTGGGTCAAATATGAAGGCAAACCCACTTTCCTTTCAGTATTTTGCTGCAATTGGCAGAAACAAGCATATTTGCTCATTCGGCCTGAAAATGCTTTTAAGCGCATAAAAACTTACACTCTTGATTTCTGGCTAAATAAAAGCTGTTGCAATGATATTTCCATGCTGAACTGAGTTGTTCTGGGTCAAATATGAAGGCAAATCCACTTTCCTTTCAGTATTTTGCTGCAATTGGAAGATATCAGCTCATTCGGCCTGAAAATGCTTTTAAGCGCATAAAAACTTACACTCTTGATTTCTTGCTAAAAAAAAGCTGTTGCAATGATATTTCCATGCTGAACTGAGTTGTTCTGGGTCAAATATGAAGGCAAACCCACTTTCCTTTCAGTATTTTGCTGCAATTGGAAGATATCAGCTCATTTGGCCTGAAAATGCTTTTAAGCGCATAAAAACTTACACTCTTGATTTCTGGCTAAATAAAAGCTGTTGCAATGATATTTCCATGCTGAAATGAGTTGTTCTGGGTCAAATATGAAGGCAAACCCACTTTCCTTTCAGTATTTTGCTGCAATTGGCAGAAACAAGCATATTTGCTCATTCGGCCTGAAAATGCTTTTAAACGCATAAAAACTTACACTCTTGATTTCTGGCTAAATAAAAGCTGTTGCAATGATATTTCCATGCTGAAATGAGTTGTTCTGGGTCAAATATGAAGGCAAACCCACTTTCCTTTCAGTATTTTGCTGCAATTGGAAGATATCAGCTCATTTGGCCTGAAAATGCTTTTAAGCGCATAAAAACTTACACTCTTGATTTCTGGCTAAATAAAAGCTGTTGCAATGATATTTCCATGCTGACCTGAGTTGTTCTGGGTCAAAAATGAAGGCAAACCCACTTTCCTTTCAGTATTTTGCTGCAATTGGCAGAAACAAGCATATTTGCTCATTCGGCCTGAAAATGCTTTTAAGCGCATAAAAACTTACACTCTTGATTTCTGGCTAAATAAAAGCTGTTGCAATGATATTTCCATGCTGAACTGAGTTGTTCTGGGTCAAATATGAAGGCAAACCCAATTTCCTTTCAGTATTTTGCTGCAATTGGCAGAAACAAGCATATTTGCTCATTCGGCTTGAAAATGCTTTTAAGCGCATAAAAACTTACACCCTTGATTTCTGGATAAATAAAAGCTGTTGCAATGATATTTCCATGCTGAACTGAGTTGTTCTGGGTCAAATATGAAGGCAAACCCACTTTCCTTTCAGTATTTTGCTGCAATTGGCAGAAACAAGCATATTTGCTCATTCGGCCTGAAAATGCTTTTAAACGCATAAAAACTTACAATCTTGATTTCTGGCTAAATAAAAGCTGTTGCAATGATATTTCCATGCTGAACTGAGTTGTTCTGGGTCAAATATGAAGGCAAACCCACTTTCCTTTCAGTATTTTGCTGCAATTGGCAGAAACAAGCATATTTGCTCATTCGGGCTGAAAATGCTTTTAAACGCATAAAAACTTACACTCTTGATTTCTGGCTAAATAAAAGCTGTTGCAATGATATTTCCATGCTGAACTGAGTTGTTCTGGGTCAAATATGAAGGCAAACCCACTTTCCTTTCAGTATTTTGCTGCAATTGGCAGAAACAAGCATATTTGCTCATTCGGCCTGAAAATGCTTTTAAGCGCATAAAAACTTACACTCTTGATTTCTGGCTAAATAAAAGCTGTTGCAATGATATTTCCATGCTGAACTGAGTTGTTCTGGGTCAAATATGAAGGCAAACCCACTTTCCTTTCAGTATTTTGCTGCAATTGGCAGAAACAAGCATATTTGCTCATTCGGCCTGAAAATGCTTTTAAGCGCATAAAAACTTACACTCTTGATTTCTGGCTAAATAAAAGCTGTTGCAATGATATTTCCATGCTGAACTGAGTTGTTCTGGGTCAAATATGAAGGCAAACCCACTTTCCTTTCAGTATTTTGCTGCAATTGGCAGAAACAAGCATATTTGCTCATTCGGGCTGAAAATGCTTTTAAACGCATAAAAACTTACACTCTTGATTTCTGGCTAAATAAAAGCTGTTGCAATGATATTTCCATGCTGAACTGAGTTGTTCTGGGTCAAATATGAAGGCAAACCCACTTTCCTTTCAGTATTTTGCTGCAATTGGCAGAAAAAAACATATTTGCTCATTCGGCCTGAAAATGCTTTTAAGCGCATAAAAACTTACACTCTTGATTTCTGGCTAAATAAAAGCTGTTGCAATGATATTTCCATGCTGAACTGAGTTGTTCTGGGTCAAATATGAAGGCAAACCCACTTTCCTTTAAGTATTTTGCTGCAATTGGCAGAAACAAGCATATTTGCTCATTCGGCCTGAAAATGCTTTTAAGCGCATAAAAACTTACACTCTTGATTTCTGGCTAAATAAAAGCTGTTGCAATGATATTTCCATGCTGAACTGAGTTGTTCTGGGTCAAATATGAAGGCAAACCCACTTTCCTTTCAGTATTTTGCTGCAATTGGCAGAAACAAGCATATTTGCTCATTCGGCCTGAAAATGCTTTTAAGCGCATAAAAACTTACACTCTTGATTTCTGGCTAAATAAAAGCTGTTGCAATGATATTTCCATGCTGAACTGAGTTGTTCTGGGTCAAATATGAAGGCAAACCCACTTTCCTTTCAGTATTTTGCTGCAATTCGCAGAAACAAGCATATTTGCTCATTCGGCCTGAAAATGCTTTTAAGCGCATAAAAACTTACACTCTTGATTTCTGGCTAAATAAAAGCTGTTGCAATGATATTTCCATGCTGAACTGAGTTGTTCTGGGTCAAATATGAAGGCAAACCCACTTTCCTTTCAGTATTTTGCTGCAATTGGCAGAAACAAGCATATTTGCTCATTCGGCCTGAAAATGCTTTTAAGCGCATAAAAACTTACACTCTTGATTTCTGGCTAAATAAAAGCTGTTGCAATGATATTTCCATGCTGAAATGAGTTGTTCTGGGTCAAATATGAAGGCAAACCCACTTTCCTTTCAGTATTTTGCTGCAATTGGCAGAAACAAGCATATTTGCTCATTCGGCCTGAAAATGCTTTTAAGCGCATAAAAACTTACACTCTTGATTTCTGGCTAAATAAAAGCTGTTGCAATGATATTTCCATGCTGAACTGAGTTGTTCTGGGTCAAATATGAAGGCAAACCCACTTTCCTTTCAGTATTTTGCTGCAATTGGCAGAAACAAGCATATTTGCTCATTCGGCCTGAAAATGCTTTTAAGCGCATAAAAACTTACACTCTTGATTTCTGGCTAAATAAAAGCTGTTGCAATGATATTTCCATGCTGAACTGAGTTGTTCTGGGTCAAATATGAAGGCAAACCCACTTTCCTTTCAGTATTTTGCTGCAATTGGCAGAAACAAGCATATTTGCTCATTCGGCCTGAAAATGCTTTTAAGCGCATAAAAACTTACACTCTTGATTTCTGGCTAAATAAAAGCTGTTGCAATGATATTTCCATGCTGAAATGAGTTGTTCTGGGTCAAATATGAAGGCAAACCCACTTTCCTTTCAGTATTTTGCTGCAATTGGCAGAAACAAGCATATTTGCTCATTCGGCCTGAAAATGCTTTTAAGCGCATAAAAACTTACACTCTTGATTTCTGGCTAAATAAAAGCTGTTGCAATGATATTTCCATGCTGAACTGAGTTGTTCTGGGTCAAATATGAAGGCAAACCCACTTTCCTTTCAGTATTTTGCTGCAATTGGAAGATATCAGCTCATTTGGCCTGAAAATGCTTTTAAGCGCATAAAAACTTACACTCTTGATTTCTGGCTAAATAAAAGCTGTTGCAATGATATTTCCATGCTGAACTGAGTTGTTCTGGGTCAAATATGAAGGCAAACCCACTTTCCTTTCAGTATTTTGCTGCAATTGGCAGAAACAAGCATATTTGCTCATTCGGCCTGAAAATGCTTTTAAGCGCATAAAAACTTACACTCTTGATTTCTGGCTAAATAAAAGCTGTTGCAATGATATTTCCATGCTGAACTGAGTTGTTCTGGATCAAATATGAAGGCAAACCCACTGTCCTTTCAGTATTTTGCTGCAATTGGAAGATATCAGCTCATTTGGCCTGAAAATGCTTTTAAGCGCATAAAAACTTACACTCTTGATTTCTGACTAAATAAAAGCTGTTGCAATGATATTTTCATGCTGAACTGAGTTGTTCTGGGTCAAATATGAAGGAAAACCCACTTTCCTTTCAGTATTTTGCTGCAATTGGCAGAAACAAGCATATTTGCTCATTCGGCCTGAAAATGCTTTTAAGCGCATAAAAACTTACACTCTTGATTTCTGGCTAAATAAAAGCTGTTGCAATGATATTTCCATGCTGAACTGAGTTGTTCTGGGTCAAATATGAAGGAAAACCCACTTTCCTTTCAGTATTTTGCTGCAATTGGCAGAAACAAGCATATTTGCTCATTCGGCCTGAAAATGCTTTTAAGCGCATAAAAACTTACACTCTTGATTTCTGGCTAAATAAAAGCTGTTGCAATGATATTTCCATGCTGAACTGAGTTGTTCTGGGTCAAATATGAAGGCAAACCCACTTTCCTTTCAGTATTTTGCTGCAATTGGCAGAAACAAGCATATTTGCTCATTCGGCCTGAAAATGCTTTTAAGCGCATAAAAACTTACACTCTTGATTTCTGGCTAAATAAAAGCTGTTGCAATGATATTTCCATGCTGAACTGAGTTGTTCTGGGTCAAATATGAAGGCAAATCCACTTTCCTTTCAGAATTTTGCTGCAATTGGAAGATATCAGCTCATTCGGCCTGAAAATGCTTTTAAGCGCATAAAAACTTACACTCTTGATTTCTTGCTAAAAAAAAGCTGTTGCAATGATATTTCCATGCTGAACTGAGTTGTTCTGGGTCAAATATGAAGGCAAACCCACTTTCCTTTCAGTATTTTGCTGCAATTGGAAGATATCAGCTCATTTGGCCTGAAAATGCTTTTAAGCGCATAAAAACTTACACTCTTGATTTCTGGCTAAATAAAAGCTGTTGCAATGATATTTCCATGCTGAACTGAGTTGTTCTGGGTCAAATATGAAGGCAAACCCACTTTCCTTTCAGTATTTTGCTGCAATTCGCAGAAACAAGCATATTTGCTCATTCGGCCTGAAAATGCTTTTAAGCGCATAAAAACTTACACTCTTGATTTCTGGCTAAATAAAAGCTGTTGCAATGATATTTCCATGCTGAAATGAGTTGTTCTGGGTCAAATATGAAGGCAAACCCACTTTCCTTTCAGTATTTTGCTGCAATTGGCAGAAACAAGCATATTTGCTCATTCGGCCTGAAAATGCTTTTAAACGCATAAAAACTTACACTCTTGATTTCTGGCTAAATAAAAGCTGTTGCAATGATATTTCCATGCTGAAATGAGTTGTTCTGGGTCAAATATGAAGGCAAACCCACTTTCCTTTCAGTATTTTGCTGCAATTGGAAGATATCAGCTCATTTGGCCTGAAAATGCTTTTAAGCGCATAAAAACTTACACTCTTGATTTCTGGCTAAATAAAAGCTGTTGCAATGATATTTCCATGCTGACCTGAGTTGTTCTGGGTCAAAAATGAAGGCAAACCCACTTTCCTTTCAGTATTTTGCTGCAATTGGCAGAAACAAGCATATTTGCTCATTCGGCCTGAAAATGCTTTTAAGCGCATAAAAACTTACACTCTTGATTTCTGGCTAAATAAAAGCTGTTGCAATGATATTTCCATGCTGAACTGAGTTGTTCTGGGTCAAATATGAAGGCAAACCCAATTTCCTTTCAGTATTTTGCTGCAATTGGCAGAAACAAGCATATTTGCTCATTCGGCTTGAAAATGCTTTTAAGCGCATAAAAACTTACACCCTTGATTTCTGGATAAATAAAAGCTGTTGCAATGATATTTCCATGCTGAACTGAGTTGTTCTGGGTCAAATATGAAGGCAAACCCACTTTCCTTTCAGTATTTTGCTGCAATTGGAAGATATCAGCTCATTTTTCCTGAAAATGCTTATAAGCGCATAAAAACTTACACTCTTGATTTCTGGCTAAATAAAAGCTGTTGCAATGATATTTCCATGCTGAACTGAGTTGTTCTGGGTCAAATATGAAGGCAAACCCACTTTCCTTTCAGTATTTTGCTGCAATTCGCAGAAACAAGCATATTTGCTCATTCGGCCTGAAAATGCTTTTAAGCGCATAAAAACTTACACTCTTGATTTCTGGCTAAATAAAAGCTGTTGCAATGATATTTCCATGCTGAAATGAGTTGTTCTGGGTCAAATATGAAGGCAAACCCACTTTCCTTTCAGTATTTTGCTGCAATTGGCAGAAACAAGCATATTTGCTCATTCGGCCTGAAAATGCTTTTAAACGCATAAAAACTTACAATCTTGATTTCTGGCTAAATAAAAGCTGTTGCAATGATATTTCCATGCTGAAATGAGTTGTTCTGGGTCAAATATGAAGGCAAACCCACTTTCCTTTCAGTATTTTGCTGCAATTGGAAGATATCAGCTCATTTGGCCTGAAAATGCTTTTAAGCGCATAAAAACTTACACTCTTGATTTCTGGCTAAATAAAAGCTGTTGCAATGATATTTCCATGCTGAACTGAGTTGTTCTGGGTCAAATATGAAGGCAAACCCACTTTCTTTTCAGTATTTTGCTGCAATTGGCAGAAACAAGCAAATTTGCTCATTCGGCCTGAAAATGCTTTTAAACGCATAAAAACTTACACTCTTGATTTCTGGCTAAATAAAAGCTGTTGCAATGATATTTCCATGCTGAACTGAGTTGTTCTGGGTCAAATATGAAGGCAAACCCACTTTCCTTTCAGTATTTTGCTGCAATTGGCAGAAACAAGCATATTTGCTCATTCGGCCTGAAAATGCTTTTAAGCGCATTTAAACTTACACTCTTGATTTCTGGCTAAATAAAAGCTGTTGCAATGATATTTCCATGCTGAACTGAGTTGTTCTGGGTCAAATATGAAGGCAAACCCACTTTCCTTTCAGTATTTTGCTGCAATTGGCAGAAACAAGCATATTTGCTCATTCGGCCTGAAAATGCTTTTAAGCGCATAAAAACTTACACTCTTGATTTCTGGATAAATAAAAGCTGTTGCAATGATATTTCCATGCTGAACTGAGTTGTTCTGGGTCAAATATGAAGGCAAACCCACTTTCCTTTCAGTATTTTGCTGCAATTGGAAGATATCAGCTCATTTGGCCTGAAAATGCTTTTAAGCGCATAAAAACTTACACTCTTGATTTCTGGCTAAATAAAAGCTGTTGCAATGATATTTCCATGCTGAACTGAGTTGTTCTGGGTCAAATATGAAGGCAAACCCACTTTCCTTTCAGTATTTTGCTGCAATTGGAAGATATCAGCTCATTTGGCCTGAAAATGCTTTTAAGCGCATAAAAACTTACACTCTTGATTTCTGGCTAAATAAAAGCTGTTGCAATGATATTTCCATGCTGAACTGAGTTGTTCTGGGTCAAATATGAAGGCAAACCCACTTTCCTTTCAGTATTTTGCTGCAATTGGCAGAAACAAGCATATTTGCTCATTCGGCCTGAAAATGCTTTTAAGCGCATAAAAACTTACACTCTTGATTTCTGGCTAAATAAAAGCTGTTGCAATGATATTTCCATGCTGAACTGAGTTGTTCTGGGTCAAATATGAAGGAAAACCCACTTTCCTTTCAGTATTTTGCTGCAATTGGCAGAAACAAGCATATTTGCTCATTCGGCCTGAAAATGCTTTTAAGCGCATAAAAACTTACACTCTTGATTTCTGGCTAAATAAAAGCTGTTGCAATGATATTTCCATGCTGAACTGAGTTGTTCTGGGTCAAATATGAAGGAAAACCCACTTTCCTTTCAGTATTTTGCTGCAATTGGCAGAAACAAGCATATTTGCTCATTCGGCCTGAAAATGCTTTTAAGCGCATAAAAACTTACACTCTTGATTTCTGGCTAAATAAAAGCTGTTGCAATGATATTTCCATGCTGAACTGAGTTGTTCTGGGTCAAATATGAAGGCAAACCCACTTTCCTTTCAGTATTTTGCTGCAATTGGAAGATATCAGCTCATTCGGCCTGAAAATGCTTTTAAGCGCATAAAAACTTACACTCTTGATTTCTTGCTAAAAAAAAGCTGTTGCAATGATATTTCCATGCTGAACTGAGTTGTTCTGGGTCAAATATGAAGGCAAACCCACTTTCCTTTCAGTATTTTGCTGCAATTGGAAGATATCAGCTCATTTGGCCTGAAAATGCTTTTAAGCGCATAAAAACTTACACTCTTGATTTCTGGCTAAATAAAAGCTGTTGCAATGATATTTCCATGCTGAAATGAGTTGTTCTGGGTCAAATATGAAGGCAAACCCACTTTCCTTTCAGTATTTTGCTGCAATTGGCAGAAACAAGCATATTTGCTCATTCGGCCTGAAAATGCTTTTAAACGCATAAAAACTTACACTCTTGATTTCTGGCTAAATAAAAGCTGTTGCAATGATATTTCCATGCTGAAATGAGTTGTTCTGGGTCAAATATGAAGGCAAACCCACTTTCCTTTCAGTATTTTGCTGCAATTGGAAGATATCAGCTCATTTGGCCTGAAAATGCTTTTAAGCGCATAAAAACTTACACTCTTGATTTCTGGCTAAATAAAAGCTGTTGCAATGATATTTCCATGCTGACCTGAGTTGTTCTGGGTCAAAAATGAAGGCAAACCCACTTTCCTTTCAGTATTTTGCTGCAATTGGCAGAAACAAGCATATTTGCTCATTCGGCCTGAAAATGCTTTTAAGCGCATAAAAACTTACACTCTTGATTTCTGGCTAAATAAAAGCTGTTGCAATGATATTTCCATGCTGAACTGAGTTGTACTGGGTCAAATATGAAGGCAAACCCAATTTCCTTTCAGTATTTTGCTGCAATTGGCAGAAACAAGCATATTTGCTCATTCGGCTTGAAAATGCTTTTAAGCGCATAAAAACTTACACCCTTGATTTCTGGATAAATAAAAGCTGTTGCAATGATATTTCCATGCTGAACTGAGTTGTTCTGGGTCAAATATGAAGGCAAACCCACTTTCCTTTCAGTATTTTGCTGCAATTGGCAGAAACAAGCATATTTGCTCATTCGGCCTGAAAATGCTTTTAAACGCATAAAAACTTACAATCTTGATTTCTGGCTAAATAAAAGCTGTTGCAATGATATTTCCATGCTGAACTCAGTTGTTCTGGGTCAAATATGAAGGCAAACCCACTTTCCTTTCAGTATTTTGCTGCAATTGGCAGAAACAAGCATATTTGCTCATTCGGGCTGAAAATGCTTTTAAACGCATAAAAACTTACACTCTTGATTTCTGGCTAAATAAAAGCTGTTGCAATGATATTTCCATGCTGAACTGAGTTGTTCTGGGTCAAATATGAAGGCAAACCCACTTTCCTTTCAGTATTTTGCTGCAATTGGCAGAAACAAGCATATTTGCTCATTCGGCCTGAAAATGCTTTTAAGCGCATAAAAACTTACACTCTTGATTTCTGGCTAAATAAAAGCTGTTGCAATGATATTTCCATGCTGAACTGAGTTGTTCTGGGTCAAATATGAAGGCAAACCCACTTTCCTTTCAGTATTTTGCTGCAATTGGCAGAAACAAGCATATTTGCTCATTCGGCCTGAAAATGCTTTTAAGCGCATAAAAACTTACACTCTTGATTTCTGGCTAAATAAAAGCTGTTGCAATGATATTTCCATGCTGAACTGAGTTGTTCTGGGTCAAATATGAAGGCAAACCCACTTTCCTTTCAGTATTTTGCTGCCAATGGCAGAAACAAGCATATTTGCTCATTCGGCCTGAAAATGCTTTTAAGCACATAAAAACTTACACTCTTGATTTCTGGCTAAATAAAAGCTGTTGCAATGATATTTCCATGCTGAACTGAGTTGTTCTGGGTCAAATATGAAGGCAAACCCACTTTCCTTTCAGTATTTTGCTGCAATTGGCAGAAACAAGCATATTTGCTCATTCGGCCTGAAAATGCTTTTAAGCGCATAAAAACTTACACTCTTGATTTCTGGCTAAATAAAAGCTGTTGCAATGATATTTCCATGCTGAAATGAGTTGTTCTGGGTCAAATATGAAGGCAAACCCACTTTCCTTTCAGTATTTTGCTGCAATTGGCAGAAACAAGCATATTTGCTCATTCGGCCTGAAAATGCTTTTAAGCGCATAAAAACTTACACTCTTGATTTCTGGCTAAATAAAAGCTGTTGCAATGATATTTCCATGCTGAACTGAGTTGTTCTGGGTCAAATATGAAGGCAAACCCACTTTCCTTTCAGTATTTTGCTGCAATTGGAAGATATCAGCTCATTTGGCCTGAAAATGCTTTTAAGCGCATAAAAACTTACACTCTTGATTTCTGGCTAAATAAAAGCTGTTGCAATGATATTTCCATGCTGAACTGAGTTGTTCTGGGTCAAATATGAAGGCAAACCCACTTTCCTTTCAGTATTTTGCTGCAATTGGCAGAAACAAGCATATTTGCTCATTCGGCCTGAAAATGCTTTTAAGCGCATAAAAACTTACACTCTTGATTTCTGGCTAAATAAAAGCTGTTGCAATGATATTTCCATGCTGAACTGAGTTGTTCTGGATCAAATATGAAGGCAAACCCACTGTCCTTTCAGTATTTTGCTGCAATTGGAAGATATCAGCTCATTTGGCCTGAAAATGCTTTTAAGCGCATAAAAACTTACACTCTTGATTTCTGACTAAATAAAAGCTGTTGCAATGATATTTTCATGCTGAACTGAGTTGTTCTGGGTCAAATATGAAGGAAAACCCACTTTCCTTTCAGTATTTTGCTGCAATTGGCAGAAACAAGCATATTTGCTCATTCGGCCTGAAAATGCTTTTAAGCGCATAAAAACTTACACTCTTGATTTCTGGCTAAATAAAAGCTGTTGCAATGATATTTCCATGCTGAACTGAGTTGTTCTGGGTCAAATATGAAGGAAAACCCACTTTCCTTTCAGTATTTTGCTGCAATTGGCAGAAACAAGCATATTTGCTCATTCGGCCTGAAAATGCTTTTAAGCGCATAAAAACTTACACTCTTGATTTCTGGCTAAATAAAAGCTGTTGCAATGATATTTCCATGCTGAACTGAGTTGTTCTGGGTCAAATATGAAGGCAAACCCACTTTCCTTTCAGTATTTTGCTGCAATTGGCAGAAACAAGCATATTTGCTCATTCGGCCTGAAAATGCTTTTAAGCGCATAAAAACTTACACTCTTGATTTCTGGCTAAATAAAAGCTGTTGCAATGATATTTCCATGCTGAACTGAGTTGTTCTGGGTCAAATATGAAGGCAAATCCACTTTCCTTTCAGTATTTTGCTGCAATTGGAAGATATCAGCTCATTCGGCCTGAAAATGCTTTTAAGCGCATAAAAACTTACACTCTTGATTTCTTGCTAAAAAAAAGCTGTTGCAATGATATTTCCATGCTGAACTGAGTTGTTCTGGGTCAAATATGAAGGCAAACCCACTTTCCTTTCAGTATTTTGCTGCAATTGGAAGATATCAGCTCATTTGGCCTGAAAATGCTTTTAAGCGCATAAAAACTTACACTCTTGATTTCTGGCTAAATAAAAGCTGTTGCAATGATATTTCCATGCTGAAATGAGTTGTTCTGGGTCAAATATGAAGGCAAACCCACTTTCCTTTCAGTATTTTGCTGCAATTGGCAGAAACAAGCATATTTGCTCATTCGGCCTGAAAATGCTTTTAAACGCATAAAAACTTACACTCTTGATTTCTGGCTAAATAAAAGCTGTTGCAATGATATTTCCATGCTGAAATGAGTTGTTCTGGGTCAAATATGAAGGCAAACCCACTTTCCTTTCAGTATTTTGCTGCAATTGGAAGATATCAGCTCATTTGGCCTGAAAATGCTTTTAAGCGCATAAAAACTTACACTCTTGATTTCTGGCTAAATAAAAGCTGTTGCAATGATATTTCCATGCTGACCTGAGTTGTTCTGGGTCAAAAATGAAGGCAAACCCACTTTCCTTTCAGTATTTTGCTGCAATTGGCAGAAACAAGCATATTTGCTCATTCGGCCTGAAAATGCTTTTAAGCGCATAAAAACTTACACTCTTGATTTCTGGCTAAATAAAAGCTGTTGCAATGATATTTCCATGCTGAACTGAGTTGTTCTGGGTCAAATATGAAGGCAAACCCAATTTCCTTTCAGTATTTTGCTGCAATTGGCAGAAACAAGCATATTTGCTCATTCGGCTTGAAAATGCTTTTAAGCGCATAAAAACTTACACCCTTGATTTCTGGATAAATAAAAGCTGTTGCAATGATATTTCCATGCTGAACTGAGTTGTTCTGGGTCAAATATGAAGGCAAACCCACTTTCCTTTCAGTATTTTGCTGCAATTGGCAGAAACAAGCATATTTGCTCATTCGGCCTGAAAATGCTTTTAAACGCATAAAAACTTACAATCTTGATTTCTGGCTAAATAAAAGCTGTTGCAATGATATTTCCATGCTGAACTGAGTTGTTCTGGGTCAAATATGAAGGCAAACCCACTTTCCTTTCAGTATTTTGCTGCAATTGGCAGAAACAAGCATATTTGCTCATTCGGGCTGAAAATGCTTTTAAACGCATAAAAACGTACACTCTTGATTTCTGGCTAAATAAAAGCTGTTGCAATGATATTTCCATGCTGAACTGAGTTGTTCTGGGTCAAATATGAAGGCAAACCCACTTTCCTTTCAGTATTTTGCTGCAATTGGCAGAAACAAGCATATTTGCTCATTCGGCCTGAAAATGCTTTTAAGCGCATAAAAACTTACACTCTTGATTTCTGGCTAAATAAAAGCTGTTGCAATGATATTTCCATGCTGAACTGAGTTGTTCTGGGTCAAATATGAAGGCAAACCCACTTTCCTTTCAGTATTTTGCTGCAATTGGCAGAAACAAGCATATTTGCTCATTCGGGCTGAAAATGCTTTTAAACGCATAAAAACTTACACTCTTGATTTCTGGCTAAATAAAAGCTGTTGCAATGATATTTCCATGCTGAACTGAGTTGTTCTGGGTCAAATATGAAGGCAAACCCACTTTCCTTTCAGTATTTTGCTGCAATTGGCAGAAACAAACATATTTGCTCATTCGGCCTGAAAATGCTTTTAAGCGCATAAAAACTTACAGTCTTGATTTCTGGCTAAATAAAAGCTGTTGCAATGATATTTCCATGCTGAACTGAGTTGTTCTGGGTCAAATATGAAGGCAAACCCACTTTCCTTTCAGTATTTTGCTGCAATTGGCAGAAACAAGCATATTTGCTCATTCGGCCTGAAAATGCTTTTAAGCGCATAAAAACTTACACTCTTGATTTCTGGCTAAATAAAAGCTGTTGCAATGATATTTCCATGCTGAACTGAGTTGTTCTGGGTCAAATATGAAGGCAAACCCACTTTCCTTTCAGTATTTTGCTGCAATTGGCAGAAACAAGCATATTTGCTCATTCGGCCTGAAAATGCTTTTAAGCGCATAAAAACTTACACTCTTGATTTCTGGCTAAATAAAAGCTGTTGCAATGATATTTCCATGCTGAACTGAGTTGTTCTGGGTCAAATATGAAGGCAAACCCACTTTCCTTTCAGTATTTTGCTGCAATTGGCAGAAACAAGCATATTTGCTCATTCGGCCTGAAAATGCTTTTAAGCGCATAAAAACTTACACTCTTGATTTCTGGCTAAATAAAAGCTGTTGCAATGATATTTCCATGCTGAACTGAGTTGTTCTGGGTCAAATATGAAGGCAAACCCACTTTCCTTTCAGTATTTTGCTGCAATTGGCAGAAACAAGCATATTTGCTCATTTGGCCTGAAAATGCTTTTAAGCGCATAAAAACTTACACTCTTGACTTCTGGCTAAATAAAAGCTGTTGCAATGATATTTCCATGCTGAAATGAGTTGTTCTGGGTCAAATATGAAGGCAAACCCACTTTCCTTTCAGTATTTTGCTGCAATTGGCAGAAACAAGCATATTTGCTCATTCGGCCTGAAAATGCTTTTAAGCGCATAAAAACTTACACTCTTGATTTCTGGCTAAATAAAAGCTGTTGCAATGATATTTCCATGCTGAACTGAGTTGTTCTGGGTCAAATATGAAGGCAAACCCACTTTCCTTTCAGTATTTTGCTGCAATTGGCAGAAACAAGCATATTTGCTCATTCGGCCTGAAAATGCTTTTAAGCGCATAAAAACTTACACTCTTGATTTCTGGCTAAATAAAAGCTGTTGCAATGATATTTCCATGCTGAACTGAGTTGTTCTGGGTCAAATATGAAGGCAAACCCACTTTCCTTTCAGTATTTTGCTGCAATTGGCAGAAACAAGCATATTTGCTCATTCGGCCTGAAAATGCTTTTAAGCGCATAAAAACTTACACTCTTGATTTCTGGCTAAATAAAAGCTGTTGCAATGATATTTCCATGCTGAAATGAGTTGTTCTGGGTCAAATATGAAGGCAAACCCACTTTCCTTTCAGTATTTTGCTGCAATTGGCAGAAACAAGCATATTTGCTCATTCGGCCTGAAAATGCTTTTAAGCGCATAAAAACTTACACTCTTGATTTCTGGCTAAATAAAAGCTGTTGCAATGATATTTCCATGCTGAACTGAGTTGTTCTGGGTCAAATATGAAGGCAAACCCACTTTCCTTTCAGTATTTTGCTGCAATTGGAAGATATCAGCTCATTTGGCCTGAAAATGCTTTTAAGCGCATAAAAACTTACACTCTTGATTTCTGGCTAAATAAAAGCTGTTGCAATGATATTTCCATGCTGAACTGAGTTGTTCTGGGTCAAATATGAAGGCAAACCCACTTTCCTTTCAGTATTTTGCTGCAATTGGCAGAAACAAGCATATTTGCTCATTCGGCCTGAAAATGCTTTTAAGCGCATAAAAACTTACACTCTTGATTTCTGGCTAAATAAAAGCTGTTGCAATGATATTTCCATGCTGAACTGAGTTGTTCTGGATCAAATATGAAGGCAAACCCACTGTCCTTTCAGTATTTTGCTGCAATTGGAAGATATCAGCTCATTTGGCCTGAAAATGCTTTTAAGCGCATAAAAACTTACACTCTTGATTTCTGACTAAATAAAAGCTGTTGCAATGATATTTTCATGCTGAACTGAGTTGTTCTGGGTCAAATATGAAGGAAAACCCACTTTCCTTTCAGTATTTTGCTGCAATTGGCAGAAACAAGCATATTTGCTCATTCGGCCTGAAAATGCTTTTAAGCGCATAAAAACTTACACTCTTGATTTCTGGCTAAATAAAAGCTGTTGCAATGATATTTCCATGCTGAACTGAGTTGTTCTGGGTCAAATATGAAGGAAAACCCACTTTCCTTTCAGTATTTTGCTGCAATTGGCAGAAACAAGCATATTTGCTCATTCGGCCTGAAAATGCTTTTAAGCGCATAAAAACTTACACTCTTGATTTCTGGCTAAATAAAAGCTGTTGCAATGATATTTCCATGCTGAACTGAGTTGTTCTGGGTCAAATATGAAGGCAAACCCACTTTCCTTTCAGTATTTTGCTGCAATTGGCAGAAACAAGCATATTTGCTCATTCGGCCTGAAAATGCTTTTAAGCGCATAAAAACTTACACTCTTGATTTCTGGCTAAATAAAAGCTGTTGCAATGATATTTCCATGCTGAACTGAGTTGTTCTGGGTCAAATATGAAGGCAAATCCACTTTCCTTTCAGAATTTTGCTGCAATTGGAAGATATCAGCTCATTCGGCCTGAAAATGCTTTTAAGCGCATAAAAACTTACACTCTTGATTTCTTGCTAAAAAAAAGCTGTTGCAATGATATTTCCATGCTGAACTGAGTTGTTCTGGGTCAAATATGAAGGCAAACCCACTTTCCTTTCAGTATTTTGCTGCAATTGGAAGATATCAGCTCATTTGGCCTGAAAATGCTTTTAAGCGCATAAAAACTTACACTCTTGATTTCTGGCTAAATAAAAGCTGTTGCAATGATATTTCCATGCTGAACTGAGTTGTTCTGGGTCAAATATGAAGGCAAACCCACTTTCCTTTCAGTATTTTGCTGCAATTCGCAGAAACAAGCATATTTGCTCATTCGGCCTGAAAATGCTTTTAAGCGCATAAAAACTTACACTCTTGATTTCTGGCTAAATAAAAGCTGTTGCAATGATATTTCCATGCTGAAATGAGTTGTTCTGGGTCAAATATGAAGGCAAACCCACTTTCCTTTCAGTATTTTGCTGCAATTGGCAGAAACAAGCATATTTGCTCATTCGGCCTGAAAATGCTTTTAAACGCATAAAAACTTACACTCTTGATTTCTTGCTAAATAAAAGCTGTTGCAATGATATTTCCATGCTGAAATGAGTTGTTCTGGGTCAAATATGAAGGCAAACCCACTTTCCTTTCAGTATTTTGCTGCAATTGGAAGATATCAGCTCATTTGGCCTGAAAATGCTTTTAAGCGCATAAAAACTTACACTCTTGATTTCTGGCTAAATAAAAGCTGTTGCAATGATATTTTCATGCTGAACTGAGTAGTTCTGGGTCAAATATGAAGGAAAACCCACTTTCCTTTCAGTATTTTGCTGCAATTGGCAGAAACAAGCATATTTGCTCATTCGGCCTGAAAATGCTTTTAAGCGCATAAAAACTTACACTCTTGATTTCTGGCTAAATAAAAGCTGTTGCAATGATATTTCCATGCTGAACTGAGTTGTTCTGGGTCAAATATGAAGGCAAACCCACTTTCTTTTCAGTATTTTGCTGCAATTGGCAGAAACAAGCAAATTTGCTCATTCGGCCTGAAAATGCTTTTAAACGCATACAAACTTACACTCTTGATTTCTGGCTAAATAAAAGCTGTTGCAATGATATTTCCATGCTGAACTGAGTTGTTCTGGGTCAAATATGAAGGCAAACCCACTTTCCTTTCAGTATATTGCTGCAATTGGAAGATATCAGCTCATTTGGCCTGAAAATGCTTTTAAGCGCATAAAAACTTACACTCTTGATTTCTGGCTAAATAAAAGCTGTTGCAATGATATTTCCATGCTGACCTGAGTTGTTCTGGGTCAAAAATGAAGGCAAACCCACTTTCCTTTCAGTATTTTGCTGCAATTGGCAGAAACAAGCATATTTGCTCATTCGGCCTGAAAATGCTTTTAAGCGCATAAAAACTTACACTCTTGATTTCTGGCTAAATAAAAGCGGTTGCAATGATATTTCCATGCTGAACTGAGTTCTTCTGGGTCAAATATGAAGGCAAACCCACTTTCCTTTCAGTATTTTGCTGCAATTGGCAGAAACAAGCATATTTGCTCATTCGGCCTGAAAATGCTTTTAAGCGCATAAAAACTTACACTCTTGATTTCTGGCTAAATAAAAGCTGTTGCAATGATATTGCCATGCTGAACTGAGTTGTTCTGGGTCAAATATGAAGGCAAATCCACTTTCCTTTCAGAATTTTGCTGCAATTGGAAGATATCAGCTCATTCGGCCTGAAAATGCTTTTAAGCGCATAAAAACTTACACTCTTGATTTCTTGCTAAAAAAAAGCTGTTGCAATGATATTTCCATGCTGAACTGAGTTGTTCTGGGTCAGATATGAAGGCAAACCCACTTTCCTTTCAGTATTTTGCTGCAATTGGAAGATATCAGCTCATTTGGCCTGAAAATTCTTTTAAGCGCATAAAAACTTACACTCTTGATTTCTGGCTAAATAAAAGCTGTTGCAATGATATTTCCATGCTGAACTGAGTTGTTCTGGGTCAAATATGAAGGAAAACCCACTTTCCTTTCAGTATTTTGCTGCAATTGGCAGAAACAAGCATATTTGCTCATTCGGCCTGAAAATGCTTTTAAACGCATAAAAACTTACACTCTTGATTTCTGGCTAAATAAAAGCTGTTGCAATGATATTTCCATGCTGAAATGAGTTGTTCTGGGTCAAATATGAAGGCAAACCCACTTTCCTTTCAGTATTTTGCTGCAATTGGAAGATATCAGCTCATTTGGCCTGAAAATGCTTTTAAGCGCATAAAAACTTACACTCTTGATTTCTGGCTAAATAAAAGCTGTTGCAATGATATTTCCATGCTGAACTGAGTTGTTCTGGGTCAAATATGAAGGCAAACCCACTTTCTTTTCAGTATTTTGCTGCAATTGGCAGAAACAAGCAAATTTGCTCATTCGGCCTGAAAATGCTTTTAAACGCATAAAAACTTACACTCTTGATTTCTGGCTAAATAAAAGCTGTTGCAATGATATTTCCATGCTGAACTGAGTTGTTCTGGGTCAAATATGAAGGCAAACCCACTTTCCTTTCAGTATTTTGCTGCAATTGGCAGAAACAAGCATATTTGCTCATTCGGCCTGAAAATGCTTTTAAGCGCATTTAAACTTACACTCTTGATTTCTGGCTAAATAAAAGCTGTTGCAATGATATTTCCATGCTGAACTGAGTTGTTCTGGGTCAAATATGAAGGCAAACCCACTTTCCTTTCAGTATTTTGCTGCAATTGGCAGAAACAAGCATATTTGCTCATTCGGCCTGAAAATGCTTTTAAGCGCATAAAAACTTACACTCTTGATTTCTGGATAAATAAAAGCTGTTGCAATGATATTTCCATGCTGAACTGAGTTGTTCTGGGTCAAATATGAAGGCAAACCCACTTTCCTTTCAGTATTTTGCTGCAATTGGAAGATATCAGCTCATTTGGCCTGAAAATGCTTTTAAGCGCATAAAAACTTACACTCTTGATTTCTGGCTAAATAAAAGCTGTTGCAATGATATTTCCATGCTGAACTGAGTTGTTCTGGGTCAAATATGAAGGCAAACCCACTTTCCTTTCAGTATTTTGCTGCAATTGGCAGAAACAAGCATATTTGCTCATTCGGCCTGAAAATGCTTTTAAGCGCATAAAAACTTACACTCATGATTTCTGGCTAAATAAAAGCTGTTGCAATGATATTTCCATGCTGAACTGAGTTGTTTTGGGTCAAATATGAAGGCAAACCCAATTTCCTTTCAGTATTTTGCTGCAATTGGCAGAAACAAGCATATTTGCTCATTCGGCCTGAAAATGCTTTTAAGCGCATAAAAACTTACACTCTTGATTTCTGGCTAAATAAAAGCTGTTGCAATGATATTTCCATGCTGAACTGAGTTGTTCTGGGTCAAATATGAAGGCAAACCCACTTTCCTTTCAGTATTTTGCTGCAATTGGCAGAAACAAGCATATTTGCTAATTCGGCCTGAAAATGCTTTTAAGCGCATAAAAACTTACACTCTTGATTTCTGGCTAAATAAAAGCTGTTGCAATGATATTTCCATGCTGAACTGAGTTGTTCTGGGTCAAATATGAAGGCAAACCCACTTTCCTTTCAGTATTTTGCTGCAATTGGCAGAAACAAGCATATTTGCTCATTCGGCCTGAAAATGCTTTTAAGCGCATAAAAACTTACACTCATGATTTCTGGCTAAATAAAAGCTGTTGCAATGATATTTCCATGCTGAACTGAGTTGTTTTGGGTCAAATATGAAGGCAAACCCAATTTCCTTTCAGTATTTTGCTGCAATTGGCAGAAACAAGCATATTTGCTCATTCGGCCTGAAAATGCTTTTAAGCGCATAAAAACTTACACCCTTGATTTCTGGATAAATAAAAGCTGTTGCAATGATATTTCCATGCTGAACTGAGTTGTTCTGGGTCAAATATGAAGGCAAACCCACTTTCCTTTCAGAATTTTGCTGCAATTGGAAGATATCAGCTCATTCGGCCTGAAAATGCTTTTAAGCGCATAAAAACTTACACTCTTGATTTCTTGCTAAAAAAAAGCTGTTGCAATGATATTTCCATGCTGAACTGAGTTGTTCTGGGTCAAATATGAAGGCAAACCCACTTTCCTTTCAGTATTTTGCTGCAATTGGAAGATATCAGCTCATTTGGCCTGAAAATGCTTTTAAGCGCATAAAAACTTACACTCTTGATTTCTGGCTAAATAAAAGCTGTTGCAATGATATTTCCATGCTGAACTGAGTTGTTCTGGGTCAAATATGAAGGCAAACCCACTTTCCTTTCAGTATTTTGCTGCAATTGGCAGAAACAAGCATATTTGCTCATTCGGCCTGAAAATGCTTTTAAGCGCATAAAAACTTACACTCTTGATTTCTGGCTAAATAAAAGCTGTTGCAATGATATTTCCATGCTGAACTGAGTTGTTCTGGGTCAAATATGAAGGCAAACCCACTTTCCTTTCAGTATTTTGCTGCAATTGGCAGAAACAAGCATATTTGCTCATTCGGCCTGAAAATGCTTTTAAGCGCATAAAAACTTACACTCTTGATTTCTGGCTAAATAAAAGCTGTTGCAATGATATTTCCATGCTGAACTGAGTTGTTCTGGGTCAAATATGAAGGCAAACCCACTTTCCTTTCAGTATTTTGCTGCAATTGGCAGAAACAAGCATATTTGCTCATTCGGCCTGAAAATGCTTTTAAGCGCATAAAAAATTACACTCTTGATTTCTGGCTAAATAAAAGCTGTTGCAATGATATTTCCATGCTGAACTGAGTTGTTCTGGGTCAAATATGAAGGCAAACCCACTTTCTTTTCAGTATTTTGCTGCAATTGGCAGAAACAAGCATATTTGCTCATTCGGCCTGAAAATGCTTTTAAACGCATAAAAACTTACACTCTTGATTTCTGGCTAAATAAAAGCTGTTGCAATGATATTTCCATGCTGAACTGAGTTGTTCTGGGTCAAATATGAAAGAAAACCCACTTTCCTTTCAGTATTTTGCTGCAATTGGAAGATATCAGCTCATTTGGCCTGAAAATGCTTTTAAGCGCATAAAAACTTACACTCTTGATTTCTGGCTAAATAAAAGCTGTTGCAATGATATTTCCATGCTGAACTGAGTTGTTCTGGGTCAAATATGAAGGCAAACCCACTTTCCTTTCAGTATTTTGCTGCAATTGGCAGAAACAAGCATATTTGCTCATTTGGCCTGAAAATGCTTTTAAGCGCATAAAAACTTACACTCTTGATTTCTGGCTAAATAAAAGCTGTTGCAATGATATTTCCATGCTGAACTGAGTTGTTCTGGGTCAAATATGAAGGCAAACCCACTTTCCTTTCAGTATTTTGCTGCAATTGGAAGATATCAGCTCATTTGGCCTGAAAATGCTTTTAAGCGCATAAAAACTTACACTCTTGATTTCTGGCTAAATAAAAGCTGTTGCAATGATATTTCCATGCTGAAATGAGTTGTTCTGGGTCAAAAATGAAGGCAAACCCACTTTCCTTTCAGTATTTTGCTGCAATTGGCAGAAACAAGCATATTTGCTCATTCGGCCTGAAAATGCTTTTAAGCGCATAAAAACTTACACTCTTGATTTCTGGCTAAATAAAAGCTGTTGCAATGATATTTCCATGCTGAACTGAGTTGTTCTGGGTCAAATATGAAGGCAAACCCAATTTCCTTTCAGTATTTTGCTGCAATTGGCAGAAACAAGCATATTTGCTCATTCGGCTTGAAAATGCTTTTAAGCGCATAAAAACTTACACCCTTGATTTCTGGATAAATAAAAGCTGTTGCAATGATATTTCCATGCTGAACTGAGTTGTTCTGGGTCAAATATGAAGGCAAACCCACTTTCCTTTCAGTATTTTGCTGCAATTGGAAAATATCAGCTCATTTGGCCTGAAAATGCTTTTAAGCGAATAAAAACTTACACTCTTGATTTCTGGCTAAATAAAAGCTGTTGCATTGATATTTCCATGCTGAACTGAGTTGTTCTGGGTCAAATATGAAGGCAAACCCACTTTCTTTTCAGTATTTTGCTGCAATTGGCAGAAACAAGCAAATTTGCTCATTCGGCCTGAAAATGCTTTTAAACGCATAAAAACTTACACTCTTGATTTCTGGCTAAATAAAAGCTGTTGCAATGATATTTCCATGCTGAACTGAGTTGTTCTGGGTCAAATATGAAGGCAAACCCACTTTCCTTTCAGTATTTTGCTGCAATTGGCAGAAACAAGCATATTTGCTCATTCGGCCTGAAAATGCTTTTAAGCGCATAAAAACTTACACTCTTGATTTCTGGCTAAATAAAAGCTGTTGCAATGATATTTCCATGCTGAACTGAGTTGTTCTGGGTCAAATATGAAGGCAAACCCACTTTCCTTTCAGTATTTTGCTGCAATTGGAAGATATCAGCTCATTTGGCCTGAAAATGCTTTTAAGCGCATAAAAACTTACACTCTTGATTTCTGGCTAAATAAAAGCTGTTGCAATGATATTTCCATGCTGAACTGAGTTGTTCTGGGTCAAATATGAAGGCAAACCCACTTTCCTTTCAGTATTTTGCTGCAATTCGCAGAAACAAGCATATTTGCTCATTCGGCCTGAAAATGCTTTTAAGCGCATAAAAACTTACACTCTTGATTTCTGGCTAAATAAAAGCTGTTGCAATGATATTTCCATGCTGAAATGAGTTGTTCTGGGTCAAATATGAAGGCAAACCCACTTTCCTTTCAGTATTTTGCTGCAATTGGCAGAAACAAGCATATTTGCTCATTCGGCCTGAAAATGCTTTTAAACGCATAAAAACTTACACTCTTGATTTCTGGCTAAATAAAAGCTGTTGCAATGATATTTCCATGCTGAAATGAGTTGTTCTGGGTCAAATATGAAGGCAAACCCACTTTCCTTTCAGTATATTGCTGCAATTGGAAGATATCAGCTCATTTGGCCTGAAAATGCTTTTAAGCGCATAAAAACTTACACTCTTGATTTCTGGCTAAATAAAAGCTGTTGCAATGATATTTCCATGCTGAACTGAGTTGTTCTGGGTCAAATATGAAGGCAAACCCAATTTCCTTTCAGTATTTTGCTGCAATTGGCAGAAACAAGCATATTTGCTCATTCGGCTTGAAAATGCTTTTAAGCGCATAAAAACTTACACCCTTGATTTCTGGATAAATAAAAGCTGTTGCAATGATATTTCCATGCTGAACTGAGTTGTTCTGGGTCAAATATGAAGGCAAACCCACTTTCCTTTCAGTATTTTGCTGCAATTGGAAGATATCAGCTCATTTGGCCTGAAAATGCTTTTAAGCGCATAAAAACTTACACTCTTGATTTCTGGCTAAATAAAAGCTGTTGCAATGATATTTCCATGCTGAACTGAGTTGTTCTGGGTCAAATATGAAGGCAAACCCACTTTCTTTTCAGTATTTTGCTGCAATTGGCAGAAACAAGCAAATTTGCTCATTCGGCCTGAAAATGCTTTTAAACGCATAAAAACTTACACTCTTGATTTCTGGCTAAATAAAAGCTGTTGCAATGATATTTCCATGCTGAACTGAGTTGTTCTGGGTCAAATATGAAGGCAAACCCACTTTCCTTTCAGTATTTTGCTGCAATTGGCAGAAACAAGCATATTTGCTCATTCGGCCTGAAAATGCTTTTAAGCGCATAAAAACTTACACTCATGATTTCTGGCTAAATAAAAGCTGTTGCAATGATATTTCCATGCTGAACTGAGTTGTTTTGGGTCAAATATGAAGGCAAACCCAATTTCCTTTCAGTATTTTGCTGCAATTGGCAGAAACAAGCATATTTGCTCATTCGGCCTGAAAATGCTTTTAAGCGCATAAAAACTTACACCCTTGATTTCTGGATAAATAAAAGCTGTTGCAATGATATTTCCATGCTGAACTGAGTTGTTCTGGGTCAAATATGAAGGCAAACCCACTTTCCTTTCAGAATTTTGCTGCAATTGGAAGATATCAGCTCATTCGGCCTGAAAATGCTTTTAAGCGCATAAAAACTTACACTCTTGATTTCTTGCTAAAAAAAAGCTGTTGCAATGATATTTCCATGCTGAACTGAGTTGTTCTGGGTCAAATATGAAGGCAAACCCACTTTCCTTTCAGTATTTTGCTGCAATTGGAAGATATCAGCTCATTCGGCCTGAAAATGCTTTTAAGCGCATAAAAACTTACACTCTTGATTTCTTGCTAAAAAAAAGCTGTTGCAATGATATTTCCATGCTGAACTGAGTTGTTCTGGGTCAAATATGAAGGCAAACCCACTTTCCTTTCAGTATTTTGCTGCAATTGGAAGATATCAGCTCATTTGGCCTGAAAATGCTTTTAAGCGCATAAAAACTTACACTCTTGATTTCTGGCTAAATAAAAGCTGTTGCAATGATATTTCCATGCTGAACTGAGTTGTTCTGGGTCAAATATGAAGGCAAACCCACTTTCCTTTCAGTATTTTGCTGCAATTGGCAGAAACAAGCATATTTGCTCATTCGGCCTGAAAATGCTTTTAAGCGCATAAAAACTTACACTCTTGATTTCTGGCTAAATAAAAGCTGTTGCAATGATATTTCCATGCTGAACTGAGTTGTTCTGGGTCAAATATGAAGGCAAACCCACTTTCCTTTCAGTATTTTGCTGCAATTGGCAGAAACAAGCATATTTCCTCATTCGGCCTGAAAATGCTTTTAAGCGCATAAAAACTTACACCCTTGATTTCTGGATAAATAAAAGCTGTTGCAATGATATTTCCATGCTGAACTGAGTTGTTCTGGGTCAAATATGAAGGCAAACCCACTTTCCTTTCAGAATTTTGCTGCAATTGGAAGATATCAGCTCATTCGGCCTGAAAATGCTTTTAAGCGCATAAAAACTTACACTCTTGATTTCTTGCTAAAAAAAAGCTGTTGCAATGATATTTCCATGCTGAACTGAGTTGTTCTGGGTCAAATATGAAGGCAAACCCACTTTCCTTTCAGTATTTTGCTGCAATTGGAAGATATCAGCTCATTTGGCCTGAAAATGCTTTTAAGCGCATAAAAACTTACACTCTTGATTTCTGGCTAAATAAAAGCTGTTGCAATGATATTTCCATGCTGAACTGAGTTGTTCTGGGTCAAATATGAAGGCAAACCCACTTTCCTTTCAGTATTTTGCTGCAATTGGCAGAAACAAGCATATTTGCTCATTCGGCCTGAAAATGCTTTTAAGCGCATAAAAACTTACACTCTTGATTTCTGGCTAAATAAAAGCTGTTGCAATGATATTTCCATGCTGAACTGAGTTGTTCTGGGTCAAATATGAAGGCAAACCCACTTTCCTTTCAGTATTTTGCTGCAATTGGCAGAAACAAGCATATTTGCTCATTCGGCCTGAAAATGCTTTTAAGCGCATAAAAACTTACACTCTTGATTTCTGGCTAAATAAAAGCTGTTGCAATGATATTTCCATGCTGAACTGAGTTGTTCTGGGTCAAATATGAAGGCAAACCCACTTTCCTTTCAGTATTTTGCTGCAATTGGCAGAAACAAGCATATTTGCTCATTCGGCCTGAAAATGCTTTTAAGCGCATAAAAACTTACACTCTTGATTTCTGGCTAAATAAAAGCTGTTGCAATGATATTTCCATGCTGAACTGAGTTGTTCTGGGTCAAATATGAAGGCAAACCCACTTTCTTTTCAGTATTTTGCTGCAATTGGCAGAAACAAGCATATTTGCTCATTCGGCCTGAAAATGCTTTTAAACGCATAAAAACTTACACTCTTGATTTCTGGCTAAATAAAAGCTGTTGCAATGATATTTCCATGCTGAACTGAGTTGTTCTGGGTCAAATATGAAAGAAAACCCACTTTCCTTTCAGTATTTTGCTGCAATTGGAAGATATCAGATCATTTGGCCTGAAAATGCTTTTAAGCGCATAAAAACTTACACTCTTGATTTATGGCTAAATAAAAGCTGTTGCAATGATATTTCCATGCTGAACTGAGTTGTTCTGGGTCAAATATGAAGGCAAACCCACTTTCCTTTCAGTATTTTGCTGCAATTGGCAGAAACAAGCATATTTGCTCATTTGGCCTGAAAATGCTTTTAAGCGCATAAAAACTTACACTCTTGATTTCTGGCTAAATAAAAGCTGTTGCAATGATATTTCCATGCTGAACTGAGTTGTTCTGGGTCAAATATGAAGGCAAACCCACTTTCCTTTCAGTATTTTGCTGCAATTGGAAGATATCAGCTCATTTGGCCTGAAAATGCTTTTAAGCGCATAAAAACTTACACTCTTGATTTCTGGCTAAATAAAAGCTGTTGCAATGATATTTCCATGCTGAACTGAGTTGTTCTGGGTCAAATATGAAGGCAAACCCACTTTCCTTTCAGTATTTTGCTGCAATTCGCAGAAACAAGCATATTTGCTCATTCGGCCTGAAAATGCTTTTAAGCGCATAAAAACTTACACTCTTGATTTCTGGCTAAATAAAAGCTGTTGCAATGATATTTCCATGCTGAACTGAGTTGTTCTGGGTCAAATATGAAGGCAAACCCACTTTCCTTTCAGTATTTTGCTGCAATTGGCAGAAACAAGCATATTTGCTCATTCGGCCTGAAAATGCTTTTAAGCGCATAAAAACTTACACTCATGATTTCTGGCTAAATAAAAGCTGTTGCAATGATATTTCCATGCTGAACTGAGTTGTTTTGGGTCAAATATGAAGGCAAACCCAATTTCCTTTCAGTATTTTGCTGCAATTGGCAGAAACAAGCATATTTGCTCATTCGGCCTGAAAATGCTTTTAAGCGCATAAAAACTTACACTCTTGATTTCTGGCTAAATAAAAGCTGTTGCAATGATATTTCCATGCTGAACTGAGTTGTTCTGGGTCAAATATGAAGGCAAACCCACTTTCCTTTCAGTATTTTGCTGCAATTGGAAGATATCAGCTCATTTGGCCTGAAAATGCTTTTAAGCGCATAAAAACTTACACTCTTGATTTCTGGCTAAATAAAAGCTGTTGCAATGATATTTCCATGCTGAACTGAGTTGTTCTGGGTCAAATATGAAGGCAAACCCACTTTCCTTTCAGTATTTTGCTGCAATTGGAAGATATCAGCTCATTTGGCCTGAAAATGCTTTTAAGCGCATAAAAACTTACACTCTTGATTTCTGGCTAAATAAAAGCTGTTGCAATGATATTTCCATGCTGAAATGAGTTGTTCTGGGTCAAAAATGAAGGCAAACCCACTTTCCTTTCAGTATTTTGCTGCAATTGGCAGAAACAAGCATATTTGCTCATTCGGCCTGAAAATGCTTTTAAGCGCATAAAAACTTACACTCTTGATTTCTGGCTAAATAAAAGCTGTTGCAATGATATTTCCATGCTGAACTGAGTTGTTCTGGGTCAAATATGAAGGCAAATCCACTTTCCTTTCAGAATTTTGCTGCAATTGGAAGATATCAGCTCATTCGGCCTGAAAATGCTTTTAAGCGCATAAAAACTTACACTCTTGATTTCTGGCTAAATAAAAGCTGTTGCAATGATATTTCCATGCTGAACTGAGTTGTTCTGGGTCAAATATGAAGGCAAACCCACTTTCCTTTCAGTATTTTGCTGCAATTCGCAGAAACAAGCATATTTGCTCATTCGGCCTGAAAATGCTTTTAAGCGCATAAAAACTTACACTCTTGATTTCTGGCTAAATAAAAGCTGTTACAATGATATTTCCATGCTGAACTGAGTTGTTCTGGGTCAAATATGAAGGCAAACCCACTTTCTTTTCAGTATTTTGCTGCAATTGGCAGAAACAAGCATATTTGCTCATTCGGCCTGAAATTGCTTTTAAACGCATAAAAACTTACACTCTTGATTTCTGGCTAAATAAAAGCTGTTGCAATGATATTTCCATGCTGAACTGAGTTGTTCTGGGTCAAATATGAAAGAAAACCCACTTTCCTTTCAGTATTTTGCTGCAATTGGAAGATATCAGCTCATTTGGCCTGAAAATGCTTTTAAGCGCATAAAAACTTACACTCTTGATTTCTGGCTAAATAAAAGCTGTTGCAATTATATTTCCATGCTGAACTGAGTTGTTCTGGGTCAAATATGAAGGCAAACCCACTTTCCTTTCAGTATTTTGCTGCAATTGGAAGATATCAGCTCATTTGGCCTGAAAATGCTTTTAAGCGCATAAAAACTTACACTCTTGATTTCTGGCTAAATAAAAGCTGTTGCAATGATATTTCCATGCTGAACTGAGTTGTTCTGGGTCAAATATGAAGGCAAACCCACTTTCCTTTCAGTATTTTGCTGCAATTGGAAGATATCAGCTCATTTGGCCTGAAAATGCTTTTAAGCGCATAAAAACTTACACTCTTGATTTCTGGCTAAATAAAAGCTGTTGCAATGATATTTCCATGCTGAAATGAGTTGTTCTGGGTCAAAAATGAAGGCAAACCCACTTTCCTTTCAGTATTTTGCTGCAATTGGCAGAAACAAGCATATTTGCTCATTCGGCCTGAAAATGCTTTTAAGCGCATAAAAACTTACACTCTTGATTTCTGGCTAAATAAAAGCTGTTGCAATGATATTTCCATGCTGAACTGAGTTGTTCTGGGTCAAATATGAAGGCAAACCCAATTTCCTTTCAGTATTTTGCTGCAATTGGAAGATATCAGCTCATTTGGCCTGAAAATGCTTTTAAGCGCATAAAAACTTACACTCTTGATTTCTGGCTAAATAAAAGCTGTTGCAATGATATTTCCATGCTGAACTGAGTTGTTCTGGGTCAAATATGAAGGCAAACCCACTTTCTTTTCAGTATTTTGCTGCAATTGGCAGAAACAAGCAAATTTGCTCATTCGGCCTGAAAATGCTTTTAAACGCATAAAAACTTACACTCTTGATTTCTGGCTAAATAAAAGCTGTTGCAATGATATTTCCATGCTGAACTGAGTTGTTCTGGGTCAAATATGAAGGCAAACCCACTTTCCTTTCAGTATTTTGCTGCAATTGGCAGAAACAAGCATATTTGCTCATTCGGCCTGAAAATGCTTTTAAGCGCATAAAAACTTACACTCTTGATTTCTGGCTAAATAAAAGCTGTTGCAATGATATTTCCATGCTGAACTGAGTTGTTCTGGGTCAAATATGAAGGCAAACCCACTTTCCTTTCAGTATTTTGCTGCAATTGGCAGAAACAAGCATATTTGCTCATTCGGCCTGAAAATGCTTTTAAGCGCATAAAAACTTACACTCATGATTTCTGGCTAAATAAAAGCTGTTGCAATGATATTTCCATGCTGAACTGAGTTGTTTTGGGTCAAATATGAAGGCAAACCCAATTTCCTTTCAGTATTTTGCTGCAATTGGCAGAAACAAGCATATTTGCTCATTCGGCCTGAAAATGCTTTTAAGCGCATAAAAACTTACACCCTTGATTTCTGGATAAATAAAAGCTGTTGCAATGATATTTCCATGCTGAACTGAGTTGTTCTGGGTCAAATATGAAGGCAAACCCACTTTCCTTTCAGAATTTTGCTGCAATTGGAAGATATCAGCTCATTCGGCCTGAAAATGCTTTTAAGCGCATAAAAACTTACACTCTTGATTTCTTGCTAAAAAAAAGCTGTTGCAATGATATTTCCATGCTGAACTGAGTTGTTCTGGGTCAAATATGAAGGCAAACCCACTTTCCTTTCAGTATTTTGCTGCAATTGGAAGATATCAGCTCATTTGGCCTGAAAATGCTTTTAAGCGCATAAAAACTTACACTCTTGATTTCTGGCTAAATAAAAGCTGTTGCAATGATATTTCCATGCTGAACTGAGTTGTTCTGGGTCAAATATGAAGGCAAACCCACTTTCCTTTCAGTATTTTGCTGCAATTGGCAGAAACAAGCATATTTGCTCATTCGGCCTGAAAATGCTTTTAAGCGCATAAAAACTTACACTCTTGATTTCTGGCTAAATAAAAGCTGTTGCAATGATATTTCCATGCTGAACTGAGTTGTTCTGGGTCAAATATGAAGGCAAACCCACTTTCCTTTCAGTATTTTGCTGCAATTGGCAGAAACAAGCATATTTGCTCATTCGGCCTGAAAATGCTTTTAAGCGCATAAAAACTTACACTCTTGATTTCTGGCTAAATAAAAGCTGTTGCAATGATATTTCCATGCTGAACTGAGTTGTTCTGGGTCAAATATGAAGGCAAACCCACTTTCCTTTCAGTATTTTGCTGCAATTGGCAGAAACAAGCATATTTGCTCATTCGGCCTGAAAATGCTTTTAAGCGCATAAAAACTTACACTCTTGATTTCTGGCTAAATAAAAGCTGTTGCAATGATATTTCCATGCTGAACTGAGTTGTTCTGGGTCAAATATGAAGGCAAACCCACTTTCTTTTCAGTATTTTGCTGCAATTGGCAGAAACAAGCATATTTGCTCATTCGGCCTGAAAATGCTTTTAAACGCATAAAAACTTACACTCTTGATTTCTGGCTAAATAAAAGCTGTTGCAATGATATTTCCATGCTGAACTGAGTTGTTCTGGGTCAAATATGAAAGAAAACCCACTTTCCTTTCAGTATTTTGCTGCAATTGGAAGATATCAGCTCATTTGGCCTGAAAATGCTTTTAAGCGCATAAAAACTTACACTCTTGATTTCTGGCTAAATAAAAGCTGTTGCAATGATATTTCCATGCTGAACTGAGTTGTTCTGGGTCAAATATGAAGGCAAACCCACTTTCCTTTCAGTATTTTGCTGCAATTGGCAGAAACAAGCATATTTGCTCATTTGGCCTGAAAATGCTTTTAAGCGCATAAAAACTTACACTCTTGATTTCTGGCTAAATAAAAGCTGTTGCAATGATATTTCCATGCTGAACTGAGTTGTTCTGGGTCAAATATGAAGGCAAACCCACTTTCCTTTCAGTATTTTGCTGCAATTGGAAGATATCAGCTCATTTGGCCTGAAAATGCTTTTAAGCGCATAAAAACTTACACTCTTGATTTCTGGCTAAATAAAAGCTGTTGCAATGATATTTCCATGCTGAACTGAGTTGTTCTGGGTCAAATATGAAGGCAAACCCACTTTCCTTTCAGTATTTTGCTGCAATTCGCAGAAACAAGCATATTTGCTCATTCGGCCTGAAAATGCTTTTAAGCGCATAAAAACTTACACTCTTGATTTCTGGCTAAATAAAAGCTGTTGCAATGATATTTCCATGCTGAACTGAGTTGTTCTGGGTCAAATATGAAGGCAAACCCACTTTCTTTTCAGTATTTTGCTGCAATTGGCAGAAACAAGCATATTTGCTCATTCGGCCTGAAAATGCTTTTAAACGCATAAAAACTTACACTCTTGATTTCTGGCTAAATAAAAGCTGTTGCAATGATATTTCCATGCTGAACTGAGTTGTTCTGGGTCAAATATGAAAGAAAACCCACTTTCCTTTCAGTATTTTGCTGCAATTGGAAGATATCAGCTCATTTGGCCTGAAAATGCTTTTAAGCGCATAAAAACTTACACTCTTGATTTCCTGCTAAAAAAAAGCTGTTGCAATGATATTTCCATGCTGAACTGAGTTGTTCTGGGTCAAATATGAAGGCAAACCCACTTTCCTTTCAGTATTTTGCTGCAATTCGCAGAAACAAGCATATTTGCTCATTCGGCCTGAAAATGCTTTTAAACGCATAAAAACTTACACTCTTGATTTCTGGCTAAATAAAAGCTGTTGCAATGATATTTCCATGCTGAACTGAGTTGTTCTGGGTCAAATATGAAAGAAAACCCACTTTCCTTTCAGTATTTTGCTGCAATTGGAAGATATCAGCTCATTTGGCCTGAAAATGCTTTTAAGCGCATAAAAACTTACACTCTTGATTTCTGGCTAAATAAAAGCTGTTGCAATGATATTTCCATGCTGAACTGAGTTGTTCTGGGTCAAATATGAAGGAAAACCCACTTTCCTTTCAGTATTTTGCTGCAATTGGCAGAAACAAGCATATTTGCTCATTCGGCCTGAAAATGCTTTTAAGCGCATAAAAACTTACACACTTGATTTCTGGCTAAATAAAAGCTGTTGCAATGATATTTCCATGCTGAACTGAGTTGTTCTGGGTCAAATATGAAGGCAAATCCACTTTCCTTTCAGAATTTTGCTGCAATTGGAAGATATCAGCTCATTCGGCCTGAAAATGCTTTTAAGCGCATAAAAACTTACACTCTTGATTTCCTGCTAAAAAAAAGCTGTTGCAATGATATTTCCATGCTGAACTGAGTTGTTCTGGGTCAAATATGAAGGCAAACCCACTTTCCTTTCAGTATTTTGCTGCAATTCGCAGAAACAAGCATATTTGCTCATTCGGCCTGAAAATGCTTTTAAGCGCATAAAAACTTACACTCTTGATTTCTGGCTAAATAAAAGCTGTTGCAATGATATTTCCATGCTGAAATGAGTTGTTCTGGGTCAAATATGAAGGCAAACCCACTTTCCTTTCAGTATTTTGCTGCAATTGGCAGAAACAAGTATATTTGCTCATTCGGCCTGAAAATGCTTTTAAACGCATAAAAACTTACACTCTTGATTTCTGGCTAAATAAAAGCTGTTGCAATGATATTTCCATGCTGAAATGAGTTGTTCTGGGTCAAATATGAAGGCAAACCCACTTTCCTTTCAGTATATTGCTGCAATTGGAAGATATCAGCTCATTTGGCCTGAAAATGCTTTTAAGCGCATAAAAACTTACACTCTTGATTTCTGACTAAATAAAAGCTGTTGCAATGATATTTTCATGCTGAACTGAGTTGTTCTGGGTCAAATATGAAGGAAAACCCACTTTCCTTTCAGTATTTTGCTGCAATTGGAAGATATCAGCTCATTTGGCCTGAAAATGCTTTTAAGCGCATAAAAACTTACACTCTTGATTTCTGGCTAAATAAAAGCTGTTGCAATGATATTTCCATGCTGAACTGAGTTGTTCTGGGTCAAATATGAAGGCAAACCCACTTTCCTTTCAGTATTTTGCTGCAATTGGCAGAAACAAGCATATTTGCTCATTTGGCCTGAAAATGCTTTTAAGCGCATAAAAACTTACACTCTTGATTTCTGGCTAAATAAAAGCTGTTGCAATGATATTTCCATGCTGAACTGAGTTGTTCTGGGTCAAATATGAAGGCAAACCCACTTTCCTTTCAGTATTTTGCTGCAATTGGCAGAAACAAGCATATTTGCTCATTCGGCCTGAAAATGCTTTTAAGCGCATAAAAACTTACACTCTTGATTTCTGGCTAAATAAAAGCTGTTGCAATGATATTTCCATGCTGAACTGAGTTGTTCTGGGTCAAATATGAAGGCAAACCCACTTTCCTTTCAGTATTTTGCTGCAATTGGCAGAAACAAGCATATTTGCTCATTCGGCCTGAAAATGCTTTTAAGCGCATAAAAACTTACACTCTTGATTTCTGGCTAAATAAAAGCTGTTGCAATGATATTTCCATGCTGAACTGAGTTGTTCTGGGTCAAATATGAAGGCAAACCCACTTTCCTTTCAGTATTTTGCTGCAATTGGCAGAAACAAGCATATTTGCTCATTCGGCCTGAAAATGCTTTTAAGCGCATAAAAACTTACACTCTTGATTTCTGGCTAAATAAAAGCTGTTGCAATGATATTTCCATGCTGAACTGAGTTGTTCTGGGTCAAATATGAAGGCAAACCCACTTTCCTTTCAGTATTTTGCTGCAATTGGCAGAAACAAGCATATTTGCTCATTCGGCCTGAAAATGCTTTTAAGCGCATAAAAACTTACACTCTTGATTTCTGGCTAAATAAAAGCTGTTGCAATGATATTTCCATGCTGAACTGAGTTGTTCTGGATCAAATATGAAGGCAAACCCACTGTCCTTTCAGTATTTTGCTGCAATTGGAAGATATCAGCTCATTTGGCCTGAAAATGCTTTTAAGCGCATAAAAACTTACACTCTTGATTTCTGGCTAAATAAATGCTGTTGCAATGATATTTCCATGCTGAACTGAGTTGTTCTGGGTCAAATATGAAGGCAAACCCACTTTCCTTTCAGTATTTTGCTGCAATTGGCAGAAACAAGCATATTTGCTCATTCGGCCTGAAAATGCTTTTAAGCGCATAAAAACTTACACTCTTGATTTCTGGCTAAATAAAAGCTGTTGCAATGATATTTCCATGCTGAACTGAGTTGTTCTGGGTCAAATATGAAGGCAAACCCACTTTCCTTTCAGTATTTTGCTGCAATTGGCAGAAACAAGCATATTTGCTCATTCGGCCTGAAAATGCTTTTAAGCGCATAAAAACTTACACTCTTGATTTCTGGCTAAATAAAAGCTGTTGCAATGATATTTCCATGCTGAACTGAGTTGTTCTGGGTCAAATATGAAGGCAAACCCACTGTCCTTTCAGTATTTTGCTGCAATTGGAAGATATCAGCTCATTTGGCCTGAAAATGCTTTTAAGCGCATAAAAACTTACACTCTTGATTTCTGACTAAATAAAAGCTGTTGCAATGATATTTTCATGCTGAACTGAGTTGTTCTGGGTCAAATATGAAGGAAAACCCACTTTCCTTTCAGTATTTTGCTGCAATTGGCAGAAACAAGCATATTTGCTCATTCGGCCTGAAAATGCTTTTAAGCGCATAAAAACTTACACTCTTGATTTCTGGCTAAATAAAAGCTGTTGCAATGATATTTCCATGCTGAACTGAGTTGTTCTGGGTCAAATATGAAGGAAAACCCACTTTCCTTTCAGTATTTTGCTGCAATTCGCAGAAACAAGCATATTTGCTCATTCGGCCTGAAAATGCTTTTAAGCGCATAAAAACTTACACTCTTGATTTCTGGCTAAAAAAAAGCTGTTGCAATGATATTTCCATGCTGAACTGAGTTGTTCTGGGTCAAATATGAAGGCAAACCCACTTTCCTTTCAGTATTTTGCTGCAATTGGCAGAAACAAGCATATTTGCTCATTCGGCCTGAAAATGCTTTTAAGCGCATAAAAACTTACACTCTTGATTTCTGGCTAAATAAAAGCTGTTGCAATGATATTTCCATGCTGAACTGAGTTGTTCTGGGTCAAATATGAAGGCAAATCCACTTTCCTTTCAGAATTTTGCTGCAATTGGAAGATATCAGCTCATTCGGCCTGAAAATGCTTTTAAGCGCATAAAAACTTACACTCTTGATTTCTTGCTAAAAAAAAGCTGTTGCAATGATATTTCCATGCTGAACTGAGTTGTTCTGGGTCAAATATGAAGGCAAACCCACTTTCCTTTCAGTATTTTGCTGCAATTGGCAGAAACAAGCATATTTGCTCATTCGGCCTGAAAATGCTTTTAAACGCATAAAAACTTACACTCTTGATTTCTGGCTAAATAAAAGCTGTTGCAATGATATTTCCATGCTGAAATGAGTTGTTCTGGGTCAAATATGAAGGCAAACCCACTTTCCTTTCAGTATATTGCTGCAATTGGAAGATATCAGCTCATTTGGCCTGAAAATGCTTTTAAGCGCATAAAAACTTACACTCTTGATTTCTGGCTAAATAAAAGCTGTTGCAATGATATTTCCATGCTGACCTGAGTTGTTCTGGGTCAAAAATGAAGGCAAACCCACTTTCCTTTCAGTATTTTGCTGCAATTGGCAGAAACAAGCATATTTGCTCATTCGGCCTGAAAATGCTTTTAAGCGCATAAAAACTTACACTCTTGATTTCTGGCTAAATAAAAGCTGTTGCAATGATATTTCCATGCTGAACTGAGTTGTTCTGGGTCAAATATGAAGGCAAACCCAATTTCCTTTCAGTATTTTGCTGCAATTGGCAGAAACAAGCATATTTGCTCATTCGGCTTGAAAATGCTTTTAAGCGCATAAAAACTTACACCCTTGATTTCTGGATAAATAAAAGCTGTTGCAATGATATTTCCATGCTGAACTGAGTTGTTCTGCGTCAAATATGAAGGCAAACCCACTTTCCTTTCAGTATTTTGCTGCAATTGGAAGATATCAGCTCATTTGGCCTGAAAATGCTTTTAAGCGCATAAAAACTTACACTCTTGATTTCTGGCTAAATAAAAGCTGTTGCAATGATATTTCCATGCTGAACTGAGTTGTTCTGGGTCAAATATGAAGGCAAACCCACTTTCCTTTCAGTATTTTGCTGCAATTCGCAGAAACAAGCATATTTGCTCATTCGGCCTGAAAATGCTTTTAAGCGCATAAAAACTTACACTCTTGATTTCTGGCTAAATAAAAGCTGTTGCAATGATATTTCCATGCTGAAATGAGTTGTTCTGGGTCAAATATGAAGGCAAACCCACTTTCCTTTCAGTATTTTGCTGCAATTGGCAGAAACAAGCATATTTGCTCATTCGGCCTGAAAATGCTTTTAAGCGCATAAAAACTTACACTCTTGATTTCTGGCTAAATAAAAGCTGTTGCAATGATATTTCCATGCTGAACTGAGTTGTTCTGGGTCAAATATGAAGGCAAACCCAATTTCCTTTCAGTATTTTGCTGCAATTGGCAGAAACAAGCATATTTGCTCATTCGGCTTGAAAATGCTTTTAAGCGCATAAAAACTTACACCCTTGATTTCTGGATAAATAAAAGCTGTTGCAATGATATTTCCATGCTGAACTGAGTTGTTCTGGGTCAAATATGAAGGCAAACCCACTTTCCTTTCAGTATTTTGCTGCAATTGGAAGATATCAGCTCATTTGGCCTGAAAATGCTTTTAAGCGCATAAAAACTTACACTCTTGATTTCTGGCTAAATAAAAGCTGTTGCAATGATATTTCCATGCTGAACTGAGTTGTTCTGGGTCAAATATGAAGGCAAACCCACTTTCTTTTCAGTATTTTGCTGCAATTGGCAGAAACAAGCAAATTTGCTCATTCGGCCTGAAAATGCTTTTAAACGCATAAAAACTTACACTCTTGATTTCTGGCTAAATAAAAGCTGTTGCAATGATATTTCCATGCTGAACTGAGTTGTTCTGGGTCAAATATGAAGGCAAACCCACTTTCCTTTCAGTATTTTGCTGCAATTGGCAGAAACAAGCATATTTGCTAATTCGGCCTGAAAATGCTTTTAAGCGCATAAAAACTTACACTCTTGATTTCTGGCTAAATAAAAGCTGTTGCAATGATATTTCCATGCTGAACTGAGTTGTTCTGGGTCAAATATGAAGGCAAACCCACTTTCCTTTCAGTATTTTGCTGCAATTGGCAGAAACAAGCATATTTGCTCATTCGGCCTGAAAATGCTTTTAAGCGCATAAAAACTTACACTCATGATTTCTGGCTAAATAAAAGCTGTTGCAATGATATTTCCATGCTGAACTGAGTTGTTTTGGGTCAAATATGAAGGCAAACCCAATTTCCTTTCAGTATTTTGCTGCAATTGGCAGAAACAAGCATATTTGCTCATTCGGCCTGAAAATGCTTTTAAGCGCATAAAAACTTACACCCTTGATTTCTGGATAAATAAAAGCTGTTGCAATGATATTTCCATGCTGAACTGAGTTGTTCTGGGTCAAATATGAAGGCAAACCCACTTTCCTTTCAGAATTTTGCTGCAATTGGAAGATATCAGCTCATTCGGCCTGAAAATGCTTTTAAGCGCATAAAAACTTACACTCTTGATTTCTTGTTAAAAAAAAGCTGTTGCAATGATATTTCCATGCTGAACTGAGTTGTTCTGGGTCAAATATGAAGGCAAACCCACTTTCCTTTCAGTATTTTGCTGCAATTGGAAGATATCAGCTCATTTGGCCTGAAAATGCTTTTAAGCGCATAAAAACTTACACTCTTGATTTCTGGCTAAATAAAAGCTGTTGCAATGATATTTCCATGCTGAACTGAGTTGTTCTGGGTCAAATATGAAGGCAAACCCACTTTCCTTTCAGTATTTTGCTGCAATTGGCAGAAACAAGCATATTTGCTCATTCGGCCTGAAAATGCTTTTAAGCGCATAAAAACTTACACTCTTGATTTCTGGCTAAATAAAAGCTGTTGCAATGATATTTCCATGCTGAACTGAGTTGTTCTGGGTCAAATATGAAGGCAAACCCACTTTCCTTTCAGTATTTTGCTGCAATTGGCAGAAACAAGCATATTTGCTCATTCGGCCTGAAAATGCTTTTAAGCGCATAAAAACTTACACTCTTGATTTCTGGCTAAATAAAAGCTGTTGCAATGATATTTCCATGCTGAACTGAGTTGTTCTGGGTCAAATATGAAGGCAAACCCACTTTCCTTTCAGTATTTTGCTGCAATTGGCAGAAACAAGCATATTTGCTCATTCGGCCTGAAAATGCTTTTAAGCGCATAAAAACTTACACTCTTGATTTCTGGCTAAATAAAAGCTGTTGCAATGATATTTCCATGCTGAACTGAGTTGTTCTGGGTCAAATATGAAGGCAAACCCACTTTCTTTTCAGTATTTTGCTGCAATTGGCAGAAACAAGCATATTTGCTCATTCGGCCTGAAAATGCTTTTAAGCGCATAAAAACTTACACTCTTGATTTCTGGCTAAATAAAAGCTGTTGCAATGATATTTCCATGCTGAACTGAGTTGTTCTGGGTCAAATATGAAAGAAAACCCACTTTCCTTTCAGTATTTTGCTGCAATTGGAAGATATCAGCTCATTTGGCCTGAAAATGCTTTTAAGCGCATAAAAACTTACACTCTTGATTTCTGGCTAAATAAAAGCTGTTGCAATGATATTTCCATGCTGAACTGAGTTGTTCTGGGTCAAATATGAAGGCAAACCCACTTTCCTTTCAGTATTTTGCTGCAATTGGCAGAAACAAGCATATTTGCTCATTTGGCCTGAAAATGCTTTTAAGCGCATAAAAACTTACACTCTTGATTTCTGGCTAAATAAAAGCTGTTGCAATGATATTTCCATGCTGAACTGAGTTGTTCTGGGTCAAATATGAAGGCAAACCCACTTTCCTTTCAGTATTTTGCTGCAATTGGAAGATATCAGCTCATTTGGCCTGAAAATGCTTTTAAGCGCATAAAAACTTACACTCTTGATTTCTGGCTAAATAAAAGCTGTTGCAATGATATTTCCATGCTGAACTGAGTTGTTCTGGGTCAAATATGAAGGCAAACCCACTTTCCTTTCAGTATTTTGCTGCAATTGGAAGATATCAGCTCATTTGGCCTGAAAATGCTTTTAAGCGCATAAAAACTTACACTCTTGATTTCTGGCTAAATAAAAGCTGTTGCAATGATATTTCCATGCTGAAATGAGTTGTTCTGGGTCAAAAATGAAGGCAAACCCACTTTCCTTTCAGTATTTTGCTGCAATTGGCAGAAACAAGCACATTTGCTCATTCGGCCTGAAAATGCTTTTAAGCGCATAAAAACTTACACTCTTGATTTCTGGCTAAATAAAAGCTGTTGCAATGATATTTCCATGCTGAACTGAGTTGTTCTGGGTCAAATATGAAGGCAAACCCAATTTCCTTTCAGTATTTTGCTGCAATTGGCAGAAACAAGCATATTTGCTCATTCGGCTTGAAAATGCTTTTAAGCGCATAAAAACTTACACCCTTGATTTCTGGATAAATAAAAGCTGTTGCAATGATATTTCCATGCTGAACTGAGTTGTTCTGGGTCAAATATGAAGGCAAACCCACTTTCCTTTCAGTATTTTGCTGCAATTGGAAGATATCAGCTCATTTGGCCTGAAAATGCTTTTAAGCGCATAAAAACTTACACTCTTGATTTCTGGCTAAATAAAAGCTGTTGCAATGATATTTCCATGCTGAACTGAGTTGTTCTGGGTCAAATATGAAGGCAAACCCACTTTCTTTTCAGTATTTTGCTGCAATTGGCAGAAACAAGCAAATTTGCTCATTCGGCCTGAAAATGCTTTTAAACGCATAAAAACTTACACTCTTGATTTCTGGCTAAATAAAAGCTGTTGCAATGATATTTCCATGCTGAACTGAGTTGTTCTGGGTCAAATATGAAGGCAAACCCACTTTCCTTTCAGTATTTTGCTGCAATTGGCAGAAACAAGCATATTTGCTAATTCGGCCTGAAAATGCTTTTAAGCGCATAAAAACTTACACTCTTGATTTCTGGCTAAATAAAAGCTGTTGCAATGATATTTCCATGCTGAACTGAGTTGTTCTGGGTCAAATATGAAGGCAAACCCACTTTCCTTTCAGTATTTTGCTGCAATTGGCAGAAACAAGCATATTTGCTCATTCGGCCTGAAAATGCTTTTAAGCGCATAAAAACTTACACTCATGATTTCTGGCTAAATAAAAGCTGTTGCAATGATATTTCCATGCTGAACTGAGTTGTTTTGGGTCAAATATGAAGGCAAACCCACTTTCCTTTCAGTATTTTGCTGCAATTGGCAGAAACAAGCATATTTGCTCATTCGGCCTGAAAATGCTTTTAAGCGCATAAAAACTTACACCCTTGATTTCTGGATAAATAAAAGCTGTTGCAATGATATTTCCATGCTGAACTGAGTTGTTCTGGGTCAAATATGAAGGCAAACCCACTTTCCTTTCAGAATTTTGCTGCAATTGGAAGATATCAGCTCATTCGGCCTGAAAATGCTTTTAAGCGCATAAAAACTTACACTCTTGATTTCTTGCTAAAAAAAAGCTGTTGCAATGATATTTCCATGCTGAACTGAGTTGTTCTGGGTCAAATATGAAGGCAAACCCACTTTCCTTTCAGTATTTTGCTGCAATTGGCAGAAACAAGCATATTTGCTAATTCGGCCTGAAAATGCTTTTAAGCGCATAAAAACTTACACTCTTGATTTCTGGCTAAATAAAAGCTGTTGCAATGATATTTCCATGCTGAACTGAGTTGTTCTGGGTCAAATATGAAGGCAAACCCACTTTCCTTTCAGTATTTTGCTGCAATTGGCAGAAACAAGCATATTTGCTCATTCGGCCTGAAAATGCTTTTAAGCGCATAAAAACTTACACTCATGATTTCTGGCTAAATAAAAGCTGTTGCAATGATATTTCCATGCTGAACTGAGTTGTTTTGGGTCAAATATGAAGGCAAACCCACTTTCCTTTCAGTATTTTGCTGCAATTGGCAGAAACAAGCATATTTGCTCATTCGGCCTGAAAATGCTTTTAAGCGCATAAAAACTTACACCCTTGATTTCTGGATAAATAAAAGCTGTTGCAATGATATTTCCATGCTGAACTGAGTTGTTCTGGGTCAAATATGAAGGCAAACCCACTTTCCTTTCAGAATTTTGCTGCAATTGGAAGATATCAGCTCATTCGGCCTGAAAATGCTTTTAAGCGCATAAAAACTTACACTCTTGATTTCTTGCTAAAAAAAAGCTGTTGCAATGATATTTCCATGCTGAACTGAGTTGTTCTGGGTCAAATATGAAGGCAAACCCACTTTCCTTTCAGTATTTTGCTGCAATTGGCAGAAACAAGCATATTTGCTCATTCGGCCTGAAAATGCTTTTAAGCGCATAAAAACTTACACTCTTGATTTCTGGCTAAATAAAAGCTGTTGCAATGATATTTCCATGCTGAACTGAGTTGTTCTGGGTCAAATGTGAAGGCAAACCCACTTTCCTTTCAGTATTTTGCTGCAATTGGCAGAAACAAGCATATTTGCTCATTCGGCCTGAAAATGCTTTTAAGCGCATAAAAACTTACACTCTTGATTTCTGGCTAAATAAAAGCTGTTGCAATGATATTTCCATGCTGAACTGAGTTGTTCTGGGTCAAATATGAAGGCAAACCCACTTTCCTTTCAGTATTTTGCTGCAATTGGCAGAAACAAGCATATTTGCTCATTCGGCCTGAAAATGCTTTTAAGCGCATAAAAACTTACACTCTTGATTTCTGGCTAAATAAAAGCTGTTGCAATGATATTTCCATGCTGAACTGAGTTGTTCTGGGTCAAATATGAAGGCAAACCCACTTTCTTTTCAGTATTTTGCTGCAATTGGCAGAAACAAGCATATTTGCTCATTCGGCCTGAAAATGCTTTTAAACGCATAAAAACTTACACTCTTGATTTCTGGCTAAATAAAAGCTGTTGCAATGATATTTCCATGCTGAACTGAGTTGTTCTGGGTCAAATATGAAAGAAAACCCACTTTCCTTTCAGTATTTTGCTGCAATTGGAAGATATCAGCTCATTTGGCCTGAAAATGCTTTTAAGCGCATAAAAACTTACACTCTTGATTTCTGGCTAAATAAAAGCTGTTGCAATGATATTTCCATGCTGAACTGAGTTGTTCTGGGTCAAATATGAAGGCAAACCCACTTTCCTTTCAGTATTTTGCTGCAATTGGCAGAAACAAGCATATTTGCTCATTTGGCCTGAAAATGCTTTTAAGCGCATAAAAACTTACACTCTTGATTTCTGGCTAAATAAAAGCTGTTGCAATGATATTTCCATGCTGAACTGAGTTGTTCTGGGTCAAATATGAAGGCAAACCAACTTTCCTTTCAGTATTTTGCTGCAATTGGAAGATATCAGCTCATTTGGCCTGAAAATGCTTTTAAGCGCATAAAAACTTACACTCTTGATTTCTGGCTAAATAAAAGCTGTTGCAATGATATTTCCATGCTGAACTGAGTTGTTCTGGGTCAAATATGAAGGCAAACCCACTTTCCTTTCAGTATTTTGCTGCAATTCGCAGAAACAAGCATATTTGCTCATTCGGCCTGAAAATGCTTTTAAGCGCATAAAAACTTACACTCTTGATTTCTGGCTAAATAAAAGCTGTTGCAATGATATTTCCATGCTGAACTGAGTTGTTCTGGGTCAAATATGAAGGCAAACCCACTTTCTTTTCAGTATTTTGCTGCAATTGGCAGAAACAAGCATATTTGCTCATTCGGCCTGAAAATGCTTTTAAACGCATAAAAACTTACACTCTTGATTTCTGGCTAAATAAAAGCTGTTGCAATGATATTTCCATGCTGAACTGAGTTGTTCTGGGTCAAATATGAAAGAAAACCCACTTTCCTTTCAGTATTTTGCTGCAATTGGAAGATATCAGCTCATTCGGCCTGAAAATGCTTTTAAACGCATAAAAACTTACACTCTTGATTTCTGGCTAAATAAAAGCTGTTGCAATGATATTTCCATGCTGAAATGAGTTGTTCTGGGTCAAATATGAAGGCAAACCCACTTTCCTTTCAGTATATTGCTGCAATTGGAAGATATCAGCTCATTTGGCCTGAAAATGCTTTTAAGCGCATAAAAACTTACACTCTTGATTTCTGGCTAAATAAAAGCTGTTGCAATGATATTTCCATGCTGACCTGAGTTGTTCTGGGTCAAAAATGAAGGCAAACCCACTTTCCTTTCAGTATTTTGCTGCAATTGGCAGAAACAAGCATATTTGCTCATTCGGCCTGAAAATGCTTTTAAGCGCATAAAAACTTACACTCTTGATTTCTGGCTAAATAAAAGCTGTTGCAATGATATTTCCATGCTGAACTGAGTTGTTCTGGGTCAAATATGAAGGCAAACCCAATTTCCTTTCAGTATTTTGCTGCAATTGGCAGAAACAAGCATATTTGCTCATTCGGCTTGAAAATGCTTTTAAGCGCATAAAAACTTACACCCTTGATTTCTGGATAAATAAAAGCTGTTGCAATGATATTTCCATGCTGAACTGAGTTGTTCTGGGTCAAATATGAAGGCAAACCCACTTTCCTTTCAGTATTTTGCTGCAATTGGAAGATATCAGCTCATTTGGCCTGAAAATGCTTTTAAGCGCATAAAAACTTACACTCTTGATTTCTGGCTAAATAAATGCTGTTGCAATGATATTTCCATGCTGAACTGAGTTGTTCTGGGTCAAATATGAAGGCAAACCCACTTTCCTTTCAGTATTTTGCTGCAATTGGCAGAAACAAGCATATTTGCTCATTCGGCCTGAAAATGCTTTTAAGCGCATAAAAACTTACACTCTTGATTTCTGGCTAAATAAAAGCTGTTGCAATGATATTTCCATGCTGAACTGAGTTGTTCTGGGTCAAATATGAAGGCAAACCCACTTTCCTTTCAGTATTTTGCTGCAATTGGCAGAAACAAGCATATTTGCTCATTCGGCCTGAAAATGCTTTTAAGCGCATAAAAACTTACACTCTTGATTTCTGGCTAAATAAAAGCTGTTGCAATGATATTTCCATGCTGAACTGAGTTGTTCTGGGTCAAATATGAAGGCAAACCCACTGTCCTTTCAGTATTTTGCTGCAATTGGAAGATATCAGCTCATTTGGCCTGAAAATGCTTTTAAGCGCATAAAAACTTACACTCTTGATTTCTGACTAAATAAAAGCTGTTGCAATGATATTTTCATGCTGAACTGAGTTGTTCTGGGTCAAATATGAAGGAAAACCCACTTTCCTTTCAGTATTTTGCTGCAATTGGCAGAAACAAGCATATTTGCTCATTCGGCCTGAAAATGCTTTTAAGCGCATAAAAACTTACACTCTTGATTTCTGGCTAAATAAAAGCTGTTGCAATGATATTTCCATGCTGAACTGAGTTGTTCTGGGTCAAATATGAAGGAAAACCCACTTTCCTTTCAGTATTTTGCTGCAATTGGCAGAAACAAGCATATTTGCTCATTCGGCCTGAAAATGCTTTTAAGCGCATAAAAACTTACACTCTTGATTTCTGGCTAAATAAAAGCTGTTGCAATGATATTTCCATGCTGAACTGAGTTGTTCTGGGTCAAATATGAAGGCAAACCCACTTTCCTTTCAGTATTTTGCTGCAATTGGCAGAAACAAGCATATTTGCTCATTCGGCCTGAAAATGCTTTTAAGCGCATAAAAACTTACACTCTTGATTTCTGGCTAAATAAAAGCTGTTGCAATGATATTTCCATGCTGAACTGAGTTGTTCTGGGTCAAATATGAAGGCAAATCCACTTTCCTTTCAGAATTTTGCTGCAATTGGAAGATATCAGCTCATTCGGCCTGAAAATGCTTTTAAGCGCATAAAAACTTACACTCTTGATTTCTTGCTAAAAAAAAGCTGTTGCAATGATATTTCCATGCTGAACTGAGTTGTTCTGGGTCAAATATGAAGGCAAACCCACTTTCCTTTCAGTATTTTGCTGCAATTGGAAGATATCAGCTCATTTGGCCTGAAAATGCTTTTAAGCGCATAAAAACTTACACTCTTGATTTCTGGCTAAATAAAAGCTGTTGCAATGATATTTCCATGCTGTACTGAGTTGTTCTGGGTCAAATATGAAGGCAAACCCACTTTCCTTTCAGTATTTTGCTGCAATTCGCAGAAACAAGCATATTTGCTCATTCGGCCTGAAAATGCTTTTAAGCGCATAAAAACTTACACTCTTGATTTCTGGCTAAATAAAAGCTGTTGCAATGATATTTCCATGCTGAAATGAGTTGTTCTGGGTCAAATATGAAGGCAAACCCACTTTCCTTTCAGTATTTTGCTGCAATTGGCAGAAACAAGCATATTTGCTCATTCGGCCTGAAAATGCTTTTAAACGCATAAAAACTTACACTCTTGATTTCTGGCTAAATAAAAGCTGTTGCAATGATATTTCCATGCTGAAATGAGTTGTTCTGGGTCAAATATGAAGGCAAACCCACTTTCCTCTCAGTATATTGCTGCAATTGGAAGATATCAGCTCATTTGGCCTGAAAATGCTTTTAAGCGCATAAAAACTTACACTCTTGATTTCTGGCTAAATAAAAGCTGTTGCAATGATATTTCCATGCTGACCTGAGTTGTTCTGGGTCAAAAATGAAGGCAAACCCACTTTCCTTTCAGTATTTTGCTGCAATTGGCAGAAACAAGCATATTTGCTCATTCGGCCTGAAAATGCTTTTAAGCGCATAAAAACTTACACTCTTGATTTCTGGCTAAATAAAAGCTGTTGCAATGATATTTCCATGCTGAACTGAGTTGTTCTGGGTCAAATATGAAGGCAAACCCAATTTCCTTTCAGTATTTTGCTGCAATTGGCAGAAACAAGCATATTTGCTCATTCGGCTTGAAAATGCTTTTAAGCGCATAAAAACTTACACCCTTGATTTCTGGATAAATAAAAGCTGTTGCAATGATATTTCCATGCTGAACTGAGTTGTTCTGCGTCAAATATGAAGGCAAACCCACTTTCCTTTCAGTATTTTGCTGCAATTGGAAGATATCAGCTCATTTGGCCTGAAAATGCTTTTAAGCGCATAAAAACTTACACTCTTGATTTCTGGCTAAATAAAAGCTGTTGCAATGATATTTCCATGCTGAACTGAGTTGTTCTGGGTCAAAAATGAAGGCAAACCCACTTTCCTTTCAGTATTTTGCTGCAATTCGCAGAAACAAGCATATTTGCTCATTCGGCCTGAAAATGCTTTTAAGCGCATAAAAACTTACACTCTTGATTTCTGGCTAAATAAAAGCTGTTGCAATGATATTTCCATGCTGAAATGAGTTGTTCTGGGTCAAATATGAAGGCAAACCCACTTTCCTTTCAGTATTTTGCTGCAATTGGCAGAAACAAGCATATTTGCTCATTCGGCCTGAAAATGCTTTTAAACGCATAAAAACTTACACCCTTGATTTCTGGATAAATAAAAGCTGTTGCAATGATATTTCCATGCTGAACTGAGTTGTTCTGGGTCAAATATGAAGGCAAACCCACTTTCCTTTCAGTATTTTGCTGCAATTGGAAGATATCAGCTCATTTGGCCTGAAAATGCTTTTAAGCGCATAAAAACTTACACTCTTGATTTCTGGCTAAATAAAAGCTGTTGCAATGATATTTCCATGCTGAACTGAGTTGTTCTGGGTCAAATATGAAGGCAAACCCACTTTCTTTTCAGTATTTTGCTGCAATTGGCAGAAACAAGCAAATTTGCTCATTCGGCCTGAAAATGCTTTTAAACGCATAAAAACTTACACTCTTGATTTCTGGCTAAATAAAAGCTGTTGCAATGATATTTCCATGCTGAACTGAGTTGTTCTGGGTCAAATATGAAGGCAAACCCACTTTCCTTTCAGTATTTTGCTGCAATTGGCAGAAACAAGCATATTTGCTCATTCGGCCTGAAAATGCTTTTAAGCGCATAAAAACTTACACTCATGATTTCTGGCTAAATAAAAGCTGTTGCAATGATATTTCCATGCTGAACTGAGTTGTTTTGGGTCAAATATGAAGGCAAACCCAATTTCCTTTCAGTATTTTGCTGCAATTGGCAGAAACAAGCATATTTGCTCATTTGGCCTGAAAATGCTTTTAAGCGCATAAAAACTTACACCCTTGATTTCTGGATAAATAAAAGCTGTTGCAATGATATTTCCATGCTGAACTGAGTTGTTCTGGGTCAAATATGAAGGCAAACCCACTTTCCTTTCAGTATTTTGCTGCAATTGGAAGATATCAGCTCATTTGGCCTGAAAATGCTTTTAAGCGCATAAAAACTTACACTCTTGATTTCTGGCTAAATAAAAGCTGTTGCAATGATATTTCCATGCTGAACTGAGTTGTTCTGGGTCAAATATGAAGGCAAACCCACTTTCTTTTCAGTATTTTGCTGCAATTGGCAGAAACAAGCAAATTTGCTCATTCGGCCTGAAAATGCTTTTAAACGCATAAAAACTTACACTCTTGATTTCTGGCTAAATAAAAGCTGTTGCAATGATATTTCCATGCTGAACTGAGTTGTTCTGGGTCAAATATGAAGGCAAACCCACTTTCCTTTCAGTATTTTGCTGCAATTGGCAGAAACAAGCATATTTGCTAATTCGGCCTGAAAATGCTTTTAAGCGCATAAAAACTTACACTCTTGATTTCTGGCTAAATAAAAGCTGTTGCAATGATATTTCCATGCTGAACTGAGTTGTTCTGGGTCAAATATGAAGGCAGACCCACTTTCCTTTCAGTATTTTGCTGCAATTGGCAGAAACAAGCATATTTGCTCATTCGGCCTGAAAATGCTTTTAAGCGCATAAAAACTTACACTCTTGATTTCTGGCTAAATAAAAGCTGTTGCAATGATATTTCCATGCTGAACTGAGTTGTTCTGGATCAAATATGAAGGCAAACCCACTGTCCTTTCAGTATTTTGCTGCAATTGGAAGATATCAGCTCATTTGGCCTGAAAATGCTTTTAAGCGCATAAAAACTTACACTCTTGATTTCTGGCTAAATAAAAGCTGTTGCAATGATATTTCCATGCTGAACTGAGTTGTTCTGGGTCAAATATGAAGGCAAACCCACTGTCCTTTCAGTATTTTGCTGCAATTGGAAGATATCAGCTCATTTGGCCTGAAAATGCTTTTAAGCGCATAAAAACTTACACTCTTGATTTCTGACTAAATAAAAGCTGTTGCAATGATATTTTCATGCTGAACTGAGTTGTTCTGGGTCAAATATGAAGGAAAACCCACTTTCCTTTCAGTATTTTGCTGCAATTGGCAGAAACAAGCATATTTGCTCATTCGGCCTGAAAATGCTTTTAAGCGCATAAAAACTTACACTCTTGATTTCTGGCTAAATAAAAGCTGTTGCAATGATATTTCCATGCTGAACTGAGTTGTTCTGGGTCAAATATGAAGGAAAACCCACTTTCCTTTCAGTATTTTGCTGCAATTGGCAGAAACAAGCATATTTGCTCATTCGGCCTGAAAATGCTTTTAAGCGCATAAAAACTTATACTCTTGATTTCTGGCTAAAAAAAAGCTGTTGCAATGATATTTCCATGCTGAACTGAGTTGTTCTGGGTCAAATATGAAGGCAAACCCACTTTCCTTTCATTATTTTGCTGCAATTGGCAGAAACAAGCATATTTGCTCATTCGGCCTGAAAATGCTTTTAAGCGCATAAAAACTTACACTCTTGATTTCTGGCTAAATAAAAGCTGTTGCAATGATATTTCCATGCTGAACTGAGTTGTTCTGGGTCAAATATGAAGGCAAATCCACTTTCCTTTCAGAATTTTGCTGCAATTGGAAGATATCAGCTCATTCGGCCTGAAAATGCTTTTAAGCGCATAAAAACTTACACTCTTGATTTCTTGCTAAAAAAAAGCTGTTGCAATGATATTTCCATGCTGAACTGAGTTGTTCTGGGTCAAATATGAAGGCAAACCCACTTTCCTTTCAGTATTTTGCTGCAATTGGAAGATATCAGCTCATTTGGCCTGAAAATGCTTTTAAGCGCATAAAAACTTACACTCTTGATTTCTGGCTAAATAAAAGCTGTTGCAATGATATTTCCATGCTGAACTGAGTTGTTCTGGGTCAAATATGAAGGCAAACCCACTTTCCTTTCAGTATTTTGCTGCAATTGGCAGAAACAAGCATATTTGCTCATTTGGCCTGAAAATGCTTTTAAGCGCATAAAAACTTACACTCTTGATTTCTGGCTAAATAAAAGCTGTTGCAATGATATTTCCATGCTGAACTGAGTTGTTCTGGGTCAAATATGAAGGCAAACCCACTTTCCTTTCAGTATTTTGCTGCAATTGGAAGATATCAGCTCATTTGGCCTGAAAATGCTTTTAAGCGCATAAAAACTTACACTCTTGATTTCTGGCTAAATAAAAGCTGTTGCAATGATATTTCCATGCTGAACTGAGTTGTTCTGGGTCAAATATGAAGGCAAACCCACTTTCCTTTCAGTATTTTGCTGCAATTGGAAGATATCAGCTCATTTGGCCTGAAAATGCTTTTAAGCGCATAAAAACTTACACTCTTGATTTCTGGCTAAATAAAAGCTGTTGCAATGATATTTCCATGCTGAAATGAGTTGTTCTGGGTCAAAAATGAAGGCAAACCCACTTTCCTTTCAGTATTTTGCTGCAATTGGCAGAAACAAGCATATTTGCTCATTCGGCCTGAAAATGCTTTTAAGCGCATAAAAACTTACACTCTTGATTTCTGGCTAAATAAAAGCTGTTGCAATGATATTTCCATGCTGAACTGAGTTGTTCTGGGTCAAATATGAAGGCAAACCCAATTTCCTTTCAGTATTTTGCTGCAATTGGCAGAAACAAGCATATTTGCTCATTCGGCTTGAAAATGCTTTTAAGCGCATAAAAACTTACACCCTTGATTTCTGGATAAATAAAAGCTGTTGCAATGATATTTCCATGCTGAACTGAGTTGTTCTGGGTCAAATATGAAGGCAAACCCACTTTCCTTTCAGTATTTTGCTGCAATTGGAAGATATCAGCTCATTTGGCCTGAAAATGCTTTTAAGCGCATAAAAACTTACACTCTTGATTTCTGGCTAAATAAAAGCTGTTGCAATGATATTTCCATGCTGAACTGAGTTGTTCTGGGTCAAATATGAAGGCAAACCCACTTTCTTTTCAGTATTTTGCTGCAATTGGCAGAAACAAGCAAATTTGCTCATTCGGCCTGAAAATGCTTTTAAACGCATAAAAACTTACACTCTTGATTTCTGGCTAAATAAAAGCTGTTGCAATGATATTTCCATGCTGAACTGAGTTGTTCTGGGTCAAATATGAAGGCAAACCCACTTTCCTTTCAGTATTTTGCTGCAATTGGCAGAAACAAGCATATTTGCTAATTCGGCCTGAAAATGCTTTTAAGCGCATAAAAACTTACACTCTTGATTTCTGGCTAAATAAAAGCTGTTGCAATGATATTTCCATGCTGAACTGAGTTGTTCTGGGTCAAATATGAAGGCAAACCCACTTTCCTTTCAGTATTTTGCTGCAATTGGCAGAAACAAGCATATTTGCTCATTCGGCCTGAAAATGCTTTTAAGCGCATAAAAACTTACACTCATGATTTCTGGCTAAATAAAAGCTGTTGCAATGATATTTCCATGCTGAACTGAGTTGTTTTGGGTCAAATATGAAGGCAAACCCACTTTCCTTTCAGTATTTTGCTGCAATTGGCAGAAACAAGCATATTTGCTCATTCGGCCTGAAAATGCTTTTAAGCGCATAAAAACTTACACCCTTGATTTCTGGATAAATAAAAGCTGTTGCAATGATATTTCCATGCTGAACTGAGTTGTTCTGGGTCAAATATGAAGGCAAACCCACTTTCCTTTCAGAATTTTGCTGCAATTGGAAGATATCAGCTCATTCGGCCTGAAAATGCTTTTAAGCGCATAAAAACTTACACTCTTGATTTCTGGCTAAATAAAAGCTGTTGCAATGATATTTCCATGCTGAACTGAGTTGTTCTGGGTCAAATATGAAGGCAAACCCACTTTCTTTTCAGTATTTTGCTGCAATTGGCAGAAACAAGCAAATTTGCTCATTCGGCCTGAAAATGCTTTTAAACGCATAAAAACTTACACTCTTGATTTCTGGCTAAATAAAAGCTGTTGCAATGATATTTCCATGCTGAACTGAGTTGTTCTGGGTCAAATATGAAGGCAAACCCACTTTCCTTTCAGTATTTTGCTGCAATTGGCAGAAACAAGCATATTTGCTCATTCGGCCTGAAAATGCTTTTAAGCGCATAAAAACTTACACTCATGATTTCTGGCTAAATAAAAGCTGTTGCAATGATATTTCCATGCTGAACTGAGTTGTTTTGGGTCAAATATGAAGGCAAACCCAATTTCCTTTCAGTATTTTGCTGCAATTGGCAGAAACAAGCATATTTGCTCATTCGGCCTGAAAATGCTTTTAAGCGCATAAAAACTTACACCCTTGATTTCTGGATAAATAAAAGCTGTTGCAATGATATTTCCATGCTGAACTGAGTTGTTCTGGGTCAAATATGAAGGCAAACCCACTTTCCTTTCAGTATTTTGCTGCAATTGGAAGATATCAGCTCATTTGGCCTGAAAATGCTTTTAAGCGCATAAAAACTTACACTCTTGATTTCTGGCTAAATAAAAGCTGTTGCAATGATATTTCCATGCTGAACTGAGTTGTTCTGGGTCAAATATGAAGGCAAACCCACTTTCTTTTCAGTATTTTGCTGCAATTGGCAGAAACAAGCAAATTTGCTCATTCGGCCTGAAAATGCTTTTAAACGCATAAAAACTTACACTCTTGATTTCTGGCTAAATAAAAGCTGTTGCAATGATATTTCCATGCTGAACTGAGTTGTTCTGGGTCAAATATGAAGGCAAACCCACTTTCCTTTCAGTATTTTGCTGCAATTGGCAGAAACAAGCATATTTGCTAATTCGGCCTGAAAATGCTTTTAAGCGCATAAAAACTTACAATCTTGATTTCTGGTTAAATAAAAGCTGTTGCAATGATATTTCCATGCTGAAATGAGTTGTTCTGGGTCAAATATGAAGGCAAACCCACTTTCCTTTCAGTATTTTGCTGCAATTGGCAGAAACAAGCATATTTGCTCATTCGGCCTGAAAATGCTTTTAAGCGCATAAAAACTTACACTCTTGATTTCTGGCTAAATAAAAGCTGTTGCAATGATATTTCCATGCTGAACTGAGTTGTTCTGGGTCAAATATGAAGGCAAATCCACTTTCCTTTCAGAATTTTGCTGCAATTGGAAGATATCAGCTCATTCGGCCTGAAAATGCTTTTAAGCGCATAAAAACTTACACTCTTGATTTCTTGCTAAAAAAAAGCTGTTGCAATGATATTTCCATGCTGAACTGAGTTGTTCTGGGTCAAATATGAAGGCAAACCCACTTTCCTTTCAGTATTTTGCTGCAATTGGAAGATATCAGCTCATTTGGCCTGAAAATGCTTTTAAGCGCATAAAAACTTACACTCTTGATTTCTGGCTAAATAAAAGCTGTTGCAATGATATTTCCATGCTGAACTGAGTTGTTCTGGGTCAAATATGAAGGCAAACCCACTTTCCTTTCAGTATTTTGCTGCAATTGGCAGAAACAAGCATATTTGCTCATTTGGCCTGAAAATGCTTTTAAGCGCATAAAAACTTACACTCTTGATTTCTGGCTAAATAAAAGCTGTTGCAATGATATTTCCATGCTGAACTGAGTTGTTCTGGGTCAAATATGAAGGCAAACCCACTTTCCTTTCAGTATTTTGCTGCAATTGGAAGATATCAGCTCATTTGGCCTGAAAATGCTTTTAAGCGCATAAAAACTTACACTCTTGATTTCTGGCTAAATAAAAGCTGTTGCAATGATATTTCCATGCTGAACTGAGTTGTTCTGGGTCAAATATGAAGGCAAACCCACTTTCCTTTCAGTATTTTGCTGCAATTGGAAGATATCAGCTCATTTGGCCTGAAAATGCTTTTAAGCGCATAAAAACTTACACTCTTGATTTCTGGCTAAATAAAAGCTGTTGCAATGATATTTCCATGCTGAAATGAGTTGTTCTGGGTCAAAAATGAAGGCAAACCCACTTTCCTTTCAGTATTTTGCTGCAATTGGCAGAAACAAGCATATTTGCTCATTCGGCCTGAAAATGCTTTTAAGCGCATAAAAACTTACACTCTTGATTTCTGGCTAAATAAAAGCTGTTGCAATGATATTTCCATGCTGAACTGAGTTGTTCTGGGTCAAATATGAAGGCAAACCCAATTTCCTTTCAGTATTTTGCTGCAATTGGCAGAAACAAGCATATTTGCTCATTCGGCTTGAAAATGCTTTTAAGCGCATAAAAACTTACACCCTTGATTTCTGGATAAATAAAAGCTGTTGCAATGATATTTCCATGCTGAACTGAGTTGTTCTGGGTCAAATATGAAGGCAAACCCACTTTCCTTTCAGTATTTTGCTGCAATTGGAAGATATCAGCTCATTTGGCCTGAAAATGCTTTTAAGCGCATAAAAACTTACACTCTTGATTTCTGGCTAAATAAAAGCTGTTGCAATGATATTTCCATGCTGAACTGAGTTGTTCTGGGTCAAATATGAAGGCAAACCCACTTTCTTTTCAGTATTTTGCTGCAATTGGCAGAAACAAGCAAATTTGCTCATTCGGCCTGAAAATGCTTTTAAACGCATAAAAACTTACACTCTTGATTTCTGGCTAAATAAAAGCTGTTGCAATGATATTTCCATGCTGAACTGAGTTGTTCTGGGTCAAATATGAAGGCAAACCCACTTTCCTTTCAGTATTTTGCTGCAATTGGCAGAAACAAGCATATTTGCTAATTCGGCCTGAAAATGCTTTTAAGCGCATAAAAACTTACACTCTTGATTTCTGGCTAAATAAAAGCTGTTGCAATGATATTTCCATGCTGAACTGAGTTGTTCTGGGTCAAATATGAAGGCAAACCCACTTTCATTTCAGTATTTTGCTGCAATTGGCAGAAACAAGCATATTTGCTCATTCGGCCTGAAAATGCTTTTAAGCGCATAAAAACTTACACTCATGATTTCTGGCTAAATAAAAGCTGTTGCAATGATATTTCCATGCTGAACTGAGTTGTTTTGGGTCAAATATGAAGGCAAACCCACTTTCCTTTCAGTATTTTGCTGCAATTGGCAGAAACAAGCATATTTGCTCATTCGGCCTGAAAATGCTTTTAAGCGCATAAAAACTTACACCCTTGATTTCTGGATAAATAAAAGCTGTTGCAATGATATTTCCATGCTGAACTGAGTTGTTCTGGGTCAAATATGAAGGCAAACCCACTTTCCTTTCAGAATTTTGCTGCAATTGGAAGATATCAGCTCATTCGGCCTGAAAATGCTTTTAAGCGCATAAAAACTTACACTCTTGATTTCTGGCTAAATAAAAGCTGTTGCAATGATATTTCCATGCTGAACTGAGTTGTTCTGGGTCAAATATGAAGGCAAACCCACTTTCTTTTCAGTATTTTGCTGCAATTGGCAGAAACAAGCAAATTTGCTCATTCGGCCTGAAAATGCTTTTAAACGCATAAAAACTTACACTCTTGATTTCTGGCTAAATAAAAGCTGTTGCAATGATATTTCCATGCTGAACTGAGTTGTTCTGGGTCAAATATGAAGGCAAACCCACTTTCCTTTCAGTATTTTGCTGCAATTGGCAGAAACAAGCATATTTGCTCATTTGGCCTGAAAATGCTTTTAAGCGCATAAAAACTTACACTCTTGATTTCTGGCTAAATAAAAGCTGTTGCAATGATATTTCCATGCTGAACTGAGTTGTTCTGGGTCAAATATGAAGGCAAACCCACTTTCCTTTCAGTATTTTGCTGCAATTGGAAGATATCAGCTCATTTGGCCTGAAAATGCTTTTAAGCGCATAAAAACTTACACTCTTGATTTCTGGCTAAATAAAAGCTGTTGCAATGATATTTCCATGCTGAACTGAGTTGTTCTGGGTCAAATATGAAGGCAAACCCACTTTCCTTTCAGTATTTTGCTGCAATTGGAAGATATCAGCTCATTTGGCCTGAAAATGCTTTTAAGCGCATAAAAACTTACACTCTTGATTTCTGGCTAAATAAAAGCTGTTGCAATGATATTTCCATGCTGAAATGAGTTGTTCTGGGTCAAAAATGAAGGCAAACCCACTTTCCTTTCAGTATTTTGCTGCAATTGGCAGAAACAAGCATATTTGCTCATTCGGCCTGAAAATGCTTTTAAGCGCATAAAAACTTACACTCTTGATTTCTGGCTAAATAAAAGCTGTTGCAATGATATTTCCATGCTGAACTGAGTTGTTCTGGGTCAAATATGAAGGCAAACCCAATTTCCTTTCAGTATTTTGCTGCAATTGGCAGAAACAAGCATATTTGCTCATTCGGCTTGAAAATGCTTTTAAGCGCATAAAAACTTACACCCTTGATTTCTGGATAAATAAAAGCTGTTGCAATGATATTTCCATGCTGAACTGAGTTGTTCTGGGTCAAATATGAAGGCAAACCCACTTTCCTTTCAGTATTTTGCTGCAATTGGAAGATATCAGCTCATTTGGCCTGAAAATGCTTTTAAGCGCATAAAAACTTACACTCTTGATTTCTGGCTAAATAAAAGCTGTTGCAATGATATTTCCATGCTGAACTGAGTTGTTCTGGGTCAAATATGAAGGCAAACCCACTTTCTTTTCAGTATTTTGCTGCAATTGGCAGAAACAAGCAAATTTGCTCATTCGGCCTGAAAATGCTTTTAAACGCATAAAAACTTACACTCTTGATTTCTGGCTAAATAAAAGCTGTTGCAATGATATTTCCATGCTGAACTGAGTTGTTCTGGGTCAAATATGAAGGCAAACCCACTTTCCTTTCAGTATTTTGCTGCAATTGGCAGAAACAAGCATATTTGCTAATTCGGCCTGAAAATGCTTTTAAGCGCATAAAAACTTACACTCTTGATTTCTGGCTAAATAAAAGCTGTTGCAATGATATTTCCATGCTGAACTGAGTTGTTCTGGGTCAAATATGAAGGCAAACCCACTTTCCTTTCAGTATTTTGCTGCAATTGGCAGAAACAAGCATATTTGCTCATTCGGCCTGAAAATGCTTTTAAGCGCATAAAAACTTACACTCATGATTTCTGGCTAAATAAAAGCTGTTGCAATGATATTTCCATGCTGAACTGAGTTGTTTTGGGTCAAATATGAAGGCAAACCCACTTTCCTTTCAGTATTTTGCTGCAATTGGCAGAAACAAGCATATTTGCTCATTCGGCCTGAAAATGCTTTTAAGCGCATAAAAACTTACACCCTTGATTTCTGGATAAATAAAAGCTGTTGCAATGATATTTCCATGCTGAACTGAGTTGTTCTGGGTCAAATATGAAGGCAAACCCACTTTCCTTTCAGAATTTTGCTGCAATTGGAAGATATCAGCTCATTCGGCCTGAAAATGCTTTTAAGCGCATAAAAACTTACACTCTTGATTTCTTGCTAAAAAAAAGCTGTTGCAATGATATTTCCATGCTGAACTGAGTTGTTCTGGGTCAAATATGAAGGCAAACCCACTTTCCTTTCAGTATTTTGCTGCAATTGGCAGAAACAAGCATATTTGCTAATTCGGCCTGAAAATGCTTTTAAGCGCATAAAAACTTACACTCTTGATTTCTGGCTAAATAAAAGCTGTTGCAATGATATTTCCATGCTGAACTGAGTTGTTCTGGGTCAAATATGAAGGCAAACCCACTTTCCTTTCAGTATTTTGCTGCAATTGGCAGAAACAAGCATATTTGCTCATTCGGCCTGAAAATGCTTTTAAGCGCATAAAAACTTACACTCATGATTTCTGGCTAAATAAAAGCTGTTGCAATGATATTTCCATGCTGAACTGAGTTGTTTTGGGTCAAATATGAAGGCAAACCCACTTTCCTTTCAGTATTTTGCTGCAATTGGCAGAAACAAGCATATTTGCTCATTCGGCCTGAAAATGCTTTTAAGCGCATAAAAACTTACACCCTTGATTTCTGGATAAATAAAAGCTGTTGCAATGATATTTCCATGCTGAACTGAGTTGTTCTGGGTCAAATATGAAGGCAAACCCACTTTCCTTTCAGTATTTTGCTGCAATTGGCAGAAACAAGCATATTTGCTCATTCGGCCTGAAAATGCTTTTAAGCGCATAAAAACTTACACTCTTGATTTCTGGCTAAATAAAAGCTGTTGCAATGATATTTCCATGCTGAACTGAGTTGTTCTGGGTCAAATGTGAAGGCAAACCCACTTTCCTTTCAGTATTTTGCTGCAATTGGCAGAAACAAGCATATTTGCTCATTCGGCCTGAAAATGCTTTTAAGCGCATAAAAACTTACACTCTTGATTTCTGGCTAAATAAAAGCTGTTGCAATGATATTTCCATGCTGAACTGAGTTGTTCTGGGTCAAATATGAAGGCAAACCCACTTTCCTTTCAGTATTTTGCTGCAATTGGCAGAAACAAGCATATTTGCTCATTCGGCCTGAAAATGCTTTTAAGCGCATAAAAACGTACACTCTTGATTTCTGGCTAAATAAAAGCTGTTGCAATGATATTTCCATGCTGAACTGAGTTGTTCTGGGTCAAATATGAAGGCAAACCCACTTTCTTTTCAGTATTTTGCTGCAATTGGCAGAAACAAGCATATTTGCTCATTCGGCCTGAAAATGCTTTTAAACGCATAAAAACTTACACTCTTGATTTCTGGCTAAATAAAAGCTGTTGCAATGATATTTCCATGCTGAACTGAGTTGTTCTGGGTCAAATATGAAAGAAAACCCACTTTCCTTTCAGTATTTTGCTGCAATTGGAAGATATCAGCTCATTTGGCCTGAAAATGCTTTTAAGCGCATAAAAACTTACACTCTTGATTTCTGGCTAAATAAAAGCTGTTGCAATGATATTTCCATGCTGAACTGAGTTGTTCTGGGTCAAATATGAAGGCAAACCCACTTTCCTTTCAGTATTTTGCTGCAATTGGAAGATATCAGCTCATTTGGCCTGAAAATGCTTTTAAGCGCATAAAAACTTACACTCTTGATTTCTGGCTAAATAAAAGCTGTTGCAATGATATTTCCATGCTGAACTGAGTTGTTCTGGGTCAAATATGAAGGCAAACCCACTTTCCTTTCAGTATTTTGCTGCAATTCGCAGAAACAAGCATATTTGCTCATTCGGCCTGAAAATGCTTTTAAGCGCATAAAAACTTACACTCTTGATTTCTGGCTAAATAAAAGCTGTTGCAATGATATTTCCATGCTGAACTGAGTTGTTCTGGGTCAAATATGAAGGCAAACCCACTTTCTTTTCAGTATTTTGCTGCAATTGGCAGAAACAAGCATATTTGCTCATTCGGCCTGAAAATGCTTTTAAACGCATAAAAACTTACACTCTTGATTTCTGGCTAAATAAAAGCTGTTGCAATGATATTTCCATGCTGAACTGAGTTGTTCTGGGTCAAATATGAAAGAAAACCCACTTTCCTTTCAATATTTTGCTGCAATTGGAAGATATCAGCTCATTCGGCCTGAAAATGCTTTTAAGCGCATAAAAACTTACACTCTTGATTTCCTGCTAAAAAAAAGCTGTTGCAATGATATTTCCATGCTGAACTGAGTTGTTCTGGGTCAAATATGAAGGCAAACCCACTTTCCTTTCAGTATTTTGCTGCAATTCGCAGAAACAAGCATATTTGCTCATTCGGCCTGAAAATGCTTTTAAGCGCATAAAAACTTACACTCTTGATTTCTGGCTAAATAAAAGCTGTTGCAATGATATTTCCATGCTGAAATGAGTTGTTCTGGGTCAAATATGAAGGCAAACCCACTTTCCTTTCAGTATTTTGCTGCAATTGGCAGAAACAAGTATATTTGCTCATTCGGCCTGAAAATGCTTTTAAACGCATAAAAACTTACACTCTTGATTTCTGGCTAAATAAAAGCTGTTGCAATGATATTTCCATGCTGAAATGAGTTGTTCTGGGTCAAATATGAAGGCAAACCCACTTTCCTTTCAGTATATTGCTGCAATTGGAAGATATCAGCTCATTTGGCCTGAAAATGCTTTTAAGCGCATAAAAACTTACACTCTTGATTTCTGGCTAAATAAAAGCTGTTGCAATGATATTTCCATGCTGACCTGAGTTGTTCTGGGTCAAAAATGAAGGCAAACCCACTTTCCTTTCAGTATTTTGCTGCAATTGGCAGAAACAAGCATATTTGCTCATTCGGCCTGAAAATGCTTTTAAGCGCATAAAAACTTACACTCTTGATTTCTGGCTAAATAAAAGCTGTTGCAATGATATTTCCATGCTGAACTGAGTTTTTCTGGGTCAAATATGAAGGCAAACCCAATTTCCTTTCAGTATTTTGCTGCAATTGGCAGAAACAAGCATATTTGCTCATTCGGCTTGAAAATGCTTTTAAGCGCATAAAAACTTACACCCTTGATTTCTGGATAAATAAAAGCTGTTGCAATGATATTTCCATGCTGAACTGAGTTGTTCTGGGTCAAATATGAAGGCAAACCCACTTTCCTTTCAGTATTTTGCTGCAATTGGAAGATATCAGCTCATTTGGCCTGAAAATGCTTTTAAGCACATAAAAACTTACACTCTTGATTTCTGGCTAAATAAAAGCTGTTGCAATGATATTTCCATGCTGAACTGAGTTGTTCTGGGTCAAATATGAAGGCAAACCCACTTTCTTTTCAGTATTTTGCTGCAATTGGCAGAAACAAGCAAATTTGCTCATTCGGCCTGAAAATGCTTTTAAACGCATAAAAACTTACACTCTTGATTTCTGGCTAAATAAAAGCTGTTGCAATGATATTTCCATGCTGAACTGAGTTGTTCTGGGTCAAATATGAAGGCAAACCCACTTTCCTTTCAGTATTTTGCTGCAATTGGCAGAAACAAGCATATTTGCTCATTCGGCCTGAAAATGCTTTTAAGCGCATAAAAACTTACACTCTTGATTTCTGGCTAAATAAAAGCTGTTGCAATGATATTTCCATGCTGAACTGAGTTGTTCTGGATCAAATATGAAGGCAAACCCACTGTCCTTTCAGTATTTTGCTGCAATTGGAAGATATCAGCTCATTTGGCCTGAAAATGCTTTTAAGCGCATAAAAACTTACACTCTTGATTTCTGGCTAAATAAATGCTGTTGCAATGATATTTCCATGCTGAACTGAGTTGTTCTGGGTCAAATATGAAGGCAAACCCACTTTCCTTTCAGTATTTTGCTGCAATTGGCAGAAACAAGCATATTTGCTCATTCGGCCTGAAAATGCTTTTAAGCGCATAAAAACTTACACTCTTGATTTCTGGCTAAATAAAAGCTGTTGCAATGATATTTCCATGCTGAACTGAGTTGTTCTGGGTCAAATATGAAGGCAAACCCACTTTCCTTTCAGTATTTTGCTGCAATTGGCAGAAACAAGCATATTTGCTCATTCGGTCTGAAAATGCTTTTAAGCGCATAAAAACTTACACTCTTGATTTCTGGCTAAATAAAAGCTGTTGCAATGATATTTCCATGCTGAACTGAGTTGTTCTGGGTCAAATATGAAGGCAAACCCACTGTCCTTTCAGTATTTTGCTGCAATTGGAAGATATCAGCTCATTTGGCCTGAAAATGCTTTTAAGCGCATAAAAACTTACACTCTTGATTTCTGACTAAATAAAAGCTGTTGCAATGATATTTTCATGCTGAACTGAGTTGTTCTGGGTCAAATATGAAGGAAAACCCACTTTCCTTTCAGTATTTTGCTGCAATTGGCAGAAACAAGCATATTTGCTCATTCGGCCTGAAAATGCTTTTAAGCGCATGAAAACTTACACTCTTGATTTCTGGCTAAATAAAAGCTGTTGCAATGATATTTCCATGCTGAACTGAGTTGTTCTGGGTCAAATATGAAGGAAAACCCACTTTCCTTTCAGTATTTTGCTGCAATTGGCAGAAACAAGCATATTTGCTCATTCGGCCTGAAAATGCTTTTAAGCGCATAAAAACTTACACTCTTGATTTCTGGCTAAATAAAAGCTGTTGCAATGATATTTCCATGCTGAACTGAGTTGTTCTGGGTCAAATATGAAGGCAAACCCACTTTCCTTTCAGTATTTTGCTGCAATTGGCAGAAACAAGCATATTTGCTCATTCGGCCTGAAAATGCTTTTAAGCGCATAAAAACTTACACTCTTGATTTCTGGCTAAATAAAAGCTGTTGCAATGATATTTCCATGCTGAACTGAGTTGTTCTGGGTCAAATATGAAGGCAAATCCACTTTCCTTTCAGAATTTTGCTGCAATTGGAAGATATCAGCTCATTCGGCCTGAAAATGCTTTTAAGCGCATAAAAACTTACACTCTTGATTTCTTGCTAAAAAAAAGCTGTTGCAATGATATTTCCATGCTGAACTGAGTTGTTCTGGGTCAAATATGAAGGCAAACCCACTTTCCTTTCAGTATTTTGCTGCAATTGGAAGATATCAGCTCATTTGGCCTGAAAATGCTTTTAAGCGCATAAAAACTTACACTCTTGATTTCTGGCTAAATAAAAGCTGTTGCAATGATATTTCCATGCTGTACTGAGTTGTTCTGGGTCAAATATGAAGGCAAACCCACTTTCCTTTCAGTATTTTGCTGCAATTCGCAGAAACAAGCATATTTGCTCATTCGGCCTGAAAATGCTTTTAAGCGCATAAAAACTTACACTCTTGATTTCTGGCTAAATAAAAGCTGTTGCAATGATATTTCCATGCTGAAATGAGTTGTTCTGGGTCAAATATGAAGGCAAACCCACTTTCCTTTCAGTATTTTGCTGCAATTGGCAGAAACAAGCATATTTGCTCATTCGGCCTGAAAATGCTTTTAAACGCATAAAAACTTACACTCTTGATTTCTGGCTAAATAAAAGCTGTTGCAATGATATTTCCATGCTGAAATGAGTTGTTCTGGGTCAAATATGAAGGCAAACCCACTTTCCTTTCAGTATATTGCTGCAATTGGAAGATATCAGCTCATTTGGCCTGAAAATGCTTTTAAGCGCATAAAAACTTACACTCTTGATTTCTGGCTAAATAAAAGCTGTTGCAATGATATTTCCATGCTGACCTGAGTTGTTCTGGGTCAAAAATGAAGGCAAACCCACTTTCCTTTCAGTATTTTGCTGCAATTGGCAGAAACAAGCATATTTGCTCATTCGGCCTGAAAATGCTTTTAAGCGCATAAAAACTTACACTCTTGATTTCTGGCTAAATAAAAGCTGTTGCAATGATATTTCCATGCTGAACTGAGTTGTTCTGGGTCAAATATGAAGGCAAACCCAATTTCCTTTCAGTATTTTGCTGCAATTGGCAGAAACAAGCATATTTGCTCATTCGGCTTGAAAATGCTTTTAAGCGCATAAAAACTTACACCCTTGATTTCTGGATAAATAAAAGCTGTTGCAATGATATTTCCATGCTGAACTGAGTTGTTCTGCGTCAAATATGAAGGCAAACCCACTTTCCTTTCAGTATTTTGCTGCAATTGGAAGATATCAGCTCATTTGGCCTGAAAATGCTTTTAAGCGCATAAAAACTTACACTCTTGATTTCTGGCTAAATAAAAGCTGTTGCAATGATATTTCCATGCTGAACTGAGTTGTTCTGGGTCAAATATGAAGGCAAACCCACTTTCCTTTCAGTATTTTGCTGCAATTCGCAGAAACAAGCATATTTGCTCATTCGGCCTGAAAATGCTTTTAAGCGCATAAAAACTTACACTCTTGATTTCTGGCTAAATAAAAGCTGTTGCAATGATATTTCCATGCTGAAATGAGTTGTTCTGGGTCAAATATGAAGGCAAACCCACTTTCCTTTCAGTATTTTGCTGCAATTGGCAGAAACAAGCATATTTGCTCATTCGGCCTGAAAATGCTTTTAAACGCATAAAAACTTACACTCTTGATTTCTGGCTAAATAAAAGCTGTTGCAATGATATTTCCATGCTGAAATGAGTTGTTCTGGGTCAAATATGAAGGCAAACCCACTTTCCTTTCAGTATATTGCTGCAATTGGAAGATATCAGCTCATTTGGCCTGAAAATGCTTTTAAGCGCATAAAAACTTACACTCTTGATTTCTGGCTAAATAAAAGCTGTTGCAATGATATTTCCATGCTGAACTGAGTTGTTCTGGGTCAAATATGAAGGCAAACCCAATTTCCTTTCAGTATTTTGCTGCAATTGGCAGAAACAAGCATATTTGCTCATTCGGCTTGAAAATGCTTTTAAGCGCATAAAAACTTACACCCTTGATTTCTGGATAAATAAAAGCTGTTGCAATGATATTTCCATGCTGAACTGAGTTGTTCTGGATCAAATATGAAGGCAAACCCACTGTCCTTTCAGTATTTTGCTGCAATTGGAAGATATCAGCTCATTTGGCCTGAAAATGCTTTTAAGCGCATAAAAACTTACACTCTTGATTTCTGGCTAAATAAATGCTGTTGCAATGATATTTCCATGCTGAACTGAGTTGTTCTGGGTCAAATATGAAGGCAAACCCACTTTCCTTTCAGTATTTTGCTGCAATTGGCAGAAACAAGCATATTTGCTCATTCGGCCTGAAAATGCTTTTAAGCGCATAAAAACTTACACTCTTGATTTCTGGCTAAATAAAAGCTGTTGCAATGATATTTCCATGCTGAACTGAGTTGTTCTGGGTCAAATATGAAGGCAAACCCACTTTCCTTTCAGTATTTTGCTGCAATTGGCAGAAACAAGCATATTTGCTCATTCGGTCTGAAAATGCTTTTAAGCGCATAAAAACTTACACTCTTGATTTCTGGCTAAATAAAAGCTGTTGCAATGATATTTCCATGCTGAACTGAGTTGTTCTGGGTCAAATATGAAGGCAAACCCACTGTCCTTTCAGTATTTTGCTGCAATTGGAAGATATCAGCTCATTTGGCCTGAAAATGCTTTTAAGCGCATAAAAACTTACACTCTTGATTTCTGACTAAATAAAAGCTGTTGCAATGATATTTTCATGCTGAACTGAGTTGTTCTGGGTCAAATATGAAGGAAAACCCACTTTCCTTTCAGTATTTTGCTGCAATTGGCAGAAACAAGCATATTTGCTCATTCGGCCTGAAAATGCTTTTAAGCGCATAAAAACTTACACTCTTGATTTCTGGCTAAATAAAAGCTGTTGCAATGATATTTCCATGCTGAACTGAGTTGTTCTGGGTCAAATATGAAGGAAAACCCACTTTCCTTTCAGTATTTTGCTGCAATTGGCAGAAACAAGCATATTTGCTCATTCGGCCTGAAAATGCTTTTAAGCGCATAAAAACTTACACTCTTGATTTCTGGCTAAATAAAAGCTGTTGCAATGATATTTCCATGCTGAACTGAGTTGTTCTGGGTCAAATATGAAGGCAAACCCACTTTCCTTTCAGTATGTTGCTGCAATTGGCAGAAACAAGCATATTTGCTCATTCGGCCTGAAAATGCTTTTAAGCGCATAAAAACTTACACTCTTGATTTCTGGCTAAATAAAAGCTGTTGCAATGATATTTCCATGCTGAACTGAGTTGTTCTGGGTCAAATATGAAGGCAAATCCACTTTCCTTTCAGAATTTTGCTGCAATTGGAAGATATCAGCTCATTCGGCCTGAAAATGCTTTTAAGCGCATAAAAACTTACACTCTTGATTTCTTGCTAAAAAAAAGCTGTTGCAATGATATTTCCATGCTGAACTGAGTTGTTCTGGGTCAAATATGAAGGCAAACCCACTTTCCTTTCAGTATTTTGCTGCAATTGGAAGATATCAGCTCATTTGGCCTGAAAATGCTTTTAAGCGCATAAAAACTTACACTCTTGATTTCTGGCTAAATAAAAGCTGTTGCAATGATATTTCCATGCTGTACTGAGTTGTTCTGGGTCAAATATGAAGGCAAACCCACTTTCCTTTCAGTATTTTGCTGCAATTCGCAGAAACAAGCATATTTGCTCATTCGGCCTGAAAATGCTTTTAAGCGCATAAAAACTTACACTCTTGATTTCTGGCTAAATAAAAGCTGTTGCAATGATATTTCCATGCTGAAATGAGTTGTTCTGGGTCAAATATGAAGGCAAACCCACTTTCCTTTCAGTATTTTGCTGCAATTGGCAGAAACAAGCATATTTGCTCATTCGGCCTGAAAATGCTTTTAAACGCATAAAAACTTACACTCTTGATTTCTGGCTAAATAAAAGCTGTTGCAATGATATTTCCATGCTGAAATGAGTTGTTCTGGGTCAAATATGAAGGCAAACCCACTTTCCTTTCAGTATATTGCTGCAATTGGAAGATATCAGCTCATTTGGCCTGAAAATGCTTTTAAGCGCATAAAAACTTACACTCTTGATTTCTGGCTAAATAAAAGCTGTTGCAATGATATTTCCATGCTGACCTGAGTTGTTCTGGGTCAAAAATGAAGGCAAACCCACTTTCCTTTCAGTATTTTGCTGCAATTGGCAGAAACAAGCATATTTGCTCATTCGGCCTGAAAATGCTTTTAAGCGCATAAAAACTTACACTCTTGATTTCTGGCTAAATAAAAGCTGTTGCAATGATATTTCCATGCTGAACTGAGTTGTTCTGGGTCAAATATGAAGGCAAACCCAATTTCCTTTCAGTATTTTGCTGCAATTGGCAGAAACAAGCATATTTGCTCATTCGGCTTGAAAATGCTTTTAAGCGCATAAAAACTTTCACCCTTGATTTCTGGATAAATAAAAGCTGTTGCAATGATATTTCCATGCTGAACTGAGTTGTTCTGCGTCAAATATGAAGGCAAACCCACTTTCCTTTCAGTATTTTGCTGCAATTGGAAGATATCAGCTCATTTGGCCTGAAAATGCTTTTAAGCGCATAAAAACTTACACTCTTGATTTCTGGCTAAATAAAAGCTGTTGCAATGATATTTCCATGCTGAACTGAGTTGTTCTGGGTCAAATATGAAGGCAAACCCACTTTCCTTTCAGTATTTTGCTGCAATTCGCAGAAACAAGCATATTTGCTCATTCGGCTTGAAAATGCTTTTAAGCGCATAAAAACTTACACTCTTGATTTCTGGCTAAATAAAAGCTGTTGCAATGATATTTCCATGCTGAAATGAGTTGTTCTGGGTCAAATATGAAGGCAAACCCACTTTCCTTTCAGTATTTTGCTGCAATTGGCAGAAACAAGCATATTTGCTCATTCGGCCTGAAAATGCTTTTAAACGCATAAAAACTTACACTCTTGATTTCTGGCTAAATAAAAGCTGTTGCAATGATATTTCCATGCTGAAATGAGTTGTTCTGGGTCAAATATGAAGGCAAACCCACTTTCCTTTCAGTATATTGCTGCAATTGGAAGATATCAGCTCATTTGGCCTGAAAATGCTTTTAAGCGCATAAAAACTTACACTCTTGATTTCTGGCTAAATAAAAGCTGTTGCAATGATATTTCCATGCTGAACTGAGTTGTTCTGGGTCAAATATGAAGGCAAACCCAATTTCCTTTCAGTATTTTGCTGCAATTGGCAGAAACAAGCATATTTGCTCATTCGGCTTGAAAATGCTTTTAAGCGCATAAAAACTTACACCCTTGATTTCTGAATAAATAAAAGCTGTTGCAATGATATTTCCATGCTGAACTGAGTTGTTCTGGGTCAAATATGAAGGCAAACCCACTTTCCTTTCAGTATTTTGCTGCAATTGGAAGATATCAGCTCATTTGGCCTGAAAATGCTTTTAAGCGCATAAAAACTTACACTCTTGATTTCTGGCTAAATAAAAGCTGTTGCAATGATATTTCCATGCTGAACTGAGTTGTTCTGGGTCAAATATGAAGGCAAACCCACTTTCTTTTCAGTATTTTGCTGCAATTGGCAGAAACAAGCAAATTTGCTCATTCGGCCTGAAAATGCTTTTAAACGCATAAAAACTTACACTCTTGATTTCTGGCTAAATAAAAGCTGTTGCAATGATATTTCCATGCTGAACTGAGTTGTTCTGGGTCAAATATGAAGGCAAACCCACTTTCCTTTCAGTATTTTGCTGCAATTGGCAGAAACAAGCATATTTGCTCATTCGGCCTGAAAATGCTTTTAAGCGCATAAAAACTTACACTCATGATTTCTGGCTAAATAAAAGCTGTTGCAATGATATTTCCATGCTGAACTGAGTTGTTTTGGGTCAAATATGAAGGCAAACCCAATTTCCTTTCAGTATTTTGCTGCAATTGGCAGAAACAAGCATATTTGCTCATTCGGCCTGAAAATGCTTTTAAGCGCATAAAAACTTACACCCTTGATTTCTGGATAAATAAAAGCTGTTGCAATGATATTTCCATGCTGAACTGAGTTGTTCTGGGTCAAATATGAAGGCAAACCCACTTTCCTTTCAGTATTTTGCTGCAATTGGAAGATATCAGCTCATTTGGCCTGAAAATGCTTTTAAGCGCATAAAAACTTACACTCTTGATTTCTGGCTAAATAAAAGCTGTTGCAATGATATTTCCATGCTGAACTGAGTTGTTCTGGGTCAAATATGAAGGCAAACCCACTTTCTTTTCAGTATTTTGCTGCAATTGGCAGAAACAAGCAAATTTGCTCATTCGGCCTGAAAATGCTTTTAAACGCATAAAAACTTACACTCTTGATTTCTGGCTAAATAAAAGCTGTTGCAATGATATTTCCATGCTGAACTGAGTTGTTCTGGGTCAAATATGAAGGCAAACCCACTTTCCTTTCAGTATTTTGCTGCAATTGGCAGAAACAAGCATATTTGCTAATTCGGCCTGAAAATGCTTTTAAGCGCATAAAAACTTACACTCTTGATTTCTGGCTAAATAAAAGCTGTTGCAATGATATTTCCATGCTGAACTGAGTTGTTCTGGGTCAAATATGAAGGCAAACCCACTTTCCTTTCAGTATTTTGCTGCAATTGGCAGAAACAAGCATATTTGCTCATTCGGCCTGAAAATGCTTTTAAGCGCATAAAAACTTACACTCATGATTTCTGGCTAAATAAAAGCTGTTGCAATGATATTTCCATGCTGAACTGAGTTGTTTTCGGTCAAATATGAAGGCAAACCCAATTTCCTTTCAGTATTTTGCTGCAATTGGCAGAAACAAGCATATTTGCTCATTCGGCCTGAAAATGCTTTTAAGCGCATAAAAACTTACACCCTTGATTTCTGGATAAATAAAAGCTGTTGCAATGATATTTCCATGCTGAACTGAGTTGTTCTGGGTCAAATATGAAGGCAAACCCACTTTCCTTTCAGAATTTTGCTGCAATTGGAAGATATCAGCTCATTCGGCCTGAAAATGCTTTTAAGCGCATAAAAACTTACACTCTTGATTTCTTGTTAAAAAAAAGCTGTTGCAATGATATTTCCATGCTGAACTGAGTTGTTCTGGGTCAAATATGAAGGCAAACCCACTTTCCTTTCAGTATTTTGCTGCAATTGGAAGATATCAGCTCATTTGGCCTGAAAATGCTTTTAAGCGCATAAAAACTTACACTCTTGATTTCTGGCTAAATAAAAGCTGTTGCAATGATATTTCCATGCTGAACTGAGTTGTTCTGGGTCAAATATGAAGGCAAACCCACTTTCCTTTCAGTATTTTGCTGCAATTGGCAGAAACAAGCATATTTGCTCATTCGGCCTGAAAATGCTTTTAAGCGCATAAAAACTTACACTCTTGATTTCTGGCTAAATAAAAGCTGTTGCAATGATATTTCCATGCTGAACTGAGTTGTTCTGGGTCAAATATGAAGGCAAACCCACTTTCCTTTCAGTATTTTGCTGCAATTGGCAGAAACAAGCATATTTGCTAATTCGGCCTGAAAATGCTTTTAAGCGCATAAAAACTTACACTCTTGATTTCTGGCTAAATAAAAGCTGTTGCAATGATATTTCCATGCTGAACTGAGTTGTTCTGGGTCAAATATGAAGGCAAACCCACTTTCCTTTCAGTATTTTGCTGCAATTGGCAGAAACAAGCATATTTGCTCATTCGGCCTGAAAATGCTTTTAAGCGCATAAAAACTTACACTCATGATTTCTGGCTAAATAAAAGCTGTTGCAATGATATTTCCATGCTGAACTGAGTTGTTTTGGGTCAAATATGAAGGCAAACCCAATTTCCTTTCAGTATTTTGCTGCAATTGGCAGAAACAAGCATATTTGCTCATTCGGCCTGAAAATGCTTTTAAGCGCATAAAAACTTACACCCTTGATTTCTGGATAAATAAAAGCTGTTGCAATGATATTTCCATGCTGAACTGAGTTGTTCTGGGTCAAATATGAAGGCAAACCCACTTTCCTTTCAGAATTTTGCTGCAATTGGAAGATATCAGCTCATTCGGCCTGAAAATGCTTTTAAGCGCATAAAAACTTACACTCTTGATTTCTTGTTAAAAAAAAGCTGTTGCAATGATATTTCCATGCTGAACTGAGTTGTTCTGGGTCAAATATGAAGGCAAACCCACTTTCCTTTCAGTATTTTGCTGCAATTGGAAGATATCAGCTCATTTGGCCTGAAAATGCTTTTAAGCGCATAAAAACTTACACTCTTGATTTCTGGCTAAATAAAAGCTGTTGCAATGATATTTCCATGCTGAACTGAGTTGTTCTGGGTCAAATATGAAGGCAAACCCACTTTCCTTTCAGTATTTTGCTGCAATTGGCAGAAACAAGCATATTTGCTCATTCGGCCTGAAAATGCTTTTAAGCGCATAAAAACTTACACTCTTGATTTCTGGCTAAATAAAAGCTGTTGCAATGATATTTCCATGCTGAACTGAGTTGTTCTGGGTCAAATATGAAGGCAAACCCACTTTCCTTTCAGTATTTTGCTGCAATTGGCAGAAACAAGCATATTTGCTCATTTGGCCTGAAAATGCTTTTAAGCGCATAAAAACTTACACTCTTGATTTCTGGCTAAATAAAAGCTGTTGCAATGATATTTCCATGCTGAACTGAGTTGTTCTGGGTCAAATATGAAGGCAAACCCACTTTCCTTTCAGTATTTTGCTGCAATTGGCAGAAACAAGCATATTTGCTCATTTGGCCTGAAAATGCTTTTAAGCGCATAAAAACTTACACTCTTGATTTCTGGCTAAATAAAAGCTGTTGCAATGATATTTCCATGCTGAACTGAGTTGTTCTGGGTCAAATATGAAGGCAAACCCACTTTCCTTTCAGTATTTTGCTGCAATTGGAAGATATCAGCTCATTTGGCCTGAAAATGCTTTTAAGCGCATAAAAACTTACACTCTTGATTTCTGGCTAAATAAAAGCTGTTGCAATGATATTTCCATGCTGAACTGAGTTGTTCTGGGTCAAATATGAAGGCAAACCCACTTTCCTTTCAGTATTTTGCTGCAATTGGAAGATATCAGCTCATTTGGCCTGAAAATGCTTTTAAGCGCATAAAAACTTACACTCTTGATTTCTGGCTAAATAAAAGCTGTTGCAATGATATTTCCATGCTGAAATGAGTTGTTCTGGGTCAAAAATGAAGGTAAACCCACTTTCCTTTCAGTATTTTGCTGCAATTGGCAGAAACAAGCATATTTGCTCATTCGGCCTGAAAATGCTTTTAAGCGCATAAAAACTTACACTCTTGATTTCTGGCTAAATAAAAGCTGTTGCAATGATATTTCCATGCTGAACTGAGTTGTTCTGGGTCAAATATGAAGGCAAACCCACTTTCCTTTCAGAATTTTGCTGCAATTGGAAGATATCAGCTCATTCGGCCTGAAAATGCTTTTAAGCGCATAAAAACTTACACTCTTGATTTCTTGTTAAAAAAAAGCTGTTGCAATGATATTTCCATGCTGAACTGAGTTGTTCTGGGTCAAATATGAAGGCAAACCCACTTTCCTTTCAGTATTTTGCTGCAATTGGAAGATATCAGCTCATTTGGCCTGAAAATGCTTTTAAGCGCATAAAAACTTACACTCTTGATTTCTGGCTAAATAAAAGCTGTTGCAATGATATTTCCATGCTGAACTGAGTTGTTCTGGGTCAAATATGAAGGCAAACCCACTTTCCTTTCAGTATTTTGCTGCAATTGGCAGAAACAAGCATATTTGCTCATTCGGCCTGAAAATGCTTTTAAGCGCATAAAAACTTACACTCTTGATTTCTGGCTAAATAAAAGCTGTTGCAATGATATTTCCATGCTGAACTGAGTTGTTCTGGGTCAAATATGAAGGCAAACCCACTTTCCTTTCAGTATTTTGCTGCAATTGGCAGAAACAAGCATATTTGCTCATTTGGCCTGAAAATGCTTTTAAGCGCATAAAAACTTACACTCTTGATTTCTGGCTAAATAAAAGCTGTTGCAATGATATTTCCATGCTGAACTGAGTTGTTCTGGGTCAAATATGAAGGCAAACCCACTTTCCTTTCAGTATTTTGCTGCAATTGGCAGAAACAAGCATATTTGCTCATTTGGCCTGAAAATGCTTTTAAGCGCATAAAAACTTACACTCTTGATTTCTGGCTAAATAAAAGCTGTTGCAATGATATTTCCATGCTGAAATGAGTTGTTCTGGGTCAAAAATGAAGGTAAACCCACTTTCCTTTCAGTATTTTGCTGCAATTGGCAGAAACAAGCATATTTGCTCATTCGGCCTGAAAATGCTTTTAAGCGCATAAAAACTTACACTCTTGATTTCTGGCTAAATAAAAGCTGTTGCAATGATATTTCCATGCTGAACTGAGTTGTTCTGGGTCAAATATGAAGGCAAACCCAATTTCCTTTCAGTATTTTGCTGCAATTGGCAGAAACAAGCATATTTGCTCATTCGGCTTGAAAATGCTTTTAAGCGCATAAAAACTTACACCCTTGATTTCTGGATAAATAAAAGCTGTTGCAATGATATTTCCATGCTGAACTGAGTTGTTCTGGGTCAAATATGAAGGCAAACCCACTTTCCTTTCAGTATTTTGCTGCAATTGGAAGATATCAGCTCATTTGGCCTGAAAATGCTTTTAAGCGCATAAAAACTTACACTCTTGATTTCTGGCTAAATAAAAGCTGTTGCAATGATATTTCCATGCTGAACTGAGTTGTTCTGGGTCAAATATGAAGGCAAACCCACTTTCTTTTCAGTATTTTGCTGCAATTGGCAGAAACAAGCAAATTTGCTCATTCGGCCTGAAAATGCTTTTAAACGCATAAAAACTTACACTCTTGATTTCTGGCTAAATAAAAGCTGTTGCAATGATATTTCCATGCTGAACTGAGTTGTTCTGGGTCAAATATGAAGGCAAACCCACTTTCCTTTCAGTATTTTGCTGCAATTGGCAGAAACAAGCATATTTGCTAATTCGGCCTGAAAATGCTTTTAAGCGCATAAAAACTTACACTCTTGATTTCTGGCTAAATAAAAGCTGTTGCAATGATATTTCCATGCTGAACTGAGTTGTTCTGGGTCAAATATGAAGGCAAACCCACTTTCCTTTCAGTATTTTGCTGCAATTGGCAGAAACAAGCATATTTGCTCATTCGGCCTGAAAATGCTTTTAAGCGCATAAAAACTTACACTCATGATTTCTGGCTAAATAAAAGCTGTTGCAATGATATTTCCATGCTGAACTGAGTTGTTTTGGGTCAAATATGAAGGCAAACCCAATTTCCTTTCAGTATTTTGCTGCAATTGGCAGAAACAAGCATATTTGCTCATTCGGCCTGAAAATGCTTTTAAGCGCATAAAAACTTACACCCTTGATTTCTGGATAAATAAAAGCTGTTGCAATGATATTTCCATGCTGAACTGAGTTGTTCTGGGTCAAATATGAAGGCAAACCCACTTTCCTTTCAGAATTTTGCTGCAATTGGAAGATATCAGCTCATTTGGCCTGAAAATGCTTTTAAGCGCATAAAAACTTACACTCTTGATTTCTTGCTAAAAAAAAGCTGTTGCAATGATATTTCCATGCTGAACTGAGTTGTTCTGGGTCAAATATGAAGGCAAACCCACTTTCCTTTCAGTATTTTGCTGCAATTGGAAGATATCAGCTCATTTGGCCTGAAAATGCTTTTAAGCGCATAAAAACTTACACTCTTGATTTCTGGCTAAATAAAAGCTGTTGCAATGATATTTCCATGCTGAACTGAGTTGTTCTGGGTCAAATATGAAGGCAAACCCACTTTCCTTTCAGTATTTTGCTGCAATTGGCAGAAACAAGCATATTTGCTCATTCGGCCTGAAAATGCTTTTAAGCGCATAAAAACTTACACTCTTGATTTCTGGCTAAATAAAAGCTGTTGCAATGATATTTCCATGCTGAACTGAGTTGTTCTGGGTCAAATATGAAGGCAAACCCACTTTCCTTTCAGTATTTTGCTGCAATTGGCAGAAACAAGCATATTTGCTCATTCGGCCTGAAAATGCTTTTAAGCGCATAAAAACTTACACTCTTGATTTCTGGCTAAATAAAAGCTGTTGCAATGATATTTCCATGCTGAAATGAGTTGTTCTGGGTCAAATATGAAGGCAAACCCACTTTCTTTTCAGTATTTTGCTGCAATTGGCAGAAACAAGCATATTTGCTCACTCGGCCTGAAAATGCTTTTAAACGCATAAAAACTTACACTCTTGATTTCTGGCTAAATAAAAGCTGTTGCAATGATATTTCCATGCTGAACTGAGTTGTTCTGGGTCAAATATGAAAGAAAACCCACTTTCCTTTCAGTATTTTGCTGCAATTGGAAGATATCAGCTCATTTGGCCTGAAAATGCTTTTAAGCGCATAAAAACTTACACTCTTGATTTCTGGCTAAATAAAAGCTGTTGCAATGATATTTCCATGCTGAACTGAGTTGTTCTGGGTCAAATATGAAGGCAAACCCACTTTCCTTTCAGTATTTTGCTGCAATTGGCAGAAACAAGCATATTTGCTCATTTGGCCTGAAAATGCTTTTAAGCGCATAAAAACTTACACTCTTGATTTCTGGCTAAATAAAAGCTGTTGCAATGATATTTCCATGCTGAACTGAGTTGTTCTGGGTCAAATATGAAGGCAAACCCACTTTCCTTTCAGTATTTTGCTGCAATTGGAAGATATCAGCTCATTTGGCCTGAAAATGCTTTTAAGCGCATAAAAACTTACACTCTTGATTTCTGGCTAAATAAAAGCTGTTGCAATGATATTTCCATGCTGAACTGAGTTGTTCTGGGTCAAATATGAAGGCAAACCCACTTTCCTTTCAGTATTTTGCTGCAATTCGCAGAAACAAGCATATTTGCTCATTCGGCCTGAAAATGCTTTTAAGCGCATAAAAACTTACACTCTTGATTTCTGGCTAAATAAAAGCTGTTGCAATGATATTTCCATGCTGAACTGAGTTGTTCTGGGTCAAATATGAAGGCAAACCCACTTTCTTTTCAGTATTTTGCTGCAATTGGCAGAAACAAGCATATTTGCTCATTCGGCCTGAAAATGCTTTTAAACGCATAAAAACTTACACTCTTGATTTCTGGCTAAATAAAAGCTGTTGCAATGATATTTCCATGCTGAACTGAGATGTTCTGGGTCAAATATGAAAGAAAACCCACTTTCCTTTCAGTATTTTGCTGCAATTGGAAGATATCAGCTCATTTGGCCTGAAAATGCTTTTAAGCGCATAAAAACTTACACTCTTGATTTCTGGCTAAATAAAAGCTGTTGCAATGATATTTCCATGCTGAAATGAGTTGTTCTGGGTCAAATATGAAGGCAAACCCACTTTCCTTTCAGTATTTTGCTGCAATTGGCAGAAACAAGTATATTTGCTCATTCGGCCTGAAAATGCTTTTAAACGCATAAAAACTTACACTCTTGATTTCTGGCTAAATAAAAGCTGTTGCAATGATATTTCCATGCTGAAATGAGTTGTTCTGGGTCAAATATGAAGGCAAACCCACTTTCCTTTCAGTATATTGCTGCAATTGGAAGATATCAGCTCATTTGGCCTGAAAATGCTTTTAAGCGCATAAAAACTTACACTCTTGATTTCTGGCTAAATAAAAGCTGTTGCAATGATATTTCCATGCTGACCTGAGTTGTTCTGGGTCAAAAATGAAGGCAAACCCACTTTCCTTTCAGTATTTTGCTGCAATTGGCAGAAACAAGCATATTTGCTCATTCGGCCTGAAAATGCTTTTAAGCGCATAAAAACTTACACTCTTGATTTCTGGCTAAATAAAAGCTGTTGCAATGATATTTCCATGCTGAACTGAGTTGTTCTGGGTCAAATATGAAGGCAAACCCACTTTCCTTTCAGTATTTTGCTGCAATTGGAAGATATCAGCTCATTTGGCCTGAAAATGCTTTTAAGCGCATAAAAACGTACACTCTTGATTTCTGGCTAAATAAAAGCTGTTGCAATGATATTTCCATGCTGAAATGAGTTGTTCTGGGTCAAATATGAAGGCAAACCCACTTTCCTTTCAGTATTTTGCTGCAATTGGAAGATATCAGCTCATTTGGCCTGAAAATGCTTTTAAGCGCATAAAAACTTACACTCTTGATTTCTGGCTAAATAAAAGCTGTTGCAATGATATTTCCATGCTGAACTGAGTTGTTCTGGGTCAAATATGAAGGCAAACCCACTTTCTTTTCAGTATTTTGCTGCAATTGGCAGAAACAAGCAAATTTGCTCATTCGGCCTGAAAATGCTTTTAAACGCATAAAAACTTACACTCTTGATTTCTGGCTAAATAAAAGCTGTTGCAATGATATTTCCATGCTGAACTGAGTTGTTCTGGGTCAAATATGAAGGCAAACCCACTTTCCTTTCAGTATTTTGCTGCAATTGGCAGAAACAAGCATATTTGCTCATTCGGCCTGAAAATGCTTTTAAGCGCATAAAAACTTACACTCTTGATTTCTGGCTAAATAAAAGCTGTTGCAATGATATTTCCATGCTGAACTGAGTTGTTCTGGGTCAAATATGAAGGCAAACCCACTTTCCTTTCAGTATTTTGCTGCAATTGGCAGAAACAAGCATATTTGCTCATTCGGCCTGAAAATGCTTTTAAGCGCATAAAATCTTACACTCTTGATTTCTGGCTAAATAAAAGCTGTTGCAATGATATTTCCATGCTGAACTGAGTTGTTCTGGGTCAAATATGAAGGCAAACCCACTTTCCTTTCAGTATTTTGCTGCAATTGGCAGAAACAAGCATATTTGCTCATTCGGCCTGAAAATGCTTTTAAGCGCATAAAAACTTACACTCATGATTTCTGGCTAAATAAAAGCTGTTGCAATGATATTTCCATGCTGAACTGAGTTGTTTTGGGTCAAATATGAAGGCAAACCCAATTTCCTTTCAGTATTTTGCTGCAATTGGCAGAAACAAGCATATTTGCTCATTCGGCCTGAAAATGCTTTTAAGCGCATAAAAACTTACACCCTTGATTTCTGGATAAATAAAAGCTGTTGCAATGATATTTCCATGCTGAACTGAGTTGTTCTGGGTCAAATATGAAGGCAAACCCACTTTCCTTTCAGAATTTTGCTGCAATTGGAAGATATCAGCTCATTCGGCCTGAAAATGCTTTTAAGCGCATAAAAACTTACACTCTTGATTTCTTGCTAAAAAAAAGCTGTTGCAATGATATTTCCATGCTGAACTGAGTTGTTCTGGGTCAAATATGAAGGCAAACCCACTTTCCTTTCAGTATTTTGCTGCAATTGGAAGATATCAGCTCATTTGGCCTGAAAATGCTTTTAAGCGCATAAAAACTTACACTCTTGATTTCTGGCTAAATAAAAGCTGTTGCAATGATATTTCCATGCTGAACTGAGTTGTTCTGGGTCAAATATGAAGGCAAACCCACTTTCCTTTCAGTATTTTGCTGCAATTGGCAGAAACAAGCATATTTGCTCATTTGGCCTGAAAATGCTTTTAAGCGCATAAAAACTTACACTCTTGATTTCTGGCTAAATAAAAGCTGTTGCAATGATATTTCCATGCTGAACTGAGTTGTTCTGGGTCAAATATGAAGGCAAACCCACTTTCCTTTCAGTATTTTGCTGCAATTGGAAGATATCAGCTCATTTGGCCTGAAAATGCTTTTAAGCGCATAAAAACTTACACTCTTGATTTCTGGCTAAATAAAAGCTGTTGCAATGATATTTCCATGCTGAACTGAGTTGTTCTGGGTCAAATATGAAGGCAAACCCACTTTCCTTTCAGTATTTTGCTGCAATTCGCAGAAACAAGCATATTTGCTCATTCGGCCTGAAAATGCTTTTAAGCGCATAAAAACTTACACTCTTGATTTCTGGCTAAATAAAAGCTGTTGCAATGATATTTCCATGCTGAACTGAGTTGTTCTGGGTCAAATATGAAGGCAAACCCACTTTCTTTTCAGTATTTTGCTGCAATTGGCAGAAACAAGCATATTTGCTCATTCGGCCTGAAAATGCTTTTAAACGCATAAAAACTTACACTCTTGATTTCTGGCTAAATAAAAGCTGTTGCAATGATATTTCCATGCTGAACTGAGTTGTTCTGGGTCAAATATGAAAGAAAACCCACTTTCCTTTCAGTATTTTGCTGCAATTGGAAGATATCAGCTCATTTGGCCTGAAAATGCTTTTAAGCGCATAAAAACTTACACTCTTGATTTCTGGCTAAATAAAAGCTGTTGCAATGATATTTCCATGCTGAACTGAGTTGTTCTGGGTCAAATATGAAGGCAAACCCACTTTCCTTTAAGTATTTTGCTGCAATTGGCAGAAACAAGCATATTTGCTCATTCGGCCTGAAAATGCTTTTAAGCGCATAAAAACTTACACTCTTGATTTCTGGCTAAATAAAAGCTGTTGCAATGATATTTCCATGCTGAACTGAGTTGTTCTGGGTCAAATATGAAGGCAAACCCACTTTCCTTTCAGTATTTTGCTGCAATTGGCAGAAACAAGCATATTTGCTCATTCGGCCTGAAAATGCTTTTAAGCGCATAAAAACTTACACTCTTGATTTCTGGCTAAATAAAAGCTGTTGCAATGATATTTCCATGCTGAACTGAGTTGTTCTGGGTCAAATATGAAGGCAAACCCACTTTCCTTTCAGTATTTTGCTGCAATTGGCAGAAACAAGCATATTTGCTCATTCGGCCTGAAAATGCTTTTAAGCGCATAAAAACTTACACTCTTGATTTCTGGCTAAATAAAAGCTGTTGCAATGATATTTCCATGCTGAACTGAGTTGTTCTGGGTCAAATATGAAGGCAAACCCACTTTCCTTTCAGTATTTTGCTGCAATTGGCAGAAACAAGCATATTTGCTCATTCGGCCTGAAAATGCTTTTAAGCGCATAAAAACTTACACTCTTGATTTCTGGCTAAATAAAAGCTGTTGCAATGATATTTCCATGCTGAACTGAGTTGTTCTGGGTCAAATATGAAGGCAAACCCACTTTCCTTTCAGTATTTTGCTGCAATTGGAAGATATCAGCTCATTTGGCCTGAAAATGCTTTTAAGCGCATAAAAACTTACACTCTTGATTTCTGGCTAAATAAAAGCTGTTGCAATGATATTTCCATGCTGAACTGAGTTGTTCTGGGTCAAATATGAAGGCAAACCCACTTTCCTTTCAGTATTTTGCTGCAATTGGCAGAAACAAGCATATTTGCTCATTCGGCCTGAAAATGCTTTTAAGCGCATAAAAACTTACACTCTTGATTTCTGGCTAAATAAAAGCTGTTGCAATGATATTTCCATGCTGAACTGAGTTGTTCTGGGTCAAATATGAAGGCAAACCCACTTTCCTTTCAGTATTTTGCTGCAATTGGCAGAAACAAGCATATTTGCTCATTCGGCCTGAAAATGCTTTTAAGCGCATAAAAACTTACACTCTTGATTTCTGGCTAAATAAAAGCTGTTGCAATGATATTTCCATGCTGAACTGAGTTGTTCTGGATCAAATATGAAGGCAAACCCACTGTCCTTTCAGTATTTTGCTGCAATTGGAAGATATCAGCTCATTTGGCCTGAAAATGCTTTTAAGCGCATAAAAACTTACACTCTTGATTTCTGGCTAAATAAATGCTGTTGCAATGATATTTCCATGCTGAACTGAGTTGTTCTGGGTCAAATATGAAGGCAAACCCACTTTCCTTTCAGTATTTTGCTGCAATTGGCAGAAACAAGCATATTTGCTCATTCGGCCTGAAAATGCTTTTAAACGCATAAAAACTTACACTCTTGATTTCTGGCTAAATAAAAGCTGTTGCAATGATATTTCCATGCTGAACTGAGTTGTTCTGGGTCAAATATGAAGGCAAACCCACTTTCCTTTCAGTATTTTGCTGCAATTGGCAGAAACAAGCATATTTGCTCATTCGGCCTGAAAATGCTTTTAAGCGCATAAAAACTTACACTCTTGATTTCTGGCTAAATAAAAGCTGTTGCAATGATATTTCCATGCTGAACTGAGTTGTTCTGGGTCAAATATGAAGGAAAACCCACTTTCCTTTCAGTATTTTGCTGCAATTGGCAGAAACAAGCATATTTGCTCATTCGGCCTGAAAATGCTTTTAAGCGCATAAAAACTTACACTCTTGATTTCTGGCTAAATAAAAGCTGTTGCAATGATATTTCCATGCTGAACTGAGTTGTTCTGGGTCAAATATGAAGGAAAACCCACTTTCCTTTCAGTATTTTGCTGCAATTGGCAGAAACAAGCATATTTGCTCATTCGGCCTGAAAATGCTTTTAAGCGCATAAAAACTTACACTCTTGATTTCTGGCTAAATAAAAGCTGTTGCAATGATATTTCCATGCTGAACTGAGTTGTTCTGGGTCAAATATGAAGGCAAACCCACTTTCCTTTCAGTATTTTGCTGCAATTGGCAGAAACAAGCATATTTGCTCATTCGGCCTGAAAATGCTTTTAAGCGCATAAAAACTTACACTCTTGATTTCTGGCTAAATAAAAGCTGTTGCAATGATATTTCCATGCTGAACTGAGTTGTTCTGGGTCAAATATGAAGGAAAATCCACTTTCCTTTCAGAATTTTGCTGCAATTGGAAGATATCAGCTCATTCGGCCTGAAAATGCTTTTAAGCGCATAAAAACTTACACTCTTGATTTCTTGCTAAAAAAAAGCTGTTGCAATGATATTTCCATGCTGAACTGAGTTGTTCTGGGTCAAATATGAAGGCAAACCCACTTTCCTTTCAGTATTTTGCTGCAATTGGAAGATATCAGCTCATTTGGCCTGAAAATGCTTTTAAGCGCATAAAAACTTACACTCTTGATTTCTGACTAAATAAAAGCTGTTGCAATGATATTTTCATGCTGAACTGAGTAGTTCTGGGTCAAATATGAAGGAAAACCCACTTTCCTTTCAGTATTTTGCTGCAATTGGCAGAAACAAGCATATTTGCTCATTCGGCCTGAAAATGCTTTTAAGCGCATAAAAACTTACACTCTTGATTTCTGGCTAAATAAAAGCTGTTGCAATGATATTTCCATGCTGAACTGAGTTGTTCTGGGTCAAATATGAAGGCAAACCCACTTTCCTTTCAGTATTTTGCTGCAATTGGCAGAAACAAGCATATTTGCTCATTCGGCCTGAAAATGCTTTTAAGCGCATAAAAACTTACACTCTTGATTTCTGGCTAAATAAAAGCTGTTGCAATGATATTTCCATGCTGAACTGAGTTGTTCTGGGTCAAATATGAAGGCAAACCCACTTTCCTTTCAGTATATTGCTGCAATTGGAAGATATCAGCTCATTTGGCCTGAAAATGCTTTTAAGCGCATAAAAACTTACACTCTTGATTTCTGGCTAAATAAAAGCTGTTGCAATGATATTTCCATGCTGACCTGAGTTGTTCTGGGTCAAAAATGAAGGCAAACCCACTTTCCTTTCAGTATTTTGCTGCAATTGGCAGAAACAAGCATATTTGCTCATTCGGCCTGAAAATGCTTTTAAGCGCATAAAAACTTACACTCTTGATTTCTGGCTAAATAAAAGCTGTTGCAATGATATTTCCATGCTGAAATGAGTTGTTCTGGGTCAAATATGAAGGCAAACCCACTTTCCTTTCAGTATATTGCTGCAATTGGAAGATATCAGCTCATTTGGCCTGAAAATGCTTTTAAGCGCATAAAAACTTACACTCTTGATTTCTGGCTAAATAAAAGCTGTTGCAATGATATTTCCATGCTGAAATGAGTTGTTCTGGGTCAAATATGAAGGCAAACCCACTTTCCTTTCAGTATTTTGCTGCAATTGGCAGAAACAAGCAAATTTGCTCATTCGGCCTGAAAATGCTTTTAAACGCATAAAAACTTACACTCTTGATTTCTGGCTAAATAAAAGCTGTTGCAATGATATTTCCATGCTGAACTGAGTTGTTCTGGGTCAAATATGAAGGCAAACCCACTTTCCTTTCAGTATTTTGCTGCAATTGGCAGAAACAAGCATATTTGCTCATTCGGCCTGAAAATGCTTTTAAGCGCATAAAAACTTACACGCTTGATTTCTGGCTAAATAAAAGCTGTTGCAATGATATTTCCATGCTGAACTGAGTTGTTCTGGGTCAAATATGAAGGCAAACCCACTTTCCTTTCAGTATTTTGCTGCAATTGGCAGAAACAAGCATATTTGCTCATTCGGCCTGAAAATGCTTTTAAGCGCATAAAAACTTACACTCTTGATTTCTGGCTAAATAAAAGCTGTTGCAATGATATTTCCATGCTGAACTGAGTTGTTCTGGGTCAAATATGAAGGCAAACCCACTTTCCTTTCAGTATTTTGCTGCAATTGGCAGAAACAAGCATATTTGCTCATTCGGCCTGAAAATGCTTTTAAGCGCATAAAAACTTACACTCATGATTTCTGGCTAAATAAAAGCTGTTGCAATGATATTTCCATGCTGAACTGAGTTCTTTTGGGTCAAATATGAAGGCAAACCCAATTTCCTTTCAGTATTTTGCTGCAATTGGCAGAAACAAGCATATTTGCTCATTCGGCCTGAAAATGCTTTTAAGCGCATAAAAACTTACACCCTTGATTTCTGGATAAATAAAAGCTGTTGCAATGATATTTCCATGCTGAACTGAGTTGTTCTGGGTCAAATATGAAGGCAAACCCACTTTCCTTTCAGAATTTTGCTGCAATTGGAAGATATCAGCTCATTCGGCCTGAAAATGCTTTTAAGCGCATAAAAACTTACACTCTTGATTTCTTGCTAAAAAAAAGCTGATGCAATGATATTTCCATGCTGAACTGAGTTGTTCTGGGTCAAATATGAAGGCAAACCCACTTTCCTTTCAGTATTTTGCTGCAATTGGAAGATATCAGCTCATGTGGCCTGAAAATGCTTTTAAGCGCATAAAAACTTACACTCTTGATTTCTGGCTAAATAAAAGCTGTTGCAATGATATTTCCATGCTGAACTGAGTTGGTCTGGGTCAAATATGAAGGCAAACCCACTTTCCTTTCAGTATTTTGCTGCATTTGGTAGAAATCAGCTCATTCGGCCTGAAAATGCTTTTAAGCGCATAAAAACTTACACTCTTGATTTCTGGCTAAATAAAAGCTGTTGCAATGATATTTCCATGCTGAACTGAGTTGTTCTGGGTCAAATATGAAGGCAAACCCACTTTCCTTTCAGTATATTGCTGCAATTGGAAGATATCAGCTCATTTGGCCTGAAAATGCTTTTAAGCGCATAAAAACTTACACTCTTGATTTCTGGCTAAATAAAAGCTGTTGCAATGATATTTCCATGCTGACCTGAGTTGTTCTGGGTCAAAAATGAAGGCAAACCCACTTTCCTTTCAGTATTTTGCTGCAATTGGCAGAAACAAGCATATTTGCTCATTCGGCCTGAAAATGCTTTTAAGCGCATAAAAACTTACACTCTTGATTTCTGGCTAAATAAAAGCTGTTGCAATGATATTTCCATGCTGAAATGAGTTGTTCTGGGTCAAATATGAAGGCAAACCCACTTTCCTTTCAGTATATTGCTGCAATTGGAAGATATCAGCTCATTTGGCCTGAAAATGCTTTTAAGCGCATAAAAACTTACACTCTTGATTTCTGGCTAAATAAAAGCTGTTGCAATGATATTTCCATGCTGAAATGAGTTGTTCTGGGTCAAATATGAAGGCAAACCCACTTTCCTTTCAGTATTTTGCTGCAATTGGAAGATATCAGCTCATTTGGCCTGAAAATGCTTTTAAGCGCATAAAAACTTACACTCTTGATTTCTGGCTAAATAAAAGCTGTTGCAATGATATTTCCATGCTGAACTGAGTTGTTCTGGGTCAAATATGAAGGCAAACCCACTTTCTTTTCAGTATTTTGCTGCAATTGGCAGAAACAAGCAAATTTGCTCATTCGGCCTGAAAATGCTTTTAAACGCATAAAAACTTACACTCTTGATTTCTGGCTAAATAAAAGCTGTTGCAATGATATTTCCATGCTGAACTGAGTTGTTCTGGGTCAAATATGAAGGCAAACCCACTTTCCTTTCAGTATTTTGCTGCAATTGGCAGAAACAAGCATATTTGCTCATTCGGCCTGAAAATGCTTTTAAGCGCATAAAAACTTACACGCTTGATTTCTGGCTAAATAAAAGCTGTTGCAATGATATTTCCATGCTGAACTGAGTTGTTCTGGGTCAAATATGAAGGCAAACCCACTTTCCTTTCAGTATTTTGCTGCAATTGGCAGAAACAAGCATATTTGCTCATTCGGCCTGAAAATGCTTTTAAGCGCATAAAAACTTACACTCTTGATTTCTGGCTAAATAAAAGCTGTTGCAATGATATTTCCATGCTGAACTGAGTTGTTCTGGGTCAAATATGAAGGCAAACCCACTTTCCTTTCAGTATTTTGCTGCAATTGGCAGAAACAAGCATATTTGCTCATTCGGCCTGAAAATGCTTTTAAGCGCATAAAAACTTACACTCATGATTTCTGGCTAAATAAAAGCTGTTGCAATGATATTTCCATGCTGAACTGAGTTCTTTTGGGTCAAATATGAAGGCAAACCCAATTTCCTTTCAGTATTTTGCTGCAATTGGCAGAAACAAGCATATTTGCTCATTCGGCCTGAAAATGCTTTTAAGCGCATAAAAACTTACACCCTTGATTTCTGGATAAATAAAAGCTGTTGCAATGATATTTCCATGCTGAACTGAGTTGTTCTGGGTCAAATATGAAGGCAAACCCACTTTCCTTTCAGAATTTTGCTGCAATTGGAAGATATCAGCTCATTCGGCCTGAAAATGCTTTTAAGCGCATAAAAACTTACACTCTTGATTTCTTGCTAAAAAAAAGCTGATGCAATGATATTTCCATGCTGAACTGAGTTGTTCTGGGTCAAATATGAAGGCAAACCCACTTTCCTTTCAGTATTTTGCTGCAATTGGAAGATATCAGCTCATGTGGCCTGAAAATGCTTTTAAGCGCATAAAAACTTACACTCTTGATTTCTGGCTAAATAAAAGCTGTTGCAATGATATTTCCATGCTGAACTGAGTTGGTCTGGGTCAAATATGAAGGCAAACCCACTTTCCTTTCAGTATTTTGCTGCATTTGGTAGAAATCAGCTCATTCGGCCTGAAAATGCTTTTAAGCGCATAAAAACTTACACTCTTGATTTCTGGCTAAATAAAAGCTGTTGCAATGATATTTCCATGCTGAACTGAGTTGTTCTGGGTCAAATATGAAGGCAAACCCAATTTCCTTTCAGTATTTTGCTGCAATTGGCAGAAACAAGCATATTTGCTCATTCGGCTTGAAAATGCTTTTAAGCGCATAAAAACTTACACCCTTGATTTCTGGATAAATAAAAGCTGTTGCAATGATATTTCCATGCTGAACTGAGTTGTTCTGGGTCAAATATGAAGGCAAACCCACTTTCCTTTCAGTATTTTGCTGCAATTCGCAGAAACAAGCATATTTGCTCATTCGGCCTGAAAATGCTTTTAAGCGCATAAAAACTTACACTCTTGATTTCTGGCTAAATAAAAGCTGTTGCAATGATATTTCCATGCTGAAATGAGTTGTTCTGGGTCAAATATGAAGGCAAACCCACTTTCCTTTCAGTATTTTGCTGCAATTGGCAGAAACAAGCATATTTGCTCATTCGGCCTGAAAATGCTTTTAAACGCATAAAAACTTACACTCTTGATTTCTGGCTAAATAAAAGCTGTTGCAATGATATTTCCATGCTGAAATGAGTTGTTCTGGGTCAAATATGAAGGCAAACCCACTTTCCTTTCAGTATATTGCTGCAATTGGAAGATATCAGCTCATTTGGCCTGAAAATGCTTTTAAGCGCATAAAAACTTACACTCTTGATTTCTGGCTAAATAAAAGCTGTTGCAATGATATTTCCATGCTGAACTGAGTTGTTCTGGGTCAAAAATGAAGGCAAACCCACTTTCCTTTCAGTATTTTGCTGCAATTGGCAGAAACAAGCATATTTGCTCATTCGGCCTGAAAATGCTTTTAAACGCATAAAAACTTACACTCTTGATTTCTGGATAAATAAAAGCTGTTGCAATGATATTTCCATGCTGAACTGAGTTGTTCTGCGTCAAATATGAAGGCAAACCCACTTTCCTTTCAGTATTTTGCTGCAATTGGAAGATATCAGCTCATTTGGCCTGAAAATGCTTTTAAGCGCATAAAAACTTACACTCTTGATTTCTGGCTAAATAAAAGCTGTTGCAATGATATTTCCATGCTGAACTGAGTTGTTCTGGGTCAAATATGAAGGCAAACCCACTTTCCTTTCAGTATTTTGCTGCAATTCGCAGAAACAAGCATATTTGCTCATTCGGCCTGAAAATGCTTTTAAGCGCATAAAAACTTACACTCTTGATTTCTGGCTAAATAAAAGCTGTTGCAATGATATTTCCATGCTGAACTGAGTTGTTCTGGGTCAAAAATGAAGGCAAACCCACTTTCCTTTCAGTATTTTGCTGCAATTGGCAGAAACAAGCATATTTGCTCATTCGGCCTGAAAATGCTTTTAAACGCATAAAAACTTACACTCTTGATTTCTGGCTAAATAAAAGCTGTTGCAATGATATTTCCATGCTGAAATGAGTTGTTCTGGGTCAAATATGAAGGCAAACCCACTTTCCTTTCAGTATTTTGCTGCAATTGGAAGATATCAGCTCATTTGGCCTGAAAATGCTTTTAAGCGCATAAAAACTTACACTCTTGATTTCTGGCTAAATAAAAGCTGTTGCAATGATATTTCCATGCTGAACTGAGTTGTTCTGGGTCAAATATGAAGGCAAACCCACTTTCTTTTCAGTATTTTGCTGCAATTGGCAGAAACAAGCAAATTTGCTCATTCGGCCTGAAAATGCTTTTAAACGCATAAAAACTTACACTCTTGATTTCTGGCTAAATAAAAGCTGTTGCAATGATATTTCCATGCTGAACTGAGTTGTTCTGGGTCAAATATGAAGGCAAACCCACTTTCCTTTCAGTATTTTGCTGCAATTGGCAGAAACAAGCATATTTGCTCATTCGGCCTGAAAATGCTTTTAAGCGCATAAAAACTTACACTCTTGATTTCTGGCTAAATAAAAGCTGTTGCAATGATATTTCCATGCTGAACTGAGTTGTTCTGGGTCAAATATGAAGGCAAACCCACTTTCCTTTCAGAATTTTGCTGCAATTGGAAGATATCAGCTCATTCGGCCTGAAAATGCTTTTAAGCGCATAAAAACTTACACTCTTGATTTCTTGCTAAAAAAAAGCTGTTGCAATGATATTTCCATGCTGAACTGAGTTGTTCTGGGTCAAATATGAAGGCAAACCCACTTTCCTTTCAGTATTTTGCTGCAATTGGAAGATATCAGCTCATTTGGCCTGAAAATGCTTTTAAGCGCATAAAAACTTACACTCTTGATTTCTGGCTAAATAAAAGCTGTTGCAATGTTATTTCCATGCTGAACTGAGTTGTTCTGGGTCAAATATGAAGGCAAACCCACTTTCCTTTCAGTATTTTGCTGCAATTGGCAGAAACAAGCATATTTGCTCATTTGGCCTGAAAATGCTTTTAAGCGCATAAAAACTTACACTCTTGATTTCTGGCTAAATAAAAGCTGTTGCAATGATATTTCCATGCTGAACTGAGTTGTTCTGGGTCAAATATGAAGGCAAACCCACTTTCCTTTCAGTATTTTGCTGCAATTGGCAGAAACAAGCATATTTGCTCATTCGGCCTGAAAATGCTTTTAAGCGCATAAAAACTTACACTCTTGATTTCTGGCTAAATAAAAGCTGTTGCAATGATATTTCCATGCTGAAATGAGTTGTTCTGGGTCAAATATGAAGGCAAACCCACTTTCCTTTCAGTATTTTGCTGCAATTGGCAGAAACAAGCATATTTGCTCATTCGGCCTGAAAATGCTTTTAAGCGCATAAAAACTTACACTCTTGATTTCTGGCTAAATAAAAGCTGTTGCAATGATATTTCCATGCTGAACTGAGTTGTTCTGGGTCAAATATGAAGGCAAACCCAATTTCCTTTCAGTATTTTGCTGCAATTGGCAGAAACAAGCATATTTGCTCATTCGGCTTGAAAATGCTTTTAAGCGCATAAAAACTTACACCCTTGATTTCTGGATAAATAAAAGCTGTTGCAATGATATTTCCATGCTGAACTGAGTTGTTCTGGGTCAAATATGAAGGCAAACCCACTTTCCTTTCAGTATTTTGCTGCAATTGGAAGATATCAGCTCATTTGGCCTGAAAATGCTTTTAAGCGCATAAAAACTTACACTCTTGATTTCTGGCTAAATAAAAGCTGTTGCAATGATATTTCCATGCTGAACTGAGTTGTTCTGGGTCAAATATGAAGGCAAACCCACTTTCTTTTCAGTATTTTGCTGCAATTGGCAGAAACAAGCAAATTTGCTCATTCGGCCTGAAAATGCTTTTAAACGCATAAAAACTTACACTCTTGATTTCTGGCTAAATAAAAGCTGTTGCAATGATATTTCCATGCTGAACTGAGTTGTTCTGGGTCAAATATGAAGGCAAACCCACTTTCCTTTCAGTATTTTGCTGCAATTGGCAGAAACAAGCATATTTGCTAATTCGGCCTGAAAATGCTTTTAAGCGCATAAAAACTTACACTCTTGATTTCTGGCTAAATAAAAGCTGTTGCAATGATATTTCCATGCTGAACTGAGTTGTTCTGGGTCAAATATGAAGGCAAACCCACTTTCCTTTCAGTATTTTGCTGCAATTGGCAGAAACAAGCATATTTGCTCATTCGGCCTGAAAATGCTTTTAAGCGCATAAAAACTTACACTCATGATTTCTGGCTAAATAAAAGCTGTTGCAATGATATTTCCATGCTGAACTGAGTTGTTTTGGGTCAAATATGAAGGCAAACCCAATTTCCTTTCAGTATTTTGCTGCAATTGGCAGAAACAAGCATATTTGCTCATTCGGCCTGAAAATGCTTTTAAGCGCATAAAAACTTACACCCTTGATTTCTGGATAAATAAAAGCTGTTGCAATGATATTTCCATGCTGAACTGAGTTGTTCTGGGTCAAATATGAAGGCAAACCCACTTTCCTTTCAGAATTTTGCTGCAATTGGAAGATATCAGCTCATTCGGCCTGAAAATGCTTTTAAGCGCATAAAAACTTACACTCTTGATTTCTTGCTAAAAAAAAGCTGTTGCAATGATATTTCCATGCTGAACTGAGTTGTTCTGGGTCAAATATGAAGGCAAACCCACTTTCCTTTCAGTATTTTGCTGCAATTGGAAGATATCAGCTCATTTGGCCTGAAAATGCTTTTAAGCGCATAAAAACTTACACTCTTGATTTCTGGCTAAATAAAAGCTGTTGCAATGATATTTCCATGCTGAACTGAGTTGTTCTGGGTCAAATATGAAGGCAAACCCACTTTCCTTTCAGTATTTTGCTGCAATTGGCAGAAACAAGCATATTTGCTCATTCGGCCTGAAAATGCTTTTAAGCGCATAAAAACTTACACTCTTGATTTCTGGCTAAATAAAAGCTGTTGCAATGATATTTCCATGCTGAACTGAGTTGTTCTGGGTCAAATATGAAGGCAAACCCACTTTCCTTTCAGTATTTTGCTGCAATTGGCAGAAACAAGCATATTTGCTCATTCGGCCTGAAAATGCTTTTAAGCGCATAAAAACTTACACTCTTGATTTCTGGCTAAATAAAAGCTGTTGCAATGATATTTCCATGCTGAACTGAGTTGTTCTGGGTCAAATATGAAGGCAAACCCACTTTCCTTTCAGTATTTTGCTGCAATTGGCAGAAACAAGCATATTTGCTCATTCGGCCTGAAAATGCTTTTAAGCGCATAAAAACTTACACTCTTGATTTCTGGCTAAATAAAAGCTGTTGCAATGATATTTCCATGCTGAACTGAGTTGTTCTGGGTCAAATATGAAGGCAAACCCACTTTCTTTTCAGTATTTTGCTGCAATTGGCAGAAACAAGCATATTTGCTCATTCGGCCTGAAAATGCTTTTAAACGCATAAAAACTTACACTCTTGATTTCTGGCTAAATAAAAGCTGTTGCAATGATATTTCCATGCTGAACTGAGTTGTTCTGGGTCAAATATGAAAGAAAACCCACTTTCCTTTCAGTATTTTGCTGCAATTGGAAGATATCAGCTCATTTGGCCTGAAAATGCTTTTAAGCGCATAAAAACTTACACTCTTGATTTCTGGCTAAATAAAAGCTGTTGCAATGATATTTCCATGCTGAACTGAGTTGTTCTGGGTCAAATATGAAGGCAAACCCACTTTCCTTTCAGTATTTTGCTGCAATTGGCAGAAACAAGCATATTTGCTCATTTGGCCTGAAAATGCTTTTAAGCGCATAAAAACTTACACTCTTGATTTCTGGCTAAATAAAAGCTGTTGCAATGATATTTCCATGCTGAACTGAGTTGTTCTGGGTCAAATATGAAGGCAAACCCACTTTCCTTTCAGTATTTTGCTGCAATTGGAAGATATCAGCTCATTTGGCCTGAAAATGCTTTTAAGCGCATAAAAACTTACACTCTTGATTTCTGGCTAAATAAAAGCTGTTGCAATGATATTTCCATGCTGAACTGAGTTGTTCTGGGTCAAATATGAAGGCAAACCCACTTTCCTTTCAGTATTTTGCTGCAATTCGCAGAAACAAGCATATTTGCTCATTCGGCCTGAAAATGCTTTTAAGCGCATAAAAACTTACACTCTTGATTTCTGGCTAAATAAAAGCTGTTGCAATGATATTTCCATGCTGAAATGAGTTGTTCTGGGTCAAATATGAAGGCAAACCCACTTTCCTTTCAGTATTTTGCTGCAATTGGCAGAAACAAGCATATTTGCTCATTCGGCCTGAAAATGCTTTTAAACGCATAAAAACTTACACTCTTGATTTCTGGCTAAATAAAAGCTGTTGCAATGATATTTCCATGCTGAAATGAGTTGTTCTGGGTCAAATATGAAGGCAAACCCACTTTCCTTTCAGTATATTGCTGCAATTGGAAGATATCAGCTCATTTGGCCTGAAAATGCTTTTAAGCGCATAAAAACTTACACTCTTGATTTCTGGCTAAATAAAAGCTGTTGCAATGATATTTCCATGCTGAACTGAGTTGTTCTGGGTCAAAAATGAAGGCAAACCCACTTTCCTTTCAGTATTTTGCTGCAATTGGCAGAAACAAGCATATTTGCTCATTCGGCCTGAAAATGCTTTTAAACGCATAAAAACTTACACTCTTGATTTCTGGCTAAATAAAAGCTGTTGCAATGATATTTCCATGCTGAAATGAGTTGTTCTGGGTCAAATATGAAGGCAAACCCACTTTCCTTTCAGTATTTTGCTGCAATTGGAAGATATCAGCTCATTTGGCCTGAAAATGCTTTTAAGCGCATAAAAACTTACACTCTTGATTTCTGGCTAAATAAAAGCTGTTGCAATGATATTTCCATGCTGAACTGAGTTGTTCTGGGTCAAATATGAAGGCAAACCCACTTTCTTTTCAGTATTTTGCTGCAATTGGCAGAAACAAGCAAATTTGCTCATTCGGCCTGAAAATGCTTTTAAACGCATAAAAACTTACACTCTTGATTTCTGGCTAAATAAAAGCTGTTGCAATGATATTTCCATGCTGAACTGAGTTGTTCTGGGTCAAATATGAAGGCAAACCCACTTTCCTTTCAGTATTTTGCTGCAATTGGCAGAAACAAGCATATTTGCTCATTCGGCCTGAAAATGCTTTTAAGCGCATAAAAACTTACACTCTTGATTTCTGGCTAAATAAAAGCTGTTGCAATGATATTTCCATGCTGAACTGAGTTGTTCTGGGTCAAATATGAAGGCAAACCCACTTTCCTTTCAGAATTTTGCTGCAATTGGAAGATATCAGCTCATTCGGCCTGAAAATGCTTTTAAGCGCATAAAAACTTACACTCTTGATTTCTTGCTAAAAAAAAGCTGTTGCAATGATATTTCCATGCTGAACTGAGTTGTTCTGGGTCAAATATGAAGGCAAACCCACTTTCCTTTCAGTATTTTGCTGCAATTGGAAGATATCAGCTCATTTGGCCTGAAAATGCTTTTAAGCGCATAAAAACTTACACTCTTGATTTCTGGCTAAATAAAAGCTGTTGCAATGATATTTCCATGCTGAACTGAGTTGTTCTGGGTCAAATATGAAGGCAAACCCACTTTCCTTTCAGTATTTTGCTGCAATTGGCAGAAACAAGCATATTTGCTCATTTGGCCTGAAAATGCTTTTAAGCGCATAAAAACTTACACTCTTGATTTCTGGCTAAATAAAAGCTGTTGCAATGATATTTCCATGCTGAACTGAGTTGTTCTGGGTCAAATATGAAGGCAAACCCACTTTCCTTTCAGTATTTTGCTGCAATTGGCAGAAACAAGCATATTTGCTCATTCGGCCTGAAAATGCTTTTAAGCGCATAAAAACTTACACTCTTGATTTCTGGCTAAATAAAAGCTGTTGCAATGATATTTCCATGCTGAAATGAGTTGTTCTGGGTCAAATATGAAGGCAAACCCACTTTCCTTTCAGTATTTTGCTGCAATTGGCAGAAACAAGCATATTTGCTCATTCGGCCTGAAAATGCTTTTAAGCGCATAAAAACTTACACTCTTGATTTCTGGCTAAATAAAAGCTGTTGCAATGATATTTCCATGCTGAACTGAGTTGTTCTGGGTCAAATATGAAGGCAAACCCAATTTCCTTTCAGTATTTTGCTGCAATTGGCAGAAACAAGCATATTTGCTCATTCGGCTTGAAAATGCTTTTAAGCGCATATAAACTTACACCCTTGATTTCTGGATAAATAAAAGCTGTTGCAATGATATTTCCATGCTGAACTGAGTTGTTCTGGGTCAAATATGAAGGCAAACCCACTTTCCTTTCAGTATTTTGCTGCAATTGGAAGATATCAGCTCATTTGGCCTGAAAATGCTTTTAAGCGCATAAAAACTTACACTCTTGATTTCTGGCTAAATAAAAGCTGTTGCAATGATATTTCCATGCTGAACTGAGTTGTTCTGGGTCAAATATGAAGGCAAACCCACTTTCTTTTCAGTATTTTGCTGCAATTGGCAGAAACAAGCAAATTTGCTCATTCGGCCTGAAAATGCTTTTAAACGCATAAAAACTTACACTCTTGATTTCTGGCTAAATAAAAGCTGTTGCAATGATATTTCCATGCTGAACTGAGTTGTTCTGGGTCAAATATGAAGGCAAACCCACTTTCCTTTCAGTATTTTGCTGCAATTGGCAGAAACAAGCATATTTGCTAATTCGGCCTGAAAATGCTTTTAAGCGCATAAAAACTTACACTCTTGATTTCTGGCTAAATAAAAGCTGTTGCAATGATATTTCCATGCTGAACTGAGTTGTTCTGGGTCAAATATGAAGGCAAACCCACTTTCCTTTCAGTATTTTGCTGCAATTGGCAGAAACAAGCATATTTGCTCATTCGGCCTGAAAATGCTTTTAAGCGCATAAAAACTTACACTCATGATTTCTGGCTAAATAAAAGCTGTTGCAATGATATTTCCATGCTGAACTGAGTTGTTTTGGGTCAAATATGAAGGCAAACCCAATTTCCTTTCAGTATTTTGCTGCAATTGGCAGAAACAAGCATATTTGCTCATTCGGCCTGAAAATGCTTTTAAGCGCATAAAAACTTACACCCTTGATTTCTGGATAAATAAAAGCTGTTGCAATGATATTTCCATGCTGAACTGAGTTGTTCTGGGTCAAATATGAAGGCAAACCCACTTTCCTTTCAGAATTTTGCTGCAATTGGAAGATATCAGCTCATTCGGCCTGAAAATGCTTTTAAGCGCATAAAAACTTACACTCTTGATTTCTTGCTAAAAAAAAGCTGTTGCAATGATATTTCCATGCTGAACTGAGTTGTTCTGGGTCAAATATGAAGGCAAACCCACTTTCCTTTCAGTATTTTGCTGCAATTGGAAGATATCAGCTCATTTGGCCTGAAAATGCTTTTAAGCGCATAAAAACTTACACTCTTGATTTCTGGCTAAATAAAAGCTGTTGCAATGATATTTCCATGCTGAACTGAGTTGTTCTGGGTCAAATATGAAGGCAAACCCACTTTCCTTTCAGTATTTTGCTGCAATTGGCAGAAACAAGCATATTTGCTCATTCGGCCTGAAAATGCTTTTAAGCGCATAAAAACTTACACTCTTGATTTCTGGCTAAATAAAAGCTGTTGCAATGATATTTCCATGCTGAACTGAGTTGTTCTGGGTCAAATATGAAGGCAAACCCACTTTCCTTTCAGTATTTTGCTGCAATTGGCAGAAACAAGCATATTTGCTCATTCGGCCTGAAAATGCTTTTAAGCGCATAAAAACTTACACTCTTGATTTCTGGCTAAATAAAAGCTGTTGCAATGATATTTCCATGCTGAACTGAGTTGTTCTGGGTCAAATATGAAGGCAAACCCACTTTCCTTTCAGTATTTTGCTGCAATTGGCAGAAACAAGCATATTTGCTCATTCGGCCTGAAAATGCTTTTAAGCGCATAAAAACTTACACTCTTGATTTCTGGCTAAATAAAAGCTGTTGCAATGATATTTCCATGCTGAACTGAGTTGTTCTGGGTCAAATATGAAGGCAAACCCACTTTCTTTTCAGTATTTTGCTGCAATTGGCAGAAACAAGCATATTTGCTCATTCGGCCTGAAAATGCTTTTAAACGCATAAAAACTTACACTCTTGATTTCTGGCTAAATAAAAGCTGTTGCAATGATATTTCCATGCTGAACTGAGTTGTTCTGGGTCAAATATGAAAGAAAACCCACTTTCCTTTCAGTATTTTGCTGCAATTGGAAGATATCAGCTCATTTGGCCTGAAAATGCTTTTAAGCGCATAAAAACTTACACTCTTGATTTCTGGCTAAATAAAAGCTGTTGCAATGATATTTCCATGCTGAACTGAGTTGTTCTGGGTCAAATATGAAGGCAAACCCACTTTCCTTTCAGTATTTTGCTGCAATTGGCAGAAACAAGCATATTTGCTCATTTGGCCTGAAAATGCTTTTAAGCGCATAAAAACTTACACTCTTGATTTCTGGCTAAATAAAAGCTGTTGCAATGATATTTCCATGCTGAACTGAGTTGTTCTGGGTCAAATATGAAGGCAAACCCACTTTCCTTTCAGTATTTTGCTGCAATTGGAAGATATCAGCTCATTTGGCCTGAAAATGCTTTTAAGCGCATAAAAACTTACACTCTTGATTTCTGGCTAAATAAAAGCTGTTGCAATGATATTTCCATGCTGAACTGAGTTGTTCTGGGTCAAATATGAAGGCAAACCCACTTTCCTTTCAGTATTTTGCTGCAATTCGTAGAAACAAGCATATTTGCTCATTCGGCCTGAAAATGCTTTTAAGCGCATAAAAACTTACACTCTTGATTTCTGGCTAAATAAAAGCTGTTGCAAAATATTTCCATGCTGAACTGAGTTGTTCTGGGTCAAATATGAAGGCAAACCCACTTTCTTTTCAGTATTTTGCTGCAATTGGCAGAAACAAGCATATTTGCTCATTCGGCCTGAAAATGCTTTTAAACGCATAAAAACTTACACTCTTGATTTCTGGCTAAATAAAAGCTGTTGCAATGATATTTCCATGCTGAACTGAGTTGTTCTGGGTCAAATATGAAAGAAAACCCACTTTCCTTTCAGTATTTTGCTGCAATTGGAAGATATCAGCTCATTTGGCCTGAAAATGCTTTTAAGCGCATAAAAACTTACACTCTTGATTTCTGGCTAAATAAAAGCTGTTGCAATGATATTTCCATGCTGAACTGAGTTGTTCTGGGTCAAATATGAAGGAAAATCCACTTTCCTTTCAGAATTTTGCTGCAATTGGAAGATATCAGCTCATTCGGCCTGAAAATGCTTTTAAGCGCATAAAAACTTACACTCTTGATTTCTTGCTAAAAAAAAGCTGTTGCAATGATATTTCCATGCTGAACTGAGTTGTTCTGGGTCAAATATGAAGGCAAACCCACTTTCCTTTCAGTATTTTGCTGCAATTGGAAGATATCAGCTCATTTGGCCTGAAAATGCTTTTAAGCGCATAAAAACTTACACTCTTGATTTCTGACTAAATAAAAGCTGTTGCAATGATATTTTCATGCTGAACTGAGTAGTTCTGGGTCAAATATGAAGGAAAACCCACTTTCCTTTCAGTATTTTGCTGCAATTGGCAGAAACAAGCATATTTGCTCATTCGGCCTGAAAATGCTTTTAAGCGCATAAAAACTTACACTCTTGATTTCTGGCTAAATAAAAGCTGTTGCAATGATATTTCCATGCTGAACTGAGTTGTTCTGGGTCAAATATGAAGGCAAACCCACTTTCCTTTCAGTATTTTGCTGCAATTGGCAGAAACAAGCATATTTGCTCATTCGGCCTGAAAATGCTTTTAAGCGCATAAAAACTTACACTCTTGATTTCTGGCTAAATAAAAGCTGTTGCAATGATATTTCCATGCTGAACTGAGTTGTTCTGGGTCAAATATGAAGGCAAACCCACTTTCCTTTCAGTATATTGCTGCAATTGGAAGATATCAGCTCATTTGGCCTGAAAATGCTTTTAAGCGCATAAAAACTTACACTCTTGATTTCTGGCTAAATAAAAGCTGTTGCAATGATATTTCCATGCTGACCTGAGTTGTTCTGGGTCAAAAATGAAGGCAAACCCACTTTCCTTTCAGTATTTTGCTGCAATTGGCAGAAACAAGCATATTTGCTCATTCGGCCTGAAAATGCTTTTAAGCGCATAAAAACTTACACTCTTGATTTCTGGCTAAATAAAAGCTGTTGCAATGATATTTCCATGCTGAAATGAGTTGTTCTGGGTCAAATATGAAGGCAAACCCACTTTCCTTTCAGTATATTGCTGCAATTGGAAGATATCAGCTCATTTGGCCTGAAAATGCTTTTAAGCGCATAAAAACTTACACTCTTGATTTCTGGCTAAATAAAAGCTGTTGCAATGATATTTCCATGCTGAAATGAGTTGTTCTGGGTCAAATATGAAGGCAAACCCACTTTCCTTTCAGTATTTTGCTGCAATTGGAAGATATCAGCTCATTTGGCCTGAAAATGCTTTTAAGCGCATAAAAACTTACACTCTTGATTTCTGGCTAAATAAAAGCTGTTGCAATGATATTTCCATGCTGAACTGAGTTGTTCTGGGTCAAATATGAAGGCAAACCCACTTTCTTTTCAGTATTTTGCTGCAATTGGCAGAAACAAGCAAATTTGCTCATTCGGCCTGAAAATGCTTTTAAACGCATAAAAACTTACACTCTTGATTTCTGGCTAAATAAAAGCTGTTGCAATGATATTTCCATGCTGAACTGAGTTGTTCTGGGTCAAATATGAAGGCAAACCCACTTTCCTTTCAGTATTTTGCTGCAATTGGCAGAAACAAGCATATTTGCTCATTCGGCCTGAAAATGCTTTTAAGCGCATAAAAACTTACACGCTTGATTTCTGGCTAAATAAAAGCTGTTGCAATGATATTTCCATGCTGAACTGAGTTGTTCTGGGTCAAATATGAAGGCAAACCCACTTTCCTTTCAGTATTTTGCTGCAATTGGCAGAAACAAGCATATTTGCTCATTCGGCCTGAAAATGCTTTTAAGCGCATAAAAACTTACACTCTTGATTTCTGGCTAAATAAAAGCTGTTGCAATGATATTTCCATGCTGAACTGAGTTGTTCTGGGTCAAATATGAAGGCAAACCCACTTTCCTTTCAGTATTTTGCTGCAATTGGCAGAAACAAGCATATTTGCTCATTCGGCCTGAAAATGCTTTTAAGCGCATAAAAACTTACACTCATGATTTCTGGCTAAATAAAAGCTGTTGCAATGATATTTCCATGCTGAACTGAGTTCTTTTGGGTCAAATATGAAGGCAAACCCAATTTCCTTTCAGTATTTTGCTGCAATTGGCAGAAACAAGCATATTTGCTCATTCGGCCTGAAAATGCTTTTAAGCGCATAAAAACTTACACCCTTGATTTCTGGATAAATAAAAGCTGTTGCAATGATATTTCCATGCTGAACTGAGTTGTTCTGGGTCAAATATGAAGGCAAACCCACTTTCCTTTCAGAATTTTGCTGCAATTGGAAGATATCAGCTCATTCGGCCTGAAAATGCTTTTAAGCGCATAAAAACTTACACTCTTGATTTCTTGCTAAAAAAAAGCTGATGCAATGATATTTCCATGCTGAACTGAGTTGTTCTGGGTCAAATATGAAGGCAAACCCACTTTCCTTTCAGTATTTTGCTGCAATTGGAAGATATCAGCTCATGTGGCCTGAAAATGCTTTTAAGCGCATAAAAACTTACACTCTTGATTTCTGGCTAAATAAAAGCTGTTGCAATGATATTTCCATGCTGAACTGAGTTGGTCTGGGTCAAATATGAAGGCAAACCCACTTTCCTTTCAGTATTTTGCTGCATTTGGTAGAAATCAGCTCATTCGGCCTGAAAATGCTTTTAAGCGCATAAAAACTTACACTCTTGATTTCTGGCTAAATAAAAGCTGTTGCAATGATATTTCCATGCTGAACTGAGTTGTTCTGGGTCAAATATGAAGGCAAACCCACTTTCCTTTCAGTATATTGCTGCAATTGGAAGATATCAGCTCATTTGGCCTGAAAATGCTTTTAAGCGCATAAAAACTTACACTCTTGATTTCTGGCTAAATAAAAGCTGTTGCAATGATATTTCCATGCTGACCTGAGTTGTTCTGGGTCAAATATGAAGGCAAACCCACTTTCCTTTCAGAATTTTGCTGCAATTGGAAGATATCAGCTCATTCGGCCTGAAAATGCTTTTAAGCGCATAAAAACTTACACTCTTGATTTCTTGCTAAAAAAAAGCTGATGCAATGATATTTCCATGCTGAACTGAGTTGTTCTGGGTCAAATATGAAGGCAAACCCACTTTCCTTTCAGTATTTTGCTGCAATTGGAAGATATCAGCTCATGTGGCCTGAAAATGCTTTTAAGCGCATAAAAACTTACACTCTTGATTTCTGGCTAAATAAAAGCTGTTGCAATGATATTTCCATGCTGAACTGAGTTGGTCTGGGTCAAATATGAAGGCAAACCCACTTTCCTTTCAGTATTTTGCTGCATTTGGTAGAAATCAGCTCATTCGGCCTGAAAATGCTTTTAAGCGCATAAAAACTTACACTCTTGATTTCTGGCTAAATAAAAGCTGTTGCAATGATATTTCCATGCTGAACTGAGTTGTTCTGGGTCAAATATGAAGGCAAACCCAATTTCCTTTCAGTATTTTGCTGCAATTGGCAGAAACAAGCATATTTGCTCATTCGGCTTGAAAATGCTTTTAAGCGCATAAAAACTTACACCCTTGATTTCTGGATAAATAAAAGCTGTTGCAATGATATTTCCATGCTGAACTGAGTTGTTCTGGGTCAAATATGAAGGCAAACCCACTTTCCTTTCAGTATTTTGCTGCAATTCGCAGAAACAAGCATATTTGCTCATTCGGCCTGAAAATGCTTTTAAGCGCATAAAAACTTACACTCTTGATTTCTGGCTAAATAAAAGCTGTTGCAATGATATTTCCATGCTGAAATGAGTTGTTCTGGGTCAAATATGAAGGCAAACCCACTTTCCTTTCAGTATTTTGCTGCAATTGGCAGAAACAAGCATATTTGCTCATTCGGCCTGAAAATGCTTTTAAACGCATAAAAACTTACACTCTTGATTTCTGGCTAAATAAAAGCTGTTGCAATGATATTTCCATGCTGAAATGAGTTGTTCTGGGTCAAATATGAAGGCAAACCCACTTTCCTTTCAGTATATTGCTGCAATTGGAAGATATCAGCTCATTTGGCCTGAAAATGCTTTTAAGCGCATAAAAACTTACACTCTTGATTTCTGGCTAAATAAAAGCTGTTGCAATGATATTTCCATGCTGAACTGAGTTGTTCTGGGTCAAAAATGAAGGCAAACCCACTTTCCTTTCAGTATTTTGCTGCAATTGGCAGAAACAAGCATATTTGCTCATTCGGCCTGAAAATGCTTTTAAACGCATAAAAACTTACACTCTTGATTTCTGGATAAATAAAAGCTGTTGCAATGATATTTCCATGCTGAACTGAGTTGTTCTGCGTCAAATATGAAGGCAAACCCACTTTCCTTTCAGTATTTTGCTGCAATTGGAAGATATCAGCTCATTTGGCCTGAAAATGCTTTTAAGCGCATAAAAACTTACACTCTTGATTTCTGGCTAAATAAAAGCTGTTGCAATGATATTTCCATGCTGAACTGAGTTGTTCTGGGTCAAATATGAAGGCAAACCCACTTTCCTTTCAGTATTTTGCTGCAATTGGCAGAAACAAGCATATTTGCTCATTCGGCCTGAAAATGCTTTTAAGCGCATAAAAACTTACACTCATGATTTCTGGCTAAATAAAAGCTGTTGCAATGATATTTCCATGCTGAACTGAGTTCTTTTGGGTCAAATATGAAGGCAAACCCAATTTCCTTTCAGTATTTTGCTGCAATTGGCAGAAACAAGCATATTTGCTCATTCGGCCTGAAAATGCTTTTAAGCGCATAAAAACTTACACCCTTGATTTCTGGATAAATAAAAGCTGTTGCAATGATATTTCCATGCTGAACTGAGTTGTTCTGGGTCAAATATGAAGGCAAACCCACTTTCCTTTCAGAATTTTGCTGCAATTGGAAGATATCAGCTCATTCGGCCTGAAAATGCTTTTAAGCGCATAAAAACTTACACTCTTGATTTCTTGCTAAAAAAAAGCTGATGCAATGATATTTCCATGCTGAACTGAGTTGTTCTGGGTCAAATATGAAGGCAAACCCACTTTCCTTTCAGTATTTTGCTGCAATTGGAAGATATCAGCTCATGTGGCCTGAAAATGCTTTTAAGCGCATAAAAACTTACACTCTTGATTTCTGGCTAAATAAAAGCTGTTGCAATGATATTTCCATGCTGAACTGAGTTGGTCTGGGTCAAATATGAAGGCAAACCCACTTTCCTTTCAGTATTTTGCTGCATTTGGTAGAAATCAGCTCATTCGGCCTGAAAATGCTTTTAAGCGCATAAAAACTTACACTCTTGATTTCTGGCTAAATAAAAGCTGTTGCAATGATATTTCCATGCTGAACTGAGTTGTTCTGGGTCAAATATGAAGGCAAACCCAATTTCCTTTCAGTATTTTGCTGCAATTGGCAGAAACAAGCATATTTGCTCATTCGGCTTGAAAATGCTTTTAAGCGCATAAAAACTTACACCCTTGATTTCTGGATAAATAAAAGCTGTTGCAATGATATTTCCATGCTGAACTGAGTTGTTCTGCGTCAAATATGAAGGCAAACCCACTTTCCTTTCAGTATTTTGCTGCAATTGGAAGATATCAGCTCATTTGGCCTGAAAATGCTTTTAAGCGCATAAAAACTTACACTCTTGATTTCTGGCTAAATAAAAGCTGTTGCAATGATATTTCCATGCTGAACTGAGTTGTTCTGGGTCAAATATGAAGGCAAACCCACTTTCCTTTCAGTATTTTGCTGCAATTCGCAGAAACAAGCATATTTGCTCATTCGGCCTGAAAATGCTTTTAAGCGCATAAAAACTTACACTCTTGATTTCTGGCTAAATAAAAGCTGTTGCAATGATATTTCCATGCTGAAATGAGTTGTTCTGGGTCAAATATGAAGGCAAACCCACTTTCCTTTCAGTATTTTGCTGCAATTGGCAGAAACAAGCATATTTGCTCATTCGGCCTGAAAATGCTTTTAAACGCATAAAAACTTACACTCTTGATTTCTGGCTAAATAAAAGCTGTTGCAATGATATTTCCATGCTGAAATGAGTTGTTCTGGGTCAAATATGAAGGCAAACCCACTTTCCTTTCAGTATATTGCTGCAATTGGAAGATATCAGCTCATTTGGCCTGAAAATGCTTTTAAGCGCATAAAAACTTACACTCTTGATTTCTGGCTAAATAAAAGCTGTTGCAATGATATTTCCATGCTGAACTGAGTTGTTCTGGGTCAAAAATGAAGGCAAACCCACTTTCCTTTCAGTATTTTGCTGCAATTGGCAGAAACAAGCATATTTGCTCATTCGGCCTGAAAATGCTTTTAAACGCATAAAAACTTACACTCTTGATTTCTGGCTAAATAAAAGCTGTTGCAATGATATTTCCATGCTGAAATGAGTTGTTCTGGGTCAAATATGAAGGCAAACCCACTTTCCTTTCAGTATTTTGCTGCAATTGGAAGATATCAGCTCATTTGGCCTGAAAATGCTTTTAAGCGCATAAAAACTTACACTCTTGATTTCTGGCTAAATAAAAGCTGTTGCAATGATATTTCCATGCTGAACTGAGTTGTTCTGGGTCAAATATGAAGGCAAACCCACTTTCTTTTCAGTATTTTGCTGCAATTGGCAGAAACAAGCAAATTTGCTCATTCGGCCTGAAAATGCTTTTAAACGCATAAAAACTTACACTCTTGATTTCTGGCTAAATAAAAGCTGTTGCAATGATATTTCCATGCTGAACTGAGTTGTTCTGGGTCAAATATGAAGGCAAACCCACTTTCCTTTCAGTATTTTGCTGCAATTGGCAGAAACAAGCATATTTGCTCATTCGGCCTGAAAATGCTTTTAAGCGCATAAAAACTTACACTCTTGATTTCTGGCTAAATAAAAGCTGTTGCAATGATATTTCCATGCTGAACTGAGTTGTTCTGGGTCAAATATGAAGGCAAACCCACTTTCCTTTCAGAATTTTGCTGCAATTGGAAGATATCAGCTCATTCGGCCTGAAAATGCTTTTAAGCGCATAAAAACTTACACTCTTGATTTCTTGCTAAAAAAAAGCTGTTGCAATGATATTTCCATGCTGAACTGAGTTGTTCTGGGTCAAATATGAAGGCAAACCCACTTTCCTTTCAGTATTTTGCTGCAATTGGAAGATATCAGCTCATTTGGCCTGAAAATGCTTTTAAGCGCATAAAAACTTACACTCTTGATTTCTGGCTAAATAAAAGCTGTTGCAATGATATTTCCATGCTGAACTGAGTTGTTCTGGGTCAAATATGAAGGCAAACCCACTTTCCTTTCAGTATTTTGCTGCAATTGGCAGAAACAAGCATATTTGCTCATTTGGCCTGAAAATGCTTTTAAGCGCATAAAAACTTACACTCTTGATTTCTGGCTAAATAAAAGCTGTTGCAATGATATTTCCATGCTGAACTGAGTTGTTCTGGGTCAAATATGAAGGCAAACCCACTTTCCTTTCAGTATTTTGCTGCAATTGGCAGAAACAAGCATATTTGCTCATTCGGCCTGAAAATGCTTTTAAGCGCATAAAAACTTACACTCTTGATTTCTGGCTAAATAAAAGCTGTTGCAATGATATTTCCATGCTGAAATGAGTTGTTCTGGGTCAAATATGAAGGCAAACCCACTTTCCTTTCAGTATTTTGCTGCAATTGGCAGAAACAAGCATATTTGCTCATTCGGCCTGAAAATGCTTTTAAGCGCATAAAAACTTACACTCTTGATTTCTGGCTAAATAAAAGCTGTTGCAATGATATTTCCATGCTGAACTGAGTTGTTCTGGGTCAAATATGAAGGCAAACCCAATTTCCTTTCAGTATTTTGCTGCAATTGGCAGAAACAAGCATATTTGCTCATTCGGCTTGAAAATGCTTTTAAGCGCATAAAAACTTACACCCTTGATTTCTGGATAAATAAAAGCTGTTGCAATGATATTTCCATGCTGAACTGAGTTGTTCTGGGTCAAATATGAAGGCAAACCCACTTTCCTTTCAGTATTTTGCTGCAATTGGAAGATATCAGCTCATTTGGCCTGAAAATGCTTTTAAGCGCATAAAAACTTACACTCTTGATTTCTGGCTAAATAAAAGCTGTTGCAATGATATTTCCATGCTGAACTGAGTTGTTCTGGGTCAAATATGAAGGCAAACCCACTTTCTTTTCAGTATTTTGCTGCAATTGGCAGAAACAAGCAAATTTGCTCATTCGGCCTGAAAATGCTTTTAAACGCATAAAAACTTACACTCTTGATTTCTGGCTAAATAAAAGCTGTTGCAATGATATTTCCATGCTGAACTGAGTTGTTCTGGGTCAAATATGAAGGCAAACCCACTTTCCTTTCAGTATTTTGCTGCAATTGGCAGAAACAAGCATATTTGCTAATTCGGCCTGAAAATGCTTTTAAGCGCATAAAAACTTACACTCTTGATTTCTGGCTAAATAAAAGCTGTTGCAATGATATTTCCATGCTGAACTGAGTTGTTCTGGGTTATATATGAAGGCAAACCCACTTTCCTTTCAGTATTTTGCTGCAATTGGCAGAAACAAGCATATTTGCTCATTCGGCCTGAAAATGCTTTTAAGCGCATAAAAACTTACACTCATGATTTCTGGCTAAATAAAAGCTGTTGCAATGATATTTCCATGCTGAACTGAGTTGTTTTGGGTCAAATATGAAGGCAAACCCAATTTCCTTTCAGTATTTTGCTGCAATTGGCAGAAACAAGCATATTTGCTCATTCGGCCTGAAAATGCTTTTAAGCGCATAAAAACTTACACCCTTGATTTCTGGATAAATAAAAGCTGTTGCAATGATATTTCCATGCTGAACTGAGTTGTTCTGGGTCAAATATGAAGGCAAACCCACTTTCCTTTCAGAATTTTGCTGCAATTGGAAGATATCAGCTCATTCGGCCTGAAAATGCTTTTAAGCGCATAAAAACTTACACTCTTGATTTCTTGCTAAAAAAAAGCTGTTGCAATGATATTTCCATGCTGAACTGAGTTGTTCTGGGTCAAATATGAAGGCAAACCCACTTTCCTTTCAGTATTTTGCTGCAATTGGAAGATATCAGCTCATTTGGCCTGAAAATGCTTTTAAGCGCATAAAAACTTACACTCTTGATTTCTGGCTAAATAAAAGCTGTTGCAATGATATTTCCATGCTGAACTGAGTTGTTCTGGGTCAAATATGAAGGCAAACCCACTTTCCTTTCAGTATTTTGCTGCAATTGGCAGAAACAAGCATATTTGCTCATTCGGCCTGAAAATGCTTTTAAGCGCATAAAAACTTACACTCTTGATTTCTGGCTAAATAAAAGCTGTTGCAATGATATTTCCATGCTGAACTGAGTTGTTCTGGGTCAAATATGAAGGCAAACCCACTTTCCTTTCAGTATTTTGCTGCAATTGGCAGAAACAAGCATATTTGCTCATTCGGCCTGAAAATGCTTTTAAGCGCATAAAAACTTACACTCTTGATTTCTGGCTAAATAAAAGCTGTTGCAATGATATTTCCATGCTGAACTGAGTTGTTCTGGGTCAAATATGAAGGCAAACCCACTTTCCTTTCAGTATTTTGCTGCAATTGGCAGAAACAAGCATATTTGCTCATTCGGCCTGAAAATGCTTTTAAGCGCATAAAAACTTACACTCTTGATTTCTGGCTAAATAAAAGCTGTTGCAATGATATTTCCATGCTGAACTGAGTTGTTCTGGGTCAAATATGAAGGCAAACCCACTTTCTTTTCAGTATTTTGCTGCAATTGGCAGAAACAAGCATATTTGCTCATTCGGCCTGAAAATGCTTTTAAACGCATAAAAACTTACACTCTTGATTTCTGGCTAAATAAAAGCTGTTGCAATGATATTTCCATGCTGAACTGAGTTGTTCTGGGTCAAATATGAAAGAAAACCCACTTTCCTTTCAGTATTTTGCTGCAATTGGAAGATATCAGCTCATTTGGCCTGAAAATGCTTTTAAGCGCATAAAAACTTACACTCTTGATTTCTGGCTAAATAAAAGCTGTTGCAATGATATTTCCATGCTGAACTGAGTTGTTCTGGGTCAAATATGAAGGCAAACCCACTTTCCTTTCAGTATTTTGCTGCAATTGGCAGAAACAAGCATATTTGCTCATTTGGCCTGAAAATGCTTTTAAGCGCATAAAAACTTACACTCTTGATTTCTGGCTAAATAAAAGCTGTTGCAATGATATTTCCATGCTGAACTGAGTTGTTCTGGGTCAAATATGAAGGCAAACCCACTTTCCTTTCAGTATTTTGCTGCAATTGGAAGATATCAGCTCATTTGGCCTGAAAATGCTTTTAAGCGCATAAAAACTTACACTCTTGATTTCTGGCTAAATAAAAGCTGTTGCAATGATATTTCCATGCTGAACTGAGTTGTTCTGGGTCAAATATGAAGGCAAACCCACTTTCCTTTCAGTATTTTGCTGCAATTCGTAGAAACAAGCATATTTGCTCATTCGGCCTGAAAATGCTTTTAAGCGCATAAAAACTTACACTCTTGATTTCTGGCTAAATAAAAGCTGTTGCAAAATATTTCCATGCTGAACTGAGTTGTTCTGGGTCAAATATGAAGGCAAACCCACTTTCTTTTCAGTATTTTGCTGCAATTGGCAGAAACAAGCATATTTGCTCATTCGGCCTGAAAATGCTTTTAAACGCATAAAAACTTACACTCTTGATTTCTGGCTAAATAAAAGCTGTTGCAATGATATTTCCATGCTGAACTGAGTTGTTCTGGGTCAAATATGAAAGAAAACCCACTTTCCTTTCAGTATTTTGCTGCAATTGGAAGATATCAGCTCATTTGGCCTGAAAATGCTTTTAAGCGCATAAAAACTTACACTCTTGATTTCTGGCTAAATAAAAGCTGTTGCAATGATATTTCCATGCTGAACTGAGTTGTTCTGGGTCAAATATGAAGGAAAACCCACTTTCCTTTCAGTATTTTGCTGCAATTGGCAGAAACAAGCATATTTGCTCATTCGGCCTGAAAATGCTTTTAAGCGCATAAAAACTTACACTCTTGATTTCTGGCTAAATAAAAGCTGTTGTAATGATATTTCCATGCTGAACTGAGTTGTTCTGGGTCAAATATGAAGGCAAATCCACTTTCCTTTCAGAATTTTGCTGCAATTGGAAGATATCAGCTCATTCGGCCTGAAAATGCTTTTAAGCGCATAAAAACTTACACTCTTGATTTCCTGCTAAAAAAAAGCTGTTGCAATGATATTTCCATGCTGAACTGAGTTGTTCTGGGTCAAATATGAAGGCAAACCCACTTTCCTTTCAGTATTTTGCTGCAATTCGCAGAAACAAGCATATTTGCTCATTTGGCCTGAAAATGCTTTTAAGCGCATAAAACCTTACACTCTTGATTTCTGGCTAAATAAAAGCTGTTGCAATGATATTTCCATGCTGAACTGAGTTGTTCTGGGTCAAATATGAAGGCAAACCCACTTTCTTTTCAGTATTTTGCTGCAATTGGCAGAAACAAGCATATTTGCTCATTCGGCCTGAAAATGCTTTTAAACGCATAAAAACTTACACTCTTGATTTCTGGCTAAATAAAAGCTGTTGCAATGATATTTCCATGCTGAAATGAGTTGTTCTGGGTCAAATATGAAAGAAAACCCACTTTCCTTTCAGTATTTTGCTGCAATTGGAAGATATCAGCTCATTTGGCCTGAAAATCCTTTTAAGCGCATAAAAACTTACACTCTTGATTTCTGGCTAAATAAAAGCTGTTGCAATGATATTTCCATGCTGAACTGAGTTGTTCTGGGTCAAATATGAAGGAAAACCCACTTTCCTTTCAGTATTTTGCTGCAATTGGCAGAAACAAGCATATTTGCTCATTCGGCCTGAAAATGCTTTTAAGCGCATAAAAACTTACACTCTTGATTTCTGGCTAAATAAAAGCTGTTGCAATGATATTTCCATGCTGAACTGAGTTGTTCTGGGTCAAATATGAAGGCAAATCCACTTTCCTTTCAGAATTTTGCTGCAATTGGAAGATATCAGCTCATGCGGCCTGAAAATGCTTTTAAGCGCATAAAAACTTACACTCTTGATTTCCTGCTAAAAAAAAGCTGTTGCAATGATATTTCCATGCTGAACTGAGTTGTTCTGGGTCAAATATGAAGGCAAACCCACTTTCCTTTCAGTATTTTGCTGCAATTGGCAGAAACAAGTATATTTGCTCATTCGGCCTGAAAATGCTTTTAAACGCATAAAAACTTACACTCTTGATTTCTGGCTAAATAAAAGCTGTTGCAATGATATTTCCATGCTGAAATGAGTTGTTCTGGGTCAAATATGAAGGCAAACCCACTTTCCTTTCAGTATATTGCTGCAATTGGAAGATATCAGCTCATTTGGCCTGAAAATGCTTTTAAGCGCATAAAAACTTACACTCTTGATTTCTGGCTAAATAAAAGCTGTTGCAATGATATTTCCATGCTGACCTGAGTTGTTCTGGGTCAAAAATGAAGGCAAACCCACTTTCCTTTCAGTATTTTGCTGCAATTGGCAGAAACAAGCATATTTGCTCATTCGGCCTGAAAATGCTTTTAAGCGCATAAAAACTTACACTCTTGATTTCTGGCTAAATAAAAGCTGTTGCAATGATATTTCCATGCTGAACTGAGTTGTTCTGGGTCAAATATGAAGGCAAACCCAATTTCCTTTCAGTATTTTGCTGCAATTGGCAGAAACAAGCATATTTGCTCATTCGGCTTGAAAATGCTTTTAAGCGCATAAAAACTTACACCCTTGATTTCTGGATAAATAAAAGCTGTTGCAATGATATTTCCATGCTGAACTGAGTTGTTCTGGGTCAAATATGAAGGCAAACCCACTTTCCTTTCAGTATTTTGCTGCAATTGGAAGATATCAGCTCATTTGGCCTGAAAATGCTTTTAAGCGCATAAAAACTTACACTCTTGATTTCTGGCTAAATAAAAGCTGTTGCAATGATATTTCCATGCTGAACTGAGTTGTTCTGGGTCAAATATGAAGGCAAACCCACTTTCCTTTCAGTATTTTGCTGCAATTCGCAGAAACAAGCATATTTGCTCATTCGGCCTGAAAATGCTTTTAAGCGCATAAAAACGTACACTCTTGATTTCTGGCTAAATAAAAGCTGTTGCAATGATATTTCCATGCTGAACTGAGTTGTTCTGGGTCAAATATGAAGGCAAACCCACTTTCCTTTCAGTATTTTGCTGCAATTGGAAGATATCAGCTCATTTGGCCTGAAAATGCTTTTAAGCGCATAAAAACTTACACTCTTGATTTCTGGCTAAATAAAAGCTGTTGCAATGATATTTCCATGCTGAACTGAGTTGTTCTGGGTCAAATATGAAGGCAAACCCACTTTCTTTTCAGTATTTTGCTGCAATTGGCAGAAACAAGCAAATTTGCTCATTCGGCCTGAAAATGCTTTTAAACGCATAAAAACTTACACTCTTGATTTCTGGCTAAATAAAAGCTGTTGCAATGATATTTCCATGCTGAACTGAGTTGTTCTGGGTCAAATATGAAGGCAAACCCACTTTCCTTTCAGTATTTTGCTGCAATTGGCAGAAACAAGCATATTTGCTCATTCGGCCTGAAAATGCTTTTAAGCGCATAAAAACTTACACTCTTGATTTCTGGCTAAATAAAAGCTGTTGCAATGATATTTCCATGCTGAACTGAGTTGTTCTGGGTCAAATATGAAGGCAAACCCACTTTCCTTTCAGTATTTTGCTGCAATTGGCAGAAACAAGCATATTTGCTCATTCGGCCTGAAAATGCTTTTAAGCGCATAAAAACTTACACTCTTGATTTCTGGCTAAATAAAAGCTGTTGCAATGATATTTCCATGCTGAACTGAGTTGTTCTGGGTCAAATATGAAGGCAAACCCACTTTCCTTTCAGTATTTTGCTGCAATTGGCAGAAACAAGCATATTTGCTCATTCGGCCTGAAAATGCTTTTAAGCGCATAAAAACTTACACTCATGATTTCTGGCTAAATAAAAGCTGTTGCAATGATATTTCCATGCTGAACTGAGTTGTTCTGGGTCAAATATGAAGGCAAACCCACTTTCCTTTCAGTATTTTGCTGCAATTCGTAGAAACAAGCATATTTGCTCATTCGGCCTGAAAATGCTTTTAAGCGCATAAAAACTTACACTCTTGATTTCTGGCTAAATAAAAGCTGTTGCAAAATATTTCCATGCTGAACTGAGTTGTTCTGGGTCAAATATGAAGGCAAACCCACTTTCTTTTCAGTATTTTGCTGCAATTGGCAGAAACAAGCATATTTGCTCATTCGGCCTGAAAATGCTTTTAAACGCATAAAAACTTACACTCTTGATTTCTGGCTAAATAAAAGCTGTTGCAATGATATTTCCATGCTGAACTGAGTTGTTCTGGGTCAAATATGAAAGAAAACCCACTTTCCTTTCAGTATTTTGCTGCAATTGGAAGATATCAGCTCATTTGGCCTGAAAATGCTTTTAAGCGCATAAAAACTTACACTCTTGATTTCTGGCTAAATAAAAGCTGTTGCAATGATATTTCCATGCTGAACTGAGTTGTTCTGGGTCAAATATGAAGGAAAACCCACTTTCCTTTCAGTATTTTGCTGCAATTGGCAGAAACAAGCATATTTGCTCATTCGGCCTGAAAATGCTTTTAAGCGCATAAAAACTTACACTCTTGATTTCTGGCTAAATAAAAGCTGTTGCAATGATATTTCCATGCTGAACTGAGTTGTTCTGGGTCAAATATGAAGGCAAATCCACTTTCCTTTCAGAATTTTGCTGCAATTGGAAGATATCAGCTCATTCGGCCTGAAAATGCTTTTAAGCGCATAAAAACTTACACTCTTGATTTCCTGCTAAAAAAAAGCTGTTGCAATGATATTTCCATGCTGAACTGAGTTGTTCTGGGTCAAATATGAAGGCAAACCCACTTTCCTTTCAGTATTTTGCTGCAATTCGCAGAAACAAGCATATTTGCTCATTCGGCCTGAAAATGCTTTTAAGCGCATAAAAACTTACACTCTTGATTTCTGGCTAAATAAAAGCTGTTGCAATGATATTTCCATGCTGAACTGAGTTGTTCTGGGTCAAATATGAAGGCAAACCCACTTTCTTTTCAGTATTTTGCTGCAATTGGCAGAAACAAGCATATTTGCTCATTCGGCCTGAAAATGCTTTTAAACGCATAAAAACTTACACTCTTGATTTCTGGCTAAATAAAAGCTGTTGCAATGATATTTCCATGCTGAAATGAGTTGTTCTGGGTCAAATATGAAAGAAAACCCACTTTCCTTTCAGTATTTTGCTGCAATTGGAAGATATCAGCTCATTTGGCCTGAAAATGCTTTTAAGCGCATAAAAACTTACACTCTTGATTTCTGGCTAAATAAAAGCTGTTGCAATGATATTTCCATGCTGAACTGAGTTGTTCTGGGTCAAATATGAAGGAAAACCCACTTTCCTTTCAGTATTTTGCTGCAATTGGCAGAAACAAGCATATTTGCTCATTCGGCCTGAAAATGCTTTTAAGCGCATAAAAACTTACACTCTTGATTTCTGGCTAAATAAAAGCTGTTGCAATGATATTTCCATGCTGAACTGAGTTGTTCTGGGTCAAATATGAAGGCAAATCCACTTTCCTTTCAGAATTTTGCTGCAATTGGAAGATATCAGCTCATGCGGCCTGAAAATGCTTTTAAGCGCATAAAAACTTACACTCTTGATTTCCTGCTAAAAAAAAGCTGTTGCAATGATATTTCCATGCTGAACTGAGTTGTTCTGGGTCAAATATGAAGGCAAACCCACTTTCCTTTCAGTATTTTGCTGCAATTGGCAGAAACAAGTATATTTGCTCATTCGGCCTGAAAATGCTTTTAAACGCATAAAAACTTACACTCTTGATTTCTGGCTAAATAAAAGCTGTTGCAATGATATTTCCATGCTGAAATGAGTTGTTCTGGGTCAAATATGAAGGCAAACCCACTTTCCTTTCAGTATATTGCTGCAATTGGAAGATATCAGCTCATTTGGCCTGAAAATGCTTTTAAGCGCATAAAAACTTACACTCTTGATTTCTGGCTAAATAAAAGCTGTTGCAATGATATTTCCATGCTGACCTGAGTTGTTCTGGGTCAAAAATGAAGGCAAACCCACTTTCCTTTCAGTATTTTGCTGCAATTGGCAGAAACAAGCATATTTGCTCATTCGGCCTGAAAATGCTTTTAAGCGCATAAAAACTTACACTCTTGATTTCTGGCTAAATAAAAGCTGTTGCAATGATATTTCCATGCTGAACTGAGTTGTTCTGGGTCAAATATGAAGGCAAACCCAATTTCCTTTCAGTATTTTGCTGCAATTGGCAGAAACAAGCATATTTGCTCATTCGGCTTGAAAATGCTTTTAAGCGCATAAAAACTTACACCCTTGATTTCTGGATAAATAAAAGCTGTTGCAATGATATTTCCATGCTGAACTGAGTTGTTCTGGGTCAAATATGAAGGCAAACCCACTTTCCTTTCAGTATTTTGCTGCAATTGGAAGATATCAGCTCATTTGGCCTGAAAATGCTTTTAAGCGCATAAAAACTTACACTCTTGATTTCTGGCTAAATAAAAGCTGTTGCAATGATATTTCCATGCTGAACTGAGTTGTTCTGGGTCAAATATGAAGGCAAACCCACTTTCCTTTCAGTATTTTGCTGCAATTCGCAGAAACAAGCATATTTGCTCATTCGGCCTGAAAATGCTTTTAAGCGCATAAAAACGTACACTCTTGATTTCTGGCTAAATAAAAGCTGTTGCAATGATATTTCGATGCTGAAATGAGTTGTTCTGGGTCAAATATGAAGGCAAACCCACTTTCCTTTCAGTATTTTGCTGCAATTGGAAGATATCAGCTCATTTGGCCTGAAAATGCTTTTAAGCGCATAAAAACTTACACTCTTGATTTCTGGCTAAATAAAAGCTGTTGCAATGATATTTCCATGCTGAACTGAGTTGTTCTGGGTCAAATATGAAGGCAAACCCACTTTCTTTTCAGTATTTTGCTGCAATTGGCAGAAACAAGCAAATTTGCTCATTCGGCCTGAAAATGCTTTTAAACGCATAAAAACTTACACTCTTGATTTCTGGCTAAATAAAAGCTGTTGCAATGATATTTCCATGCTGAACTGAGTTGTTCTGGGTCAAATATGAAGGCAAACCCACTTTCCTTTCAGTATTTTGCTGCAATTGGCAGAAACAAGCATATTTGCTCATTCGGCCTGAAAATGCTTTTAAGCGCATAAAAACTTACACTCTTGATTTCTGGCTAAATAAAAGCTGTTGCAATGATATTTCCATGCTGAACTGAGTTGTTCTGGGTCAAATATGAAGGCAAACCCACTTTCCTTTCAGTATTTTGCTGCAATTGGCAGAAACAAGCATATTTGCTCATTCGGCCTGAAAATGCTTTTAAGCGCATAAAAACTTACACTCTTGATTTCTGGCTAAATAAAAGCTGTTGCAATGATATTTCCATGCTGAACTGAGTTGTTCTGGGTCAAATATGAAGGCAAACCCACTTTCCTTTCAGTATTTTGCTGCAATTGGCAGAAACAAGCATATTTGCTCATTCGGCCTGAAAATGCTTTTAAGCGCATAAAAACTTACACTCATGATTTCTGGCTAAATAAAAGCTGTTGCAATGATATTTCCATGCTGAACTGAGTTGTTCTGGGTCAAATATGAAGGCAAACCCACTTTCCTTTCAGAATTTTGCTGCAATTGGAAGATATCAGCTCATTCGGCCTGAAAATGCTTTTAAGCGCATAAAAACTTACACTCTTGATTTCTTGCTAAAAAAAAGCTGTTGCAATGATATTTCCATGCTGAACTGAGTTGTTCTGGGTCAAATATGAAGGCAAACCCACTTTCCTTTCAGTATTTTGCTGCAATTGGAAGATATCAGCTCATTTGGCCTGAAAATGCTTTTAAGCGCATAAAAACTTACACTCTTGATTTCTGGCTAAATAAAAGCTGTTGCAATGATATTTCCATGCTGAACTGAGTTGTTCTGGGTCAAATATGAAGGCAAACCCACTTTCCTTTCAGTATTTTGCTGCAATTGGCAGAAACAAGCATATTTGCTCATTTGGCCTGAAAATGCTTTTAAGCGCATAAAAACTTACACTCTTGATTTCTGGCTAAATAAAAGCTGTTGCAATGATATTTCCATGCTGAACTGAGTTGTTCTGGGTCAAATATGAAGGCAAACCCACTTTCCTTTCAGTATTTTGCTGCAATTGGAAGATATCAGCTCATTTGGCCTGAAAATGCTTTTAAGCGCATAAAAACTTACACTCTTGATTTCTGGCTAAATAAAAGCTGTTGCAATGATATTTCCATGCTGAACTGAGTTGTTCTGGGTCAAATATGAAGGCAAACCCACTTTCCTTTCAGTATTTTGCTGCAATTGGCAGAAACAAGCATATTTGCTCATTCGGCCTGAAAATGCTTTTAAGCGCATAAAAACTTACACTCTTGATTTCTGGCTAAATAAAAGCTGTTGCAATGATATTTCCATGCTGAACTGAGTTGTTCTGGGTCAAATATGAAGGCAAACCCACTTTCTTTTCAGTATTTTGCTGCAATTGGCAGAAACAAGCATATTTGCTCATTCGGCCTGAAAATGCTTTTAAACGCATAAAAACTTACACTCTTGATTTCTGGCTAAATAAAAGCTGTTGCAATGATATTTCCATGCTGAACTGAGTTGTTCTGGGTCAAATATGAAAGAAAACCCACTTTCCTTTCAGTATTTTGCTGCAATTGGAAGATATCAGCTCATTTGGCCTGAAAATGCTTTTAAGCGCATAAAAACTTACACTCTTGATTTCTGGCTAAATAAAAGCTGTTGCAATGATATTTCCATGCTGAACTGAGTTGTTCTGGGTCAAATATGAAGGCAAACCCACTTTCCTTTAAGTATTTTGCTGCAATTGGCAGAAACAAGCATATTTGCTCATTCGGCCTGAAAATGCTTTTAAGCGCATAAAAACTTACACTCTTGATTTCTGGCTAAATAAAAGCTGTTGCAATGATATTTCCATGCTGAACTGAGTTGTTCTGGGTCAAATATGAAGGCAAACCCACTTTCCTTTCAGTATTTTGCTGCAATTGGCAGAAACAAGCATATTTGCTCATTCGGCCTGAAAATGCTTTTAAGCGCATAAAAACTTACACTCTTGATTTCTGGCTAAATAAAAGCTGTTGCAATGATATTTCCATGCTGAACTGAGTTGTTCTGGGTCAAATATGAAGGCAAACCCACTTTCCTTTCAGTATTTTGCTGCAATTGGCAGAAACAAGCATATTTGCTCATTCGGCCTGAAAATGCTTTTAAGCGCATAAAAACTTACACTCTTGATTTCTGGCTAAATAAAAGCTGTTGCAATGATATTTCCATGCTGAACTGAGTTGTTCTGGGTCAAATATGAAGGCAAACCCACTTTCCTTTCAGTATTTTGCTGCAATTGGAAGATATCAGCTCATTTGGCCTGAAAATGCTTTTAAGCGCATAAAAACTTACACTCTTGATTTCTGGCTAAATAAAAGCTGTTGCAATGATATTTCCATGCTGAACTGAGTTGTTCTGGGTCAAATATGAAGGCAAACCCACTTTCCTTTCAGTATTTTGCTGCAATTGGCAGAAACAAGCATATTTGCTCATTCGGCCTGAAAATGCTTTTAAGCGCATAAAAACTTACACTCTTGATTTCTGGCTAAATAAAAGCTGTTGCAATGATATTTCCATGCTGAACTGAGTTGTTCTGGGTCAAATATGAAGGCAAACCCACTTTCCTTTCAGTATTTTGCTGCAATTGGCAGAAACAAGCATATTTGCTCATTCGGCCTGAAAATGCTTTTAAGCGCATAAAAACTTACACTCTTGATTTCTGGCTAAATAAAAGCTGTTGCAATGATATTTCCATGCTGAACTGAGTTGTTCTGGATCAAATATGAAGGCAAACCCACTTTCCTTTCAGTATTTTGCTGCAATTGGCAGAAACAAGCATATTTGCTCATTCGGCCTGAAAATGCTTTTAAACGCATAAAAACTTACACTCTTGATTTCTGGCTAAATAAAAGCTGTTGCAATGATATTTCCATGCTGAACTGAGTTGTTCTGGGTCAAATATGAAGGCAAACCCACTTTCCTTTCAGTATTTTGCTGCAATTGGCAGAAACAAGCATATTTGCTCATTCGGCCTGAAAATGCTTTTAAGCGCATAAAAACTTACACTCTTGATTTCTGGCTAAATAAAAGCTGTTGCAATGATATTTCCATGCTGAACTGAGTTGTTCTGGGTCAAATATGAAGGAAAACCCACTTTCCTTTCAGTATTTTGCTGCAATTGGCAGAAACAAGCATATTTGCTCATTCGGCCTGAAAATGCTTTTAAGCGCATAAAAACTTACACTCTTGATTTCTGGCTAAATAAAAGCTGTTGCAATGATATTTCCATGCTGAACTGAGTTGTTCTGGGTCAAATATGAAGGAAAACCCACTTTCCTTTCAGTATTTTGCTGCAATTGGCAGAAACAAGCATATTTGCTCATTCGGCCTGAAAATGCTTTTAAGCGCATAAAAACTTACACTCTTGATTTCTGGCTAAATAAAAGCTGTTGCAATGATATTTCCATGCTGAACTGAGTTGTTCTGGGTCAAATATGAAGGCAAACCCACTTTCCTTTCAGTATTTTGCTGCAATTGGCAGAAACAAGCATATTTGCTCATTCGGCCTGAAAATGCTTTTAAGCGCATAAAAACTTACACTCTTGATTTCTGGCTAAATAAAAGCTGTTGCAATGATATTTCCATGCTGAACTGAGTTGTTCTGGGTCAAATATGAAGGCAAATCCACTTTCCTTTCAGAATTTTGCTGCAATTGGAAGATATCAGCTCATTCGGCCTGAAAATGCTTTTAAGCGCATAAAAACTTACACTCTTGATTTCTTGCTAAAAAAAAGCTGTTGCAATGATATTTCCATGCTGAACTGAGTTGTTCTGGGTCAAATATGAAGGCAAACCCACTTTCCTTTCAGTATTTTGCTGCAATTGGAAGATATCAGCTCATTTGGCCTGAAAATGCTTTTAAGCGCATAAAAACTTACACTCTTGATTTCTGACTAAATAAAAGCTGTTGCAATGATATTTTCATGCTGAACTGAGTAGTTCTGGGTCAAATATGAAGGAAAACCCACTTTCCTTTCAGTATTTTGCTGCAATTGGCAGAAACAAGCATATTTGCTCATTCGGCCTGAAAATGCTTTTAAGCGCATAAAAACTTACACTCTTGATTTCTGGCTAAATAAAAGCTGTTGCAATGATATTTCCATGCTGAACTGAGTTGTTCTGGGTCAAATATGAAGGCAAACCCACTTTCCTTTCAGTATTTTGCTGCAATTGGCAGAAACAAGCATATTTGCTCATTCGGCCTGAAAATGCTTTTAAGCGCATAAAAACTTACACTCTTGATTTCTGGCTAAATAAAAGCTGTTGCAATGATATTTCCATGCTGAACTGAGTTGTTCTGGGTCAAATATGAAGGCAAACCCACTTTCCTTTCAGTATTTTGCTGCAATTCGCAGAAACAAGCATATTTGCTCATTCGGCCTGAAAATGCTTTTAAGCGCATAAAAACTTACACTCTTGATTTCTGGCTAAATAAAAGCTGTTGCAATGATATTTCCATGCTGAAATGAGTTGTTCTGGGTCAAATATGAAGGCAAACCCACTTTCCTTTCAGTATTTTGCTGCAATTGGAAGATATCAGCTCATTTGGCCTGAAAATGCTTTTAAGCGCATAAAAACTTACACTCTTGATTTCTGGCTAAATAAAAGCTGTTGCAATGATATTTCCATGCTGAACTGAGTTGTTCTGGGTCAAATATGAAGGCAAACCCACTTTCTTTTCAGTATTTTGCTGCAATTGGCAGAAACAAGCAAATTTGCTCATTCGGCCTGAAAATGCTTTTAAACGCATAAAAACTTACACTCTTGATTTCTGGCTAAATAAAAGCTGTTGCAATGATATTTCCATGCTGAACTGAGTTGTTCTGGGTCAAATATGAAGGCAAACCCACTTTCCTTTCAGTATTTTGCTGCAATTGGCAGAAACAAGCATATTTGCTCATTCGGCCTGAAAATGCTTTTAAGCGCATAAAAACTTACACGCTTGATTTCTGGCTAAATAAAAGCTGTTGCAATGATATTTCCATGCTGAACTGAGTTGTTCTGGGTCAAATATGAAGGCAAACCCACTTTCCTTTCAGTATTTTGCTGCAATTGGCAGAAACAAGCATATTTGCTCATTCGGCCTGAAAATGCTTTTAAGCGCATAAAAACTTACACTCTTGATTTCTGGCTAAATAAAAGCTGTTGCAATGATATTTCCATGCTGAACTGAGTTGTTCTGGGTCAAATATGAAGGCAAACCCACTTTCCTTTCAGTATTTTGCTGCAATTGGCAGAAACAAGCATATTTGCTCATTCGGCCTGAAAATGCTTTTAAGCGCATAAAAACTTACACTCATGATTTCTGGCTAAATAAAAGCTGTTGCAATGATATTTCCATGCTGAACTGAGTTCTTTTGGGTCAAATATGAAGGCAAACCCAATTTCCTTTCAGTATTTTGCTGCAATTGGCAGAAACAAGCATATTTGCTCATTCGGCCTGAAAATGCTTTTAAGCGCATAAAAACTTACACCCTTGATTTCTGGATAAATAAAAGCTGTTGCAATGATATTTCCATGCTGAACTGAGTTGTTCTGGGTCAAATATGAAGGCAAACCCACTTTCCTTTCAGAATTTTGCTGCAATTGGAAGATATCAGCTCATTCGGCCTGAAAATGCTTTTAAGCGCATAAAAACTTACACTCTTGATTTCTTGCTAAAAAAAAGCTGATGCAATGATATTTCCATGCTGAACTGAGTTGTTCTGGGTCAAATATGAAGGCAAACCCACTTTCCTTTCAGTATTTTGCTGCAATTGGAAGATATCAGCTCATTTGGCCTGAAAATGCTTTTAAGCGCATAAAAACTTACACTCTTGATTTCTGGCTAAATAAAAGCTGTTGCAATGATATTTCCATGCTGAACTGAGTTGGTCTGGGTCAAATATGAAGGCAAACCCACTTTCCTTTCAGTATTTTGCTGCATTTGGTAGAAATCAGCTCATTCGGCCTGAAAATGCTTTTAAGCGCATAAAAACTTACACTCTTGATTTCTGGCTAAATAAAAGCTGTTGCAATGATATTTCCATGCTGAACTGAGTTGTTCTGGGTCAAATATGAAGGCAAACCCACTTTCCTTTCAGTATTTTGCTGCAATTGGCAGAAACAAGCATATTTGCTCATTCGGCCTGAAAATGCTTTTAAGCGCATAAAAACTTACACTCTTGATTTCTGGCTAATTAAAAGCTGTTGCAATGATATTTCCATGCTGAACTGAGTTGTTCTGGGTCAAATATGAAGGCAAACCCACTTTCCTTTCAGTATTTTGCTGCAATTGGCAGAAACAAGCATATTTGCTCATTCGGCCTGAAAATGCTTTTAAGCGCATAAAAACTTACACTCTTGATTTCTGGCTAAATAAAAGCTGTTGCAATGATATTTCCATGCTGAACTGAGTTGTTCTGGGTCAAATATGAAGGCAAACCCACTTTCCTTTCAGTATTTTGCTGCAATTGGCAGAAACAAGCATATTTGCTCATTCGGCCTGAAAATGCTTTTAAGCGCATAAAAACTTACACTCATGATTTCTGGCTAAATAAAAGCTGTTGCAATGATATTTCCATGCTGAACTGAGTTGTTTTGGGTCAAATATGAAGGCAAACCCAATTTCCTTTCAGTATTTTGCTGCAATTGGCAGAAACAAGCATATTTGCTCATTCGGCCTGAAAATGCTTTTAAGCGCATAAAAACTTACACCCTTGATTTCTGGATAAATAAAAGCTGTTGCAATGATATTTCCATGCTGAACTGAGTTGTTCTGGGTCAAATATGAAGGCAAACCCACTTTCCTTTCAGAATTTTGCTGCAATTGGAAGATATCAGCTCATTCGGCCTGAAAATGCTTTTAAGCGCATAAAAACTTACACTCTTGATTTCTTGCTAAAAAAAAGCTGTTGCAATGATATTTCCATGCTGAACTGAGTTGTTCTGGGTCAAATATGAAGGCAAACCCACTTTCCTTTCAGTATTTTGCTGCAATTGGAAGATATCAGCTCATTTGGCCTGAAAATGCTTTTAAGCGCATAAAAACTTACACTCTTGATTTCTGGCTAAATAAAAGCTGTTGCAATGATATTTCCATGCTGAACTGAGTTGTTCTGGGTCAAATATGAAGGCAAACCCACTTTCTTTTCAGTATTTTGCTGCAATTGGCAGAAACAAGCATATTTGCTCATTCGGCCTGAAAATGCTTTTAAACGCATAAAAACTTACACTCTTGATTTCTGGCTAAATAAAAGCTGTTGCAATGATATTTCCATGCTGAACTGAGTTGTTCTGGGTCAAATATGAAAGAAAACCCACTTTCCTTTCAGTATTTTGCTGCAATTGGAAGATATCAGCTCATTTGGCCTGAAAATGCTTTTAAGCGCATAAAAACTTACACTCTTGATTTCTGGCTAAATAAAAGCTGTTGCAATGATATTTCCATGCTGAACTGAGTTGTTCTGGGTCAAATATGAAGGAAAACCCACTTTCCTTTCAGTATTTTGCTGCAATTGGCAGAAACAAGCATATTTGCTCATTCGGCCTGAAAATGCTTTTAAGCGCATAAAAACTTACACTCTTGATTTCTGGCTAAATAAAAGCTGTTGCAATGATATTTCCATGCTGAACTGAGTTGTTCTGGGTCAAATATGAAGGCAAATCCACTTTCCTTTCAGAATTTTGCTGCAATTGGAAGATATCAGCTCATTCGGCCTGAAAATGCTTTTAAGCGCATAAAAACTTACACTCTTGATTTCCTGCTAAAAAAAAGCTGTTGCAATGATATTTCCATGCTGAACTGAGTTGTTCTGGGTCAAATATGAAGGCAAACCCACTTTCCTTTCAGTATTTTGCTGCAATTCGCAGAAACAAGCATATTTGCTCATTCGGCCTGAAAATGCTTTTAAGCGCATAAAAACTTACACTCTTGATTTCTGGCTAAATAAAAGCTGTTGCAATGATATTTCCATGCTGAACTGAGTTGTTCTGGGTCAAATATGAAGGCAAACCCACTTTCTTTTCAGTATTTTGCTGCAATTGGCAGAAACAAGCATATTTGCTCATTCGGCCTGAAAATGCTTTTAAACGCATAAAAACTTACACTCTTGATTTCTGGCTAAATAAAAGCTGTTGCAATGATATTTCCATGCTGAAATGAGTTGTTCTGGGTCAAATATGAAAGAAAACCCACTTTCCTTTCAGTATTTTGCTGCAATTGGAAGATATCAGCTCATTTGGCCTGAAAATGCTTTTAAGCGCATAAAAACTTACACTCTTGATTTCTGGCTAAATAAAAGCTGTTGCAATGATATTTCCATGCTGAACTGAGTTGTTCTGGGTCAAATATGAAGGAAAACCCACTTTCCTTTCAGTATTTTGCTGCAATTGGCAGAAACAAGCATATTTGCTCATTCGGCCTGAAAATGCTTTTAAGCGCATAAAAACTTACACTCTTGATTTCTGGCTAAATAAAAGCTGTTGCAATGATATTTCCATGCTGAACTGAGTTGTTCTGGGTCAAATATGAAGGCAAATCCACTTTCCTTTCAGAATTTTGCTGCAATTGGAAGATATCAGCTCATGCGGCCTGAAAATGCTTTTAAGCGCATAAAAACTTACACTCTTGATTTCCTGCTAAAAAAAAGCTGTTGCAATGATATTTCCATGCTGAACTGAGTTGTTCTGGGTCAAATATGAAGGCAAACCCACTTTCCTTTCAGTATTTTGCTGCAATTGGCAGAAACAAGTATATTTGCTCATTCGGCCTGAAAATGCTTTTAAACGCATAAAAACTTACACTCTTGATTTCTGGCTAAATAAAAGCTGTTGCAATGATATTTCCATGCTGAAATGAGTTGTTCTGGGTCAAATATGAAGGCAAACCCACTTTCCTTTCAGTATATTGCTGCAATTGGAAGATATCAGCTCATTTGGCCTGAAAATGCTTTTAAGCGCATAAAAACTTACACTCTTGATTTCTGGCTAAATAAAAGCTGTTGCAATGATATTTCCATGCTGACCTGAGTTGTTCTGGGTCAAAAATGAAGGCAAACCCACTTTCCTTTCAGTATTTTGCTGCAATTGGCAGAAACAAGCATATTTGCTCATTCGGCCTGAAAATGCTTTTAAGCGCATAAAAACTTACACTCTTGATTTCTGGCTAAATAAAAGCTGTTGCAATGATATTTCCATGCTGAACTGAGTTGTTCTGGGTCAAATATGAAGGCAAACCCAATTTCCTTTCAGTATTTTGCTGCAATTGGCAGAAACAAGCATATTTGCTCATTCGGCTTGAAAATGCTTTTAAGCGCATAAAAACTTACACCCTTGATTTCTGGATAAATAAAAGCTGTTGCAATGATATTTCCATGCTGAACTGAGTTGTTCTGGGTCAAATATGAAGGCAAACCCACTTTCCTTTCAGTATTTTGCTGCAATTGGAAGATATCAGCTCATTTGGCCTGAAAATGCTTTTAAGCGCATAAAAACTTACACTCTTGATTTCTGGCTAAATAAAAGCTGTTGCAATGATATTTCCATGCTGAACTGAGTTGTTCTGGGTCAAATATGAAGGCAAACCCACTTTCCTTTCAGTATTTTGCTGCAATTCGCAGAAACAAGCATATTTGCTCATTCGGCCTGAAAATGCTTTTAAGCGCATAAAAACGTACACTCTTGATTTCTGGCTAAATAAAAGCTGTTGCAATGATATTTCCATGCTGAAATGAGTTGTTCTGGGTCAAATATGAAGGCAAACCCACTTTCCTTTCAGTATTTTGCTGCAATTGGAAGATATCAGCTCATTTGGCCTGAAAATGCTTTTAAGCGCATAAAAACTTACACTCTTGATTTCTGGCTAAATAAAAGCTGTTGCAATGATATTTCCATGCTGAACTGAGTTGTTCTGGGTCAAATATGAAGGCAAACCCACTTTCCTTTCAGTATTTTGCTGCAATTCGCAGAAACAAGCATATTTGCACATTCGGCCTGAAAATGCTTTTAAGCGCATAAAAACGTACACTCTTGATTTCTGGCTAAATAAAAGCTGTTGCAATGATATTTCCATGCTGAAATGAGTTGTTCTGGGTCAAATATGAAGGCAAACCCACTTTCTTTTCAGTATTTTGCTGCAATTGGCAGAAACAAGCAAATTTGCTCATTCGGCCTGAAAATGCTTTTAAACGCATAAAAACTTACACTCTTGATTTCTGGCTAAATAAAAGCTGTTGCAATGATATTTCCATGCTGAACTGAGTTGTTCTGGGTCAAATATGAAGGCAAACCCACTTTCCTTTCAGTATTTTGCTGCAATTGGCAGAAACAAGCATATTTGCTCATTCGGCCTGAAAATGCTTTTAAGCGCATAAAAACTTACACTCTTGATTTCTGGCTAAATAAAAGCTGTTGCAATGATATTTCCATGCTGAACTGAGTTGTTCTGGGTCAAATATGAAGGCAAACCCACTTTCCTTTCAGTATTTTGCTGCAATTGGCAGAAACAAGCATATTTGCTCATTCGGCCTGAAAATGCTTTTAAGCGCATAAAAACTTACACTCTTGATTTCTGGCTAAATAAAAGCTGTTGCAATGATATTTCCATGCTGAACTGAGTTGTTCTGGGTCAAATATGAAGGCAAACCCACTTTCCTTTCAGTATTTTGCTGCAATTGGCAGAAACAAGCATATTTGCTCATTCGGCCTGAAAATGCTTTTAAGCGCATAAAAACTTACACTCATGATTTCTGGCTAAATAAAAGCTGTTGCAATGATATTTCCATGCTGAACTGAGTTGTTCTGGGTCAAATATGAAGGCAAACCCACTTTCCTTTCAGAATTTTGCTGCAATTGGAAGATATCAGCTCATTCGGCCTGAAAATGCTTTTAAGCGCATAAAAACTTACACTCTTGATTTCTTGCTAAAAAAAAGCTGTTGCAATGATATTTCCATGCTGAACTGAGTTGTTCTGGGTCAAATATGAAGGCAAACCCACTTTCCTTTCAGTATTTTGCTGCAATTGGAAGATATCAGCTCATTTGGCCTGAAAATGCTTTTAAGCGCATAAAAACTTACACTCTTGATTTCTGGCTAAATAAAAGCTGTTGCAATGATATTTCCATGCTGAACTGAGTTGTTCTGGGTCAAATATGAAGGCAAACCCACTTTCCTTTCAGTATTTTGCTGCAATTGGCAGAAACAAGCATATTTGCTCATTTGGCCTGAAAATGCTTTTAAGCGCATAAAAACTTACACTCTTGATTTCTGGCTAAATAAAAGCTGTTGCAATGATATTTCCATGCTGAACTGAGTTGTTCTGGGTCAAATATGAAGGCAAACCCACTTTCCTTTCAGTATTTTGCTGCAATTGGAAGATATCAGCTCATTTGGCCTGAAAATGCTTTTAAGCGCATAAAAACTTACACTCTTGATTTCTGGCTAAATAAAAGCTGTTGCAATGATATTTCCATGCTGAACTGAGTTGTTCTGGGTCAAATATGAAGGCAAACCCACTTTCCTTTCAGTATTTTGCTGCAATTCGCAGAAACAAGCATATTTGCTCATTCGGCCTGAAAATGCTTTTAAGCGCATAAAAACTTACACTCTTGATTTCTGGCTAAATAAAAGCTGTTGCAATGATATTTCCATGCTGAACTGAGTTGTTCTGGGTCAAATATGAAGGCAAACCCACTTTCTTTTCAGTATTTTGCTGCAATTGGCAGAAACAAGCATATTTGCTCATTCGGCCTGAAAATGCTTTTAAACGCATAAAAACTTACACTCTTGATTTCTGGCTAAATAAAAGCTGTTGCAATGATATTTCCATGCTGAACTGAGTTGTTCTGGGTCAAATATGAAAGAAAACCCACTTTCCTTTCAGTATTTTGCTGCAATTGGAAGATATCAGCTCATTTGGCCTGAAAATGCTTTTAAGCGCATAAAAACTTACACTCTTGATTTCTGGCTAAATAAAAGCTGTTGCAATGATATTTCCATGCTGAACTGAGTTGTTCTGGGTCAAATATGAAGGCAAACCCACTTTCCTTTAAGTATTTTGCTGCAATTGGCAGAAACAAGCATATTTGCTCATTCGGCCTGAAAATGCTTTTAAGCGCATAAAAACTTACACTCTTGATTTCTGGCTAAATAAAAGCTGTTGCAATGATATTTCCATGCTGAACTGAGTTGTTCTGGGTCAAATATGAAGGCAAACCCACTTTCCTTTCAGTATTTTGCTGCAATTGGCAGAAACAAGCATATTTGCTCATTCGGCCTGAAAATGCTTTTAAGCGCATAAAAACTTACACTCTTGATTTCTGGCTAAATAAAAGCTGTTGCAATGATATTTCCATGCTGAACTGAGTTGTTCTGGGTCAAATATGAAGGCAAACCCACTTTCCTTTCAGTATTTTGCTGCAATTGGCAGAAACAAGCATATTTGCTCATTTGGCCTGAAAATGCTTTTAAGCGCATAAAAACTTACACTCTTGATTTCTGGCTAAATAAAAGCTGTTGCAATGATATTTCCATGCTGAAATGAGTTGTTCTGGGTCAAATATGAAGGCAAACCCACTTTCCTTTCAGTATTTTGCTGCAATTGGCAGAAACAAGCATATTTGCTCATTCGGCCTGAAAATGCTTTTAAGCGCATAAAAACTTACACTCTTGATTTCTGGCTAAATAAAAGCTGTTGCAATGATATTTCCATGCTGAACTGAGTTGTTCTGGGTCAAATATGAAGGCAAACCCACTTTCCTTTCAGTATTTTGCTGCAATTGGAAGATATCAGCTCATTTGGCCTGAAAATGCTTTTAAGCGCATAAAAACTTACACTCTTGATTTCTGGCTAAATAAAAGCTGTTGCAATGATATTTCCATGCTGAACTGAGTTGTTCTGGGTCAAATATGAAGGCAAACCCACTTTCCTTTCAGTATTTTGCTGCAATTGGCAGAAACAAGCATATTTGCTCATTCGGCCTGAAAATGCTTTTAAGCGCATAAAAACTTACACTCTTGATTTCTGGCTAAATAAAAGCTGTTGCAATGATATTTCCATGCTGAACTGAGTTGTTCTGGGTCAAATATGAAGGCAAACCCACTTTCCTTTCAGTATTTTGCTGCAATTGGCAGAAACAAGCATATTTGCTCATTCGGCCTGAAAATGCTTTTAAGCGCATAAAAAATTACACTCTTGATTTCTGGCTAAATAAAAGCTGTTGCAATGATATTTCCATGCTGAACTGAGTTGTTCTGGATCAAATATGAAGGCAAACCCACTGTCCTTTCAGTATTTTGCTGCAATTGGAAGATATCAGCTCATTTGGCCTGAAAATGCTTTTAAGCGCATAAAAACTTACACTCTTGATTTCTGGCTAAATAAATGCTGTTGCAATGATATTTCCATGCTGAACTGAGTTGTTCTGGGTCAAATATGAAGGCAAACCCACTTTCCTTTCAGTATTTTGCTGCAATTGGCAGAAACAAGCAAATTTGCTCATTCGGCCTGAAAATGCTTTTAAACGCATAAAAACTTACACTCTTGATTTCTGGCTAAATAAAAGCTGTTGCAATGATATTTCCATGCTGAACTGAGTTGTTCTGGGTCAAATATGAAGGAAAACCCACTTTCCTTTCA